>NW_005354875.1:284195-306515 GCF_000412655.1 Myotis brandtii
CAGGTTTTTTTTTTTTTTTTTTTTTTTTGGTTCCATATAAACTTTTGTAGTATTTGTTCTACTTCTGTGAAATATGGCATTGAATCTGTAGATTGCTTTGGGTAATATGGACATTTTAATTATGTTAATTCTACCAATCCATGAACACTGCATATTCTTCCACTTGTTTATATCTTCCTCTATCTCTTTTTGCAACATCCCATAGTTTTCTGAGTACAAGTCTTTTCCTCCTTGGTTATGTTTATTCCTAAGTATCTTAATTTTCTGTTGCAATTGTAAATGGGATTTTTTTTTTAATTGCTCTTTCAGAGAATTTATTATTGGTGTATAAAAATGTCATTGATTTCCAGGAGTTAATTTTGTATCCTGCTACATTGCCAAATTCATTTATTAAATCTAGTAGGTTTTTTTTGTTTTGTTTTGTTTGGTTTTTTGTAGAGTACTTAGGGTTTTCTATGTACAATATCATGTCATCTGTAAATAATGACAATTTTATTTCCCCCTTTCCAATTTAGATGCCTTTTATGTTTTCTTCGTCTCTCATCACTATGGCTAGGACTTCAAGTACTATGTTGAATAAGATTGGTGAATGTAGACATGCCTGTCTTGTGCCTGTTCTTAGAGGAAATGATTTTAGTTTTTACCTATTGAATCTGATGATAGCTATAAGTTTGTCATATATGGCCTTTATTATATTGAGGAATTATCCCTCTCTTCCCATTTTGCTGAGAGATTTTATCAAAAATGGGTGTTGGATTTTGTCTAATGCTTTTTCTGTATATATTGATATGATCATGTAGTTTTTGTCTTTCAATTTATTTATGTGGTGTGTCACATTTATTGATTTTCAAATATTGTATCCCTGGAATAAATCCCACTTGATCATGGTGTATGATCTTTTTAATATATTGCTGGATTTGATTTGCTAATATTTTGTTGAGGATTTTAGCATCTATGTTCATCAGGGATACTGGCTTGTAATTTTCTTTCTTTGTAGTGCTGTTATCTAATTTTGGAATTAGGATAATGCTGGCCTCATAAAAAGAACTTGGAAGTGTGCCTTTCTGTTGGAATTTTTCGTATATTTTAAGAAGGATGGGTGTTAATTCTTCTTTGAGTATTTGGTATAACTCCCCTGTAAATCTGTCTGGATGAGGGCTTTTGTTGCTGGGAAATTATTTATTGCTGCTTCAATTACATCAGTTGTTACTGGCCTATTTAGGGTTTCTGATTCTTCCTGATTCAGTTTTGGAAGATTGTATTTTTCTAGGAATTTTTCCATTTCATTCACACTGCCCAGCTTGTTGGAATGTAGTTGTTCATAGTATTTTCTTACATACCTTTGTATTTCTGTGGTGTCAGTTGTTATTTTACCATTTTTGTTTCTGATTTTATTTATGTGGGTGCTCTCTCTTTGTTTCTTGATGAGTCTGGCTAAAGGTTCATTGATCTTGTTTATCTTTTGAAAGAACCAGCTCTTGGTTTCATTGATTTTTGCATTGTATTTTTAGCCTTTATGTCATTTATTTCTGCTCTAATCTTTATTATTTCCTTGCTTCTACTTACTGTGAGCTTTTCTAGTTGTCCTCTTTCCAATTCTCTAAGTTATAGTGTTAAATAATTTATTATTATTATTTCTTGCTTTTTATCTAGGCCTGTAGTGCTATGAACTTCCCTCTCAGGACTGCGTTGCTGTGTCCCAGAGATTTGGGGTTATCGTGTGTTTATTTTCATTTGTTTCCAGGAACGTTTTGATTTCTTTATTGATATCATTGGTTATCCATTCATTGTTTAATAACATGCCATTTAGCCTCCATGTGTTTTAATGTTTTGGGGTGTTTTTACTGTAGTTGATATCTAATTTCATTCCACTGTGATCTGAGAATGTGTTTGATATGATTTCAATCTTCTTGAACTTGTAGAGACTTGTTTTGTGTCCTAACATGTGGTCTATCTTTGTGAATGACACTTGAGAAGATTGTATATTCTGCAGTTTGGGGGTGAAATGTTGTATAAATATAAATCCACCTGATCCAGTGTGTGATTTAAAGTCACTGTTTCCTTATTGATTTTTAGTCTGAAATATATATCCAGTGAAGTCAGTAGGGTGTGAAAGTCCCCTACTCTGACTGTATTGCTGTTGATATCTCCCTCAAAGTCCTCCATATATTTTTATATATTTAGGTGCATATATATTTACCAGAGTTATATCCTCTTGTTGGATCAATCCTCTAGTATTACGTAGTGGCATTATTGTCTCTTGTGAGGGGCTTCATTTTGAAGTTTATTTTGTCAGATGTGAGCATTGCTACCAAAGCTTTGTTTTCATTTTCATTTGCATGGAAATTTTTTTTTTCAATCCCTTCACTCTTATCTTGTGTGTGTCTTTTGGTCTGAGATGGGTCTCTTGTAGATACCCTGCAGTTGTCATGTTTTTGTATCCATTCAGCTACCCTTGTGAATTTTGATTGGAGCACTTAATCCATTTACGTTTAAGGTTATTATTTATTGCCAGTTTAATTCTTTATGCCTATGTTTCTGTCTATTTCTTCTTTTCATTTCGGCAGCCCCTTTAGCATCTCTTGCAGTGTTGTTTTGGTGGTGATAAATCCCTTTAACTTTTTTGTGTTTTTTTGGTCTGGGAAGTTCTTTTATTTCACCATCTATTTTGAATGATAACCTTGATGGAATAGTAGTCTTGCTTTCAGATCCTTGGTTTTCATTATCTTGAATACTTCATGTCATTCCCTTCTGGCCTGTAGAGTTTCTAATGAGAAATCATCTGACAGCCTAATGGGAGCTCCTTTGTAGGTAACAAATTGCTTTTCTCTTGCTGCCTTTAAGATTCTCTCTTTGTCTTTAGTTTTTAGCTTTTAAATTATGATGTGTTTCGTCATGGGCCTGTTTGGGTTCTTCTTGCTTGATACTCTCTTGTGCCTCCTGAAATTGTGTGACTTTTTCCATCATCAGGTTAGGGAAGTTTTCTGCCATTATTTCTTCAAGCAGGTTCTTTATTCCTTGCTCACTTTCTTGACCTTCTGGTACTCATATGATGCAAATAAGTTACATTTCTTATTGTCCCACAGCTCCTTTAATGTATGCTATTTTTTAGTTTTTTTTCTTTTTGATTCTCTGATTGTGCGATTTTTTTCTACCCTATCTTTAATTCACTGATCCTATCCTTGGCTCCCCCTAA
Organism: Myotis brandtii; assembly: GCF_000412655.1. Classification (NCBI taxonomy): domain Eukaryota; kingdom Metazoa; phylum Chordata; class Mammalia; order Chiroptera; family Vespertilionidae; genus Myotis; species Myotis brandtii. The sequence goes on from NW_005354875.1 coordinate 287,392, forward strand.
TCTGCTGTGTATTTCTTCCACTGTGTTCTTTATTAGTGCTATGTCATCCTTCATAGTTTCTATTTCTTATGCTGTTGAGTATTTTTACCATCATTATTCTGAACTCTATGTCTGATAAATTTCTTATCTCCATTTCGTTGATCTCCTCTTCTGGAGAATTATCTTCTTTCATTTGAGGCTTGTTTTTATTGTCTCCCTATTTGGGCTGTCTGTTGGGGTTTTTGTCTGTGTATTAGGTAGATCTGCTATGACTCCCAACCTCTAGTGCAGGACAGTGTCAGACACTGTTTGTGACTGGCCTTGAGTATCCTGTGTGGAACTATCGGCAATCCACAGTTTGTGGCTCCCTCTGCTGGGTCTGGATGCCTTTTAAAAGACCAAGATGTGCATAGGGTCTGCTTTTCCTAGCCCTGGCCCAGGATTAGATTAGGCAAAGACTCAAAGCCTCCAGAAACCTTCCTTTGCCTGCAATTCCATTGACACTCAGACTTGATTAGCCTCAGGCTATTGACCACAGGTTGGGGCAAGAGGTCTTCTAATAGGGTGAAGCAACTGCCTTCCACCCCAGGAAAAAAACACCTGAGTAGCAAAGTTCTGCCACTAGAGAAAGATTTCCTGTACAGTGTGAGGAAATGACTTAATACAGAGAACCAGGGTGGCTGCCTTCTGAGCTCTAACTCCCCAGAGCCCCCCAACCTTGACTTCTGCTCCCATAGCTCCAGTCCACTTTGTCCTCCCTCTGCCAGAACCCTAGGTGAGTGGCTGCACATGAAATTTTGTGTGTTGGCCCTTTAAGATTATGCCTGCATTTCCAGCTGTCTCTCCATGGCAGAAAGCAACCCTGCAGCTTTTCATTGCCAGATGTAATGTAGGCACCTTTCTCAATTCTGGTGTTCTGGGCTGGGGATCCCAGCATGGGGTTTAAGACCTCAGAGTTTTCAGTGGGAAACCCCCAGAGCTGAGATATCCATCTTGAACTTCAGCTGCTGTTCTGTGGGAGCCTGGCCAGCCATCTCTTGCCTCCACACTTTCTACCAGTCTCTATGGGGTCTCCACTTTCTGTCCTTGGTTATCAGGGTTCTCTTCAGCTAATCTTCAGTTGACTTTTCAATGTGGTTCTTCTGTATTTTAGTTGTATTTCCAGTTTAGTCCTGGGAGAGAGTTAGTGTAGCTTCCACTTACTCTGCCACCATTTTGGAATCAAAACAAAACATATTTTAAGACACACATCCAGAAATGGAAGGAAGAAAATAATGAAAGAAGGAAGGAAGGAATGGAGAAAGAAAAAAATAAATCCAAGGCCTTCTGGCTCTGCCTCACAACGATCTACTGTCACTTCTTGTATTTTGTTAAGAATTTTTAGTTGTATTCAGTGAATGAGTTGTATAGTGATGGGCTTAAAAATCCAAAGCTATGACATTGTAAACCCAATTCCCTTTTCCTAAACACTACTCTGGCTCAGTAATGAAACTTTAGGAACCAAATTTATAAAACCATATATCGAATTCTATATTCTTTCATATATTGATAAACATTTCAAAAATTTAATTTTATGAAAATACATTGTTATCAGTTACCATCCATTCCTTTTCTTCTAATTCTATCAATGTGTTTATTTTTTTAAAAAAGACAAGTATTAGATTTACACTGTTAATAATGTTATTAAAGTATATAAATGCAAGTAAATTATAGATTTTCAAAATTATCAGAAATATTATTAATTTCATGGTCTTTAATACTCTGGATGGTGGCCACTAGCTAATTTTGTGTGTGTGTTACATTTGAGTAAAGATTGCTGTTATTATATTCAGGCTCTTTTCATTTTGTTTTGTATTTTCCCATTATTGGAGTTTCCATTAAGATAATTCAGAATAACAAAGATTTGGATATATCCTAATAGATAAAGTTACCCATGTTGTCAAAATATCACATTATGCTTTCAGAAAATGATTTGCCATTTAAATGGTCCAGTTAATCTAAATTCCATTCTTGCTAAATTAACTTTGATCAAAAATTTCACAGATGGTCTAGTCAGACACTATATCATATAACAGTGAATAAATTCCTCATCTATTAGCTCATAGAAAATTTTCCATAATGGATTTTAGATCCAAATATGATGTAAAGAAGCTTCTTTCTTTGTTGCAAACAGTCATTTTAATTTAGTGAATATTGGCATTAAATTTCTTAAGATTTATGTAAATATACATTTTCTGTACATTAACTCCTTCTTGGATAAAGTTTTGTTAAATATTGTTCATGGTAGATATGTATCTAAAATTGTCTATATACTGCAAAATACTTGTAAATGGCTTTTCCAGCACAACCATGTGCCATGGATTGTTCTTAACTATGGTAAATTTAAAAATTCAAAGTGCTGAGTTCATAGTTTATTATGCATTGACCAAAGACTGCACACCTGTTTTTCATTAATCCATGCATTGAATAAGTAGATGTTAAGCACCAATTTGTACTGTTGTAACATGTTAAGACACAGAAAATTATTCCAGTTTTGGTATCAACTTGAATAAGCTGTTCAAAGTTTACATGTTTAGAATAAGTAACTTTATTTCCCAGTTCAATTTCACCTACAGCAACCCAAATCTGCAGTTAATATGTGGCTCATATTCTGATCTAAAATACACAATAGGGCTTTGTAAATTTGATAATAATTAGGTCCATCAATATTTATATTGATTTCATTAATTTTGCTAAAAGTGAAGAGGGAGGTAATAAGAAGACATACATTTCCATTGAGACCATCCACTGTGCCAGTTACTGTATTAGGCCCCTAACAAAAATAGCATGTTTCACTTTCTAAAAATTTCTTTGAATAGAAATTATTTGCCCACTTTAGAGATAAAAATTGTCAGGAAACAATTCTCCTTAGGTCTATCATGGTCTGTACATCTTTTGAGAATGACATCAATTGTCCTTCGCTCCAGCCTATCTTTTTAAGGACATATGTATAGAAACCAGCTTTGAAATATAGAGGTGGTGTCTTCTTATGTAACAAAGTGAAGTTATGCTTATGTTTTTTGGACAGTTTCATACAATGTCAGGCATACTTTCTACACATTATCTTATCTAATAAAAGAGAAACATGCAAATTGACCGCACCTCCGCTCAAGCCAGGCCCACCAGCCAATCAGAACAAATATATGCAAATTAACCCAACCAAGATGGCAGCCGGCAGCCACAGAGCTGGAGTAAGCAGGAGGTTTGGTTGCCCCGGCGATGGAGGAAGCCAAGCTTCCCGCCTGCCCTGGCTGCCTCCGCTCAAGGCAACAAAGTTTAAATTATAGAAGATAAATAAATCCCAGATACCTGCTTCCAGCCAGACTCCACTGGGAGCTTGGGTAGCTGGGGGTTGTGGCCAGCCTGCAAACAGCCATCAACCCTTCACCCAGGCTGGCCAGGCACCCCAGCAGGACCCCCCTCCCTGAAGGGGGTGTGGCCAGTCTGAAAACGGCCCTCAGCCCCTCACCCAGGCTGGCCAGGCACCCCAGTGGGACCCCCACCCTGATCCAGGACACCCTTCAGGGCAAACCAGCCGGCCCCCACCCATGCACCAGGCCTCTATCCTATATAATAAAAGGGTAATATTCAAATTGACCCTAACAGCAGAACAACTGGGAATGACTGGTCACTATGACATACACTGACCACCAGGGGGCAGACGCTCAATGCAGGAGCTGTCCCCTGGTGGTCTGTGTGCTCCCACAGGGGGCTTTGCTCAGTCACAAGCCAGGCTGACGGCAGCCAGCACAGCGGTGGTGGTGGGAGCCTCTCCTGCCTCCTCAGCAGCACTAAGGATGTCCGACTACAGCTTAGGCCTTCTCCCTGCTGTCAAGTGGACATTCCCCAAGGGCTCCTGGGCTGCCCGAGGGATGTCTGACTGCCAGCTTAGGCCCAATCCCCCAGGGAACAGGCCTAAGCCAACAGGTGGTCATCCCCCGAGGGGTCCCTGACTGCAAGAGGGCACAGGCAGGGCTGAAGGACCCCCCAACCCCGAGTGCACAAATGTTTGTGCACCGGGCCTCTAGTCTATAATAATAAAAAGGTAATATGCTAATTACACTGAACGTCCTTCTGGGCTTCATTCCGGACGTCCTTCCAGACAAAGCTGGGTCCAGTGCGAAGCCCGGGTCTCAGGTGCTTGGCAGTGGTGGCTGGAGTGAAGCCCAGGTCCCAGGTGCCAGAGGGAAGCCATTGCCAGTAGCCGGGGGAAGGAAGGCCTGCTCTTGCATGAATATTCATGCATTGGGCTTCTATTAAATAATATGGTAAGCTCAATGTATTTCAGCTGTAATTCAAAATCATTGCATGAATGGCATCCACCTGGACCATATTATATTAAACCATAGGATTTTGAGGAAATAAAAACTGACCCTCATATGCTCATATTCACGCTGCTTGTTCTGCTTAGAGTAATTAAGTAATTTGTATCTGATGCTGGAATACCATGTCTTCTCTCAGCTATCAAGAAACTCTGGTGACTAATTTGTTGTCATGTAAAAAAAGTAAAATATAAGACACTTCACTATTCTTTTTTAAAACTTTTTATTGAATTTATTGGGGTGACAATGGTTAACAAAATTATACAGGTTTCAGGTGCACAATTTTACAAGACATCTGTACAGTGTATTGTGTACCGTATTCACCACCCCCAGTCAAGTTTCTTTCTTCTATCACAATTGATCTACCCTATAACCTCTTCTACTTCCCCACACCCTGTTTTCTCTCTAGTAATAACCATTATGTTGTGTGTGTCCATGAATTTTTTTCCTTTTTGCTCAATCCCTCTATCACCCACCCAGCCTCCCTCTGACAGCTGTCAGTTTGATCTCTATAAGTCTGTTTCTATTTTGCATGTTAGCTCATTTTGTTCATTAGATTCCACATATGAATAAAATCATATTGTACTTGTCTTTCTCTGAATGGCTTATTTCACTTAGCAAAATGCTCTCTAGGTCCATCCATGCTGTAGCTAAAGGTAATATTTCCTTTTTCTTAATGACTGAGTAGTATTTCATTGTGTTAACGTACAACAGCTTTTCTATCCACACATTTGCTGTTGGACACTTGAGCTGCTTCCAAATCTTGGCTATTATAAGTAACGTGGCAATTAACATAATAGTGCATATATACTTTTGAATTAGTGTTTTAAGTTTCTTTGCACAAATTCCCAGAAGTAGAATCACTGCCCATAATGGTTTCTGCACTATTCTTGACCAAAAAAAAAATACAGTGTAAGTAACTTGTCCTATGGTTTAACCACTAATAAATGATAGAGGGAGGAAACTCATTCAGGTTGTCTGAAAACAAGGTGCATATATTGTTTTTTTGTTACAACACACTGCCATGTTTAATAAAATACATATATAGTACTCTGGGTATAGTATTATATTATAGTTATTTCAGTAACTGAATATGAGGATAATATTTGATTAAATTGTGTCTTCTCAAGCTCCTAGCAAAACAATTTGTGGGTAGTAGGTTTTTAATACATGCCTATAAAATATAATTGGATACTATAAGGATGTCAAATAACTGTTATATTTTTCAGTGCAGTAGCAATAATTCATTCATGGCCATATCTGAGAAACCAATGTTGACTTTTGCCCTTAATCAAGGCAAAACCTGTAGACCTCCAAGACTATTGAGAATGGAATTTCCTAAGTTCTCTATACCATCCTCACAAACTGAAAGAGAGGCAAGAGTACAAATGTAGATCAAAAGTTTCCTAGCAAATATTATTTCAGTACCCCAATGGAGTCCTGAAAACCCTTAGTTTAACCCTGTTTAACAGTCAGATGACAAGTGTCAAAAACAGGTACACAAATAGTTATTTACACATGCAGGAAAATTGACATCAGAATCAATCTACCAAATATTTCATCAATAATGGAATAATTTTGAGGGACTAAAAGGAGAGAGAATAAAATATTTCCAGTCATATTCTAATTAAAATTAAAGCTCAATTTTACCTTTTTAAATTTTATTTTAACCCTACTGATTCTGAAAAATATTCTAGTCAGTGTTTGATTATATATTGGTTAACCTTCCAATAAACAAATAAAAAGTCACTATGCTAGGTTGCACCTGAACAACACACTGGTTAGAAAAATCGAGATTGTTTTCTCCTTTTTAATTTAAATTTAAATTAGCAGTTGTGTTTATTTGAGCAGTGGTTGTTGGAGGGATTAAATATCTCTGATAATTCAATTAACTTAAAAGATGTAAAAAACAAAGAACTCTTACCATTTGAAACAGCATGGACATGGAGAGCATTATGCTAAGCAAAAATAAGCCAGTCAGAGAAAGATAAGTGTCACATGATCTCAGTCATTTGTGGAATATAAAGAACAACATAAACTAATAAACAAAAATATATCCAGAGACCGAGAAGCATCGAACAAACCGTCAAACCCCAGAGGGAAAGTAGGGGAGGGTGGGAGCAGGGGGGTGGGGGGTAAGAGATCAACCAAAGGACTTGTATGCAGGCATATAAGAATAACCAATGGACACAGACACTGGACCAGTGGGGGTGTGTCCTAGGGGTGAGAGCGGCTGGGAAGGGTTGATGGGGGGAAAAGAAGACATATGTAATACTTTAAACAATAAGATAAGGATTTTTATCACTAATAAAAAAAAAGGATGTGGCCATTGCTGAAGGTTAATTCCACTCAAATAATAAATTTATCAGAGTATGTCATTTGTACATATGACAATGACAAGACTAAACTAATGAGCATGATCCAACCTAAAATTGCTCAAAGTATTTAAAGAGTGATCTAAAATTTCTGTGAAGCTGAAGAGCATCTCACCCCAACAGGAAAAGTCAGCATTAATGAAACATATTTTTAGTTAATGCATTAAATGAGAGTTTATGAATATTAATCCCAGGTGGCAAGAACTCTATATTTTGATAAGACAAAAATAGAATCAAAAGTTTGTCATCCAAACTATGAAAAAGGATTATATTGGCTAGAAATTATCAGCTGTGTGGCAATGATACACCATGTATTATATGATGACACACTAACCCTCTCTCAGGTGGAGTTTATAGTCAACTATTTGGGGAATAGTACTGGTATCTGCAACAAGAAGTTTAAAGTAGGAGAGATTAAAAATGGCAGCAGAGTAAGTGGAAACTCACAGACATGATTCCAGGACCAAACTAGAATTACAACTAAAATACAGAAGAACCACCCTGAAAAATGAACTGAGGACTAGCTAGAGAGAACCCTGATAACCAAGGATGAAAAGTGGAGACCGTATAGTAACTGGTAGGAAGGGCAGAGGTATGAATGGGCTGGCCAGTCTCCCACACACAGCAGCTGAAGTACTGGAGAGATATCTTGGCTATGGGGGGTTGCCACTGAGAACTCTGGGGTCTAATCCCCAAGCTGGGCCCCCTATCAGAGAGCACCAGAACTGAAAAAGGTGCTCACATAACATCTGGCTGTAAAATCAGCAGGGTTGCTGTTTGTCAGGAAGAGATGGCTAGGAATGCAGGCACCCTCTGAAAGGGCCAATGCACAAAATTCCTTGTGCAACCATTCACCTTGTGCACTAGCAGAGGGAAGGCAGAGTGTAAAGGAGCTGTATAAACATAAGCCGGGGTTGTGGAATCCAAGGACAGAGCTTAGAAGGCAGATACCCTGGTTTCATATGCTGAGTCATTCCCTCATGCTGCAGAGGTCATCTTTCTCAGGCAAACCTGTGCTATCCTGCCATTTTAGCCTCAGGAGAATAAAGTTGACCCACCCTATTGGAAAATCTTCTGCCCCACCCTGTGGAGTTTCTGGGGCCCATTAACAGACTGAGAATAACAATTAGCCTCCAGGAAGAGGCAATTGTCCCACCCTATTGGAAAACCTCTTACCAAACCTGTGGACAATTGCTTGAGAACACTCCAAACTGAATCCAATCAGTCTGCAGGCAGAGGAGGTTCTCTGGAGGCTTTCAGTCTTTGCCTGACCTAATTAGTCAGAAACATCAGTTTGGGTGCTGCCACAGACACCATCCCAGACTGTTGGCAAACAGACCCCAAGTGGCTATGGCTGACACTTTGAGGGACCAGCTCCATGGGGGAAGGAAGTATTTTCCAGAACAAGATCAATCAAGGTATGAGACTCAAGGTAGACCCAGTCTCTGGGATAAAGAGTCCCTGACCACTGGACAGCTGGCACAAAGATATTGGGGTGAAACCTAACTGGAAGCAAATTGAATGGAGGATACCTCCCACAAATGGACATTGAAAATCAAGTCCCAATTAAACAAGAGAGCCCAAACAATGCACACAAGGTGCATTCCTAGAATATCCAGCTCAGGTGAACAAAGAGACTATACCACTGGACCCCTCAGATACCTTCTACATAAGGCCATCCCACAAAGACTGGGATTAGTTCTATCTAATACACAGAAGCAAATACAAAGAGATAGCTAAAATAGGAAAATGAGGAAATAATTTCCCAATGAGAGAAAAGAAGGAATCTCCAGAAAAAGAACTAAATGAGAAAGAGGCAAGCAACCTATCAGAAATAGAGTTCAAAGCAATGGTTATAAAGAGGCTTAAGGAACTTAGTACAAATTACAACAGCATGAGAAGGGAAATAGAAGCCATTAACAAAAATCAGACAGAAATGAAGAACAATATATTTGACATGAAAAAAACTTGAAGGGATTAAAAGTAGATTGGATGAAGCAGAGGACCGAATCAGCAAATTGGAAGACAAGGTATAAATAAATACCTAATTAGAGCAGCAAATAGAAAAAAAAAGCAGGAAGATAGCTTAAGGGAGCTCTGGGACAACATGAAACAAAACAACATCTGCATTACAGGAATACCAGAAGAGGAAGAAGTCGAGCAATGAACAGAGAACCTGTTTAAAGAAATAATGGCAGAAAACTTCCCCAACCTGGTAAAGGAAAATGCCACACAAGTCCAGGAGGCACAGAGAGTCCCAACAAGATGAACCCAAAGAGACCCAAACCTAGACACATCATAATTAAAATGGCAACTATTAAAGAAAAAGAAAGAATCTTAAAAGCAGCAAGAAAAAGAGAGAAAATTACATACAAAAGAGTTCCCATTAGAATGTCAACTGACTGCCCTAGCTAGTTTGGCTCAGTGGATAGAGTGTCGGCCTGTGGAATGAAGGGTTCAGTGTTCAATTTGGTCAAGGGCACATGCCTGGGTTGTGGGCTCGATCCTCAGTAGAGGGCATGCAGGAGGCAGCTAATTAATGATTCTCTCTCATCATTGATGTTTCTATCTCTCCCTTCCTCTCTGAAATAAATAAGAATATATATTTAAAAAAATAATGTCAACTGACTTCTCAAGAAGAACACTTCAGGCCAGAAGGGTGTGGCATGAAGAACTCAAAGTAATGAAAATCAAGGGCCTAAATCCAAGACTACTGTATCCAGTGAGGTTATCATTTAAAATTGAAGGTGAAATAAAAAGCTTTCCTAACAAAAAGCTGTTAAAGTAGTACATTACTACCAAACTAGCACTGCAAGAAATGTTAAAGGGGCTGGTTTAAGAAGAATAAATGGAGAGAGAGAGGATCATAGGCATAAAGAAAATAAAAATGGCATAAGCAAATACTTATCAATAATAACCATACATGTAAATAGATTAAATGCTCTAGTCAAAAGACATAGGGTGACTGAATGGATAAGAAAACATGAGCCATATATATGTTGTCTACTAGAGACCCACCTCAGAACAAAAGATACACACAGATTGAGAATGAAGGGATAGAAAATATATTCAATGCAAATTGAAAGGGAATAAAAAGCTGGAGTAGCAATACTAATATCAGACAAAATATACTTCAAACAAAGGCATAAAAAAGAGACAAAGAAGGCCACTTCATAATACTAAAGGGAATGATTCAACAAGAAAATATAACCCTTGTAAATATATATGCAGCAAATATAGAAGCACCAAAGTACATTAAAAAACTCTTGATGGACCTTAAGGGAGAGATTGATAACAATACAGTCATAGTGGGGGACTGCAGTACATCACTGACAGCACTGGATAGATTTTCCAGACAATATATTAACAAGGAAACTGAGGCCTTAAATGACATGCTAGATTAGATGGCATACTAACCGATATTTACAGAACATTCTTTTCAAGTGCACAAGGAACATTATCAAAGATAGACCACATATTAGGGCACAAAGCAAGTCTATACAAATTCAAGAAGACTGATATAATACCAAGCATCACATCACAATGGCATGAAGTTAGAAATCAACTACAATAAAAAAAAAAACACCTCAAAAACACTCCAATACATGGAGGCTACATAGCATGCTATTAAACAATGAATGGGTTACCAATGAGATCAAATGAGCAATTATAAACTTCCTGGAAAAAAAAATGAAAATGAACACACAACCACCCAAAACCTATTTGACACGGCAAAAATCCTGAGAGGGAAGTTCATAGCACTAGAGGCCTACCTCAAGAAACAAGAAAAAAGACTAATAAACTATCTAACCCCTCAACTAAATGAATTAGAAAGAGAATAGCAAGAAAAGCCCAGAGGAAGTACAAGGAAGGACATAGTAAAGTTCAGAGAGGAAATATGACATAGAGACTAAAAAAGAGTACAAATATTAGTAAATCCAAGAGCTATTTCTTTGAAAATAAAAATAAGATTGATGAACCCCTCGTGAGACTAATCAAGAAACAAAGAGAGAGGACCCAAATAAATAAAATCAGAGATGAAAGAGGTGATATACCAATGGACACCACAGAAATACAAAGGATTGTAAGCAAATACTATGAAAAAACTATATGCCAAAAAAACTGGACAACCTGGGTAAAATGGACAGATTCCTAGAAACATACAATTTTCCAAAACTCAATTAGGAAGAAACAGAAAACCTGACTAGAAAATAACAACTGATAAAAATTAAAGCAGTAATTTAAAAACTTCCAGCAAACAAACATCCTGGACCAGATGGATTTACAGGTGAATTTTACCAAACAGTCGAAGAAAAACTACCACATATCCTCCTCAAACTATTCCAAAAAATTCAAGAGGGAGGAACACTTCCAAGCTCTTTTTAGAAAGCCAGTATTATCTTAATTCCAAAACCAGATAAAGACACTACAAAGAAAGAGAATTATAGACCAATATGCCTGATGAACACAGATGCTAAAATTCTCAAAAAAATATTAGCAAATCAGATCCAGCAATATATTAAAAATCATATGATCATAAAAGGCTGGTACAATATTCGAAAACAATAAATGTGATACATCACATAAACTAATTGAAAGATGAAAACCACATGATCATATCAACATATACAGAAAAACATTTGAAAAAATACAGCACCCTTTTTTGATAAAACTCACAGTAAAGTCGGAATAGAGGTATCCTACCTTAATATATTAAAGGCCGTATATGCCAAACCTACAGCCAACATAATCCCTGGGCAAAAACTAAAAGCATTTCTCTTAAGAACAAGAATAAGACAAAAATGCCCACTTTCCCCACTCTTATTCAACATAGTACTGGAAATCCTAGTCACAGCAATCAGAAAAGAAGAAGAGATAAAAGGCATCCAAATTGGAAAGGAGGGAATAAAACTGTAATTATTTACAGATGACATGATATTGTACATAGAAAACCCTAAAGACTCCACCAGGAAATTACTAGACTTAATAAATTAATTTGTCAAAGTAGCAGGATACAAAATCAACATCTACAAATTAACGTCATTTTTATACACCAATAATGAACTCTCCGAAAGAGAAACTAAAAAGCATTCCCATTGCAACAACAAAAAAAATAAGATACCTAGGAATAAACTAACCAAGGATGTAAAAGACCTGTTCTTGGAAAACCATAGAACATTGAAAAAATAAATAGAGAAAGATACAAACAAATGGAAGCGTCTACCATGTTGATGGATTGAAAGAATTAACATTAATAAAATGTCTATACTACCTAAAGCAATCTATAGATTCAATGCAATCCCTATTAAAATACCATTGGCATACTTTAAAGAGCTAGGACAAATACTCAAAAAATGTATATGGAACCATAAAAGAGCCCATGTAGCTGCAGCAATCTTGAGAAAGAAGAACAAAGTAGAGGGGTTCATAGTACAGGTTTTCAAACTATACTACAAAGCCATTATAACTGAAACAGCCTGGTATTGGCACAAGAACATGAACATAGACCAATGTATCAGAACAGATATCCAAGAAATTGACCCACACCACTAAGGTCAATTAACATTTGACAGAGGAGGCAAGAACATACAATGGGTAAAGACAGACTCTTTACCAAATGGTGCTGGGAAAACTAGACAGACATATTCAAAAAGATGAAAATAGACCACTACCTTACACCAACACAAGAATAAACTCAATGTGGATAAAAGACTTAAATGTAAGGCATGAAACCATAAAAATCTTAGAAGAAAACATAGGCAGTAAAATCTCAGACATCTTACGTGATACATCTTCTAGGGCAAAGGAAACTAAGGAAAAAATAAACAAATGGGACTACATCAAAATAAAAAGCTTCTGCAGAGCAAACGAAGCCAGCATCAAATCGAAAAGGAAATCCACTGAATGGGAGAACATATTTGCCAATGATACATCTAATAAGGGGTTAATATCCAAAATATAAAGTACTCATACAACTCAACAAAAAGAAAACAAAAAATCCAATGAAAAATTGGCAGAAGACCTGAATAGGCATTTCTCCAAAGAGGACATACAAATGGCCAAGAGACACATGAAAAAATGCTCAAAGTCACTAATCATCAAGGAAATGCAAATTTAAATCACAATGAGGTATCACCTCACACCTGTCAGAATGGCTACCATCAAAAAATCAACAAAGAGCAAGTGCTGGTGAGGATGTGGAGAAAAGAGAACCCTAGTTCACCGCTGGTGGGAATGCAAATTGGTGCAGCCACTATGGAAAACAGTATGGGGTTTCCTCAGAAAATTAACAAAGAAACTTCTGTTTGACCCAGCAATCCCACTTCTGGGAATATAAACCAATCAGAAAGAATATATGCACCCTATGCAGCATTATTTATAATAGCTAAGATTTAGAAACAGCCCAAGTGACCATCAGTAGATGAAAGGATAGAAAAGCTATGGGACATTTACACTATGGAATACTATGCAGCTTTAAAAAAGATGGATCTTTTACCCTTTGGTACAGCATGTATGGACCTGGAAAATATTATGCTAAGTGAAATAAGCCAAATTGAAAAAGACAAATATCACATGATCTCACTTATTTGTGGAATTTAATGAACAAAATGAATTGACCAATAAAATAGACCCAAAGCAGGGAAGCATGGAACAGACTGACATACCTTGATGTGGGGTTGCGGGGATGAGAATAGGTAAACCAAAGAACTTATATACACAGCCCATGGACACAGGCAACAGGGTAGTGAAGACCTGGTGGTTGGGTAGGTGCTGGGAGGAAGGGGGAATGGGGAGGGGGGAAATGGGAGATATCTGTAATACTATCAACAATAAAAAGTACATTTAAAAATTTTTTAAAAGTTTAAAGTATATCTATGAAAAAGTGTTAAAAGGAAAATGAAGGTTCTTAAGAGGTAGCATACATAGTACTTAAAATGTAAACTTCTGAATAAAATCTTGATTTCAGCATTTATTAGTTATGACATCTTGATCAGTAGTTTAGCTTCTCTGCCTCATAGTTTTCATTTGTGACATTTGAATTAGTAGGTATGTTTGTCAGATCATTTATGGGAGGTATTAAATGGAATAACTTACATGTAGACTCAGAACAACCTCTGGCACCTAGTAAATGTTTGACTAATAATTTTTATATATTCCACTGCATCAAAAAGGAAGAAGAAATAGGCATAATGTTTTAATTTTTAACAAATTACAAAGGGAAATCAACCCCAAAATGTCCTTTTAAAAAAATCTATATGTGAAAATGACTTTGCAGATCTTTGGCATTAATCCTTGAGAAATCCTAAAAATTAGAGAATTATACAAAGAGTAAATTGTAGTGTTGTCCTAATTTTTTTAAAAAAGATACAAATGCATTTTAAAAATGACAATCCAGTGAGTTTAATATTAATTCCTGGGAGATATCTAAAATTCTTAAATAGATGATTTATAAAAAAAAAATTCAAGTATCAATCAACCATTTTAGGTTGAAAAACATTGTAGTTTTAATGTTAGTTAAGAATATCTTATGTTATTGTTTTCAACAAACACCACTATAATGGGTATATTTAGAACTATATGCCCAGGGATATAGCACCTTTTTTAAGTAGTGATCTTTTCTTTATTTACATGTTTATCCTAGAAGCTTCCATGGTTAATATAAACATTATATTGTTTTTACACATGTAGATTTTATTAAGGATAAAGTTGAATCAATCTAACAAAATGAAATGTTGATCTGGGAATTTTAGACTCATAAACAAGAGAGTTAAATAGTCTTTCCTTAAGTAGTTAAAGCTATACAATGTGAGTTTACATGAATAAGGGCAGAAATATTTTTGACTATGTGGAAAAAAAAAACTTCAGGTAAACCTGGATGAATCCACACACAGAATCATAGGACAAATAGAGGGAGAGAGCCTGGTCTCATCTAAGTCCCTGGGTTTGCTAAGGCCAAACCACCGTGGACAAAGAAAAATAAAACAGAAAAACAGGGGCAACATACTAAACCTGACAAGTTCAGGCAAGGTTTGCATAGTGGGTCTTACAAACTCAGAAATCTAAAGTAACTGTGGTATAAAGATGGATGTGAGCAGAGTAAGGATGATGGGCCAGGTACAGAAGATCACCAAGGCAAAAAGTCCTGGGTGTCTAGCCAAGGACAATTATAGGGTGGAATCTTGTCCCCAGGGTGACCTTTCCTCCTGTAGCATATTGCCTGTCACGTAGTTTGGACCCCATGACATTTTTTTTCTAGAGATAACATCTAGGTCTCAGTTATATTTCAGCTCCAGGCCCAGAAAACCAACAAAACCAGACAAGCAATGTCAAACCACAGCTGACCTTAAGTACAGCTGCATTGAATAATGACCCCCTTCCCTGGTGCAGGCCAATTAATCAGTGGAGACTTCGACCCTGAAAGGACACATCTGGAAAGCTGATGAATATTCTATTGAGAACTTCCCCTGAGATCTCCCATAAAATCTCTACCCTTAAAATCCTTAGGACTGAAGCCCCAGTGTGCCCTCCCTCCCAAGAGCACTCCTTGATGTGGGGTGGTGGGGATGAGAATAGATAAACCACAGAACTTATATACATAGCCCATGGACACAGGCAACAGGATAGTGAAGACCATTGTTCTCTGTATTTATGAGTTGTTGGAATAGTTTTTAAGTCTATATTATTATGTTAGTGTTACCAGAAAATCGAACATCTCTGTCATTTGTGGGAGCAGGGTTCTTTTCGATATCATTTATGCCCTCTTTTATCTCCCCTAATACTCTTTTCTCAGGTGGTCACTTATAGTGGGGTTATTGGTGTTGTGAGTACATTCATGCTTTTTTCCCTTTGTGTTGTGTCTTGTCGAAGTGAATTTTATCCTGTCTGGCCAGGTGCTAGAGAGCAAGCCTCATAACCAGACACCTGGAGAGAAAACTTCATCCACGAATGGGTCAACAAAACCCCAGACCCAACTACAGAGGCAGGAAGAAGGTGGCAGTGAGGGAGAGAGTGTAAGTGAGTGAGGGAGAAAAAGAGGAGTGTGTGGTTATGTGGAGTGTGTGTGTGTGTGTGTGTGTGTGTGTGAGTGAGGCACAGTTAGATCCCGCAGGACCTTCAGGGGCAGGCTAACTGGGCTCGCCCAACTAGGCAGCCTCTGCTACCATTGTAAACAGTACCAGGAGGCCAGCTCATCCTCAGAGGCCTAGCCTTTTTGAAGGGGAAAGCTGCTGTAACTGGGAGCCCAGCCTCACCTCCACCCAGGGTGCCCTCAGATAACACCTGGGACACTACAGCCACCCCTGCCAGGGACCTGCTACCTCGGCTGTGGTCCCATAGTCAACGAGTCTCCAGCCACCCTGGGTGCAGGCTCCTGTGAGTTCTGAAGCATTCTTCCCTCTGACTGACCCAACGCTTTAGCCCAGGGCACTACAACCATGTGAGCATCAGACACGTGAGCAGCCCACTCCAGTCCAAGGAGCAGCAGCCCTGTGAGCAGCCTACCCGAGGCCTAAGAGCAGCAGCCTCACGTGGCCTGCCACTGTCCAAGGAGCAGCAGCTGTGTGAGCGGCCTGGTCCCCCATCCAAGGAGCAGCAACCATGTCAGCAGCCTGCCTCATCCGAGGAGCAGCAGTTACATACAGCCTGCACCCTGCACCTGTTTGAGGAGCAGCAGCTGTGCAAGCAACCTGTCCCCATCCAAGGAGCAGCAGCCGCATGAGCAGCCTGCCCCTATATGAGGAGCAGCAGCTGTGTGAGCAGCCCACCCCCATACAAGGAACAGCAGTGCCAAGAGCAGCCTGACCCCATTTGAGGAGCAGTAGCCACCAGAGCAGCCCTCCCCGGTCCAAGGAGCAGCAGCCAAACGAGCAGACCACCAACATCTGAGAAGCAGCAGCCCTGAACAGTCTGCACTGATACGAGGAGCATCAGCTGGGTGAGTGGCCTTCCCCAATCCGAGGAGGAGCAGCTGCACAAGCAGCCCATCCCCTGTCCAAAGAGCAGCAGCTGTGCGAGCATACCACAACTGTAAGAGAAGCACCAGCCACACGTGCAGCTCCTTCCCACCCGAGGAGCAGCAGCTGCCAGAGAAGCTCACACCACTCCAAGGAGCATCAGCCAGATGAGCAGCTCTCCCCAGTCCGAGCAGCAGCAGCCATAAAAGCAGACTGCCCACATCCAAGGAGCAGCAGCCCTGCGCAACCCGCACTGGTTCGAGGAGCAGCAGCCACACATAGCCAGCACCTGTCCGATGAGCAGCAGCTGGGTGAGCATCCCGCCCTCATCCAAAGAGCAGCAGCCACATGTACAGCTCATTCACCCCCGAGGTGCAGCAGCTGTACAAGAAACCTGTCCCCAATCCCAGGAGCAGAAGCTGTGCGAGCAGCCCACACTTAAAAGGAGGTGCAGTAGTCCTGTAAGCAACCTGCCCCTGTCCAAGAAGTGACAGCCTCATGAGCAGCCTGTACCATATGAGGAACAGCAGCAGCATGTAGCCAGCCTTGATCCAAGGAGCAACAGACACATGAGCAGTCTGCCCCCTTCGGAGCAGCAGAAGGCACGTCCCCATCCAAGGAGCAAGAAGAGCAGCAACCTCTTGATCAGCTGACCCCTGTCCAAGGAACAGCAGTTGTGCTAGCAGCCTCCCCTACCAGGCAGAGGAGACATCACTGTTGTAAACAGCACTCACCAGAGGAGCTGCTGCCAACTGAGGAGCAGCCACTTCCATAACCACCTGAGGAGCAACCGCAGCCAGAGGAGCCACTGCAACCCAAAGAGCAGCCCCTGAATTACTCAACATCTAGATCTGTCAGTGAGATAAAACATGGGTAGACAAAGGAATCCCCAAAGGAAAGAAAAGGAGTAATCACCAGAAGAGCAGGTATGTGACACAGAGGCAAGTAATATGTCAGAAAAAGAATTCAGAATAAGGGTCATACAGTTCATAAACGGGGTGGAGGAAAAAATCAACAACTTATGTAAGAATCAGAAAGGAATGGATGGAAAAATCAATAACTGATGTAAAAATCAAGAATAAATGAAGAGTGATATAGCTGCAATAAAAAACACCATGGAAAGTTTCAACAGCAGAGGGGAGAAGAAGAGGACCAAATTAGTGAATTAGAAGACAGAGAAGCAAAACACACCCAAACTGAACTGCAATTGGACAAAATAATAAAAAGACAGGAGGAGAGCCTAAGGGAGCTGCGGGACAACATGAAAGGAAGCAACATATGAATAATAGGGGTGCCAGAACAACAGGAAGAGGAACAAGGCTTAGAAAACCTATTTAAAGAAATAATGTCAGAAAACTTCCCTGAGGTGGGAAAGAAAAAAGTCACACAAGCACAGAGAGTCCCAAACAAGATGAACCCAAAAAGATGTTCAGGACAAAGAGAGAATCTTACAGGCTGCAAGAGAGAGACGGAAAGTTACATACAAGGGATCTCCCATTAGATTATCAAATGATTTCTCAACAGAAACACATCAGGCCAGAAAAGAATGGACGGAAATTTACAAAGTGATGCAAAGCAAAGGACTGAATCCAAGAATACTCTATCCAGCAAGGCTATCATTCAAAATTGAAGGGGAAATAAGAAGCTTCACAGACAAAAAAAGGCTAAGGGAGTTTATCACCACCAAGCCAGCAATGCAAGAAATGCTAAAGGGACTGGTGTAAAAAGAAGGAATAAAAAAAAAGGTAAGAACACAGGCACAAAAAATAGAAATGGCTACAAACAAGTAACTTTCAATAATAACTTTAAACATAAACAGAAAAAATGCTCCAATCAAAAGATATCCAGTGGCTAAATGGATTAAAAAAAAAACATGACCCATATATATGCTGTGTACAAGAGACACACCTTAGAAGAAGGGACTCACACAGACTGAAAGTGAGGGGATGGAAAAAAATCATTCAGGCAAATGGAAATGAAAAAAAAAAAAAAACTAGGGTAGCGAAACTTATATCTGACAAAATAGACCTCAAAATGAAGGTCATAAAAAGAGATAAGGAAGGCCACTTTATAATACTAAATTGATCGATACAACAAGAGGATATAACCCTGATAAACAAATATGCACCCAATGCAGGAGCACCCAAATACATAAAAACAAAACAAAACTCATGGAAGATATCAAGGGAGAGATCGACAATAATACAATCATATTAGGGTACGTTAATACCCCACTGACATCACAGGATAAATCCTCTAGACAAAAAATCAGCAAAGAAACAGCAATTCTAAATGACTCACTAGATCAAATGGACTTAATTGACATCTTCAGAACATTTCACCCCAAAGCCACGGAATATACGTTCTTCTCAAGTGCACATGGGACATTTTCAAAAATAGACCACATATTGGGTCACAAGCAAAGTCTCCCCAAATTCAAGAAGATTGAAATCATA
>NW_005354875.1:306832-308884 GCF_000412655.1 Myotis brandtii
AAAAAAAAAAAAAAAAAAAAAAAAAAGAATACAGAAGATCAATGAAACCAAGAGCTGGTTCTTTGAAAGGATAAATTATATTGATGAAACTCTAGCCAGTCTCACCAAGAAGCAAAGAGAGAGGACCCAAATAAAATCAGAAATGAAAGAGGCAAAATAACAACAGACCCCACAGAAATACAAATGATTGTTAAAAAATACTATGGACAACACTATTCTAACAAACTACACAACCTAGAGGAAATGGACATATTCCTAGAAAAATATAACCTTCCAAAACTCAATCAGGAAGATTCTAAAAATATCAATAGGGTGATAACTATGGAAGAATTTGAAGCAGTCATCAAAAACCTTCCAACAAACAAAAGCCCAGGGCCAGACGGCTTTGCAGAGAAGTTTTACCAAACATTCAAGGAAAATTAAAACCTATCCTCCTCAGACTATTCCAAAAAATTCAAGAGGAAGGAGCACTTCCAAGCTCATTCTATGAAGCCAGCTTCATCCTAATACCAAAACTAGATATAAAGACAACAAAATGAAAGAGAACTACAGGCCAATATCCCTCATGAACATAGATAACAAAATCCTCAACAAAATTCCAGCAAATTGGATCCTGCAGTACATCAGAAAGATCATACACCATGACCAAGTAGGATTTATCCCGGGGATGCAAGGATGGTACAATATCCACAAATCAATAAACATGACACATCACATAAACAAATTGAGAGATAAAAATCACATAGTCGTATCAATTGACACAGAAAAAGCATTTGACAAAATCCAACACCCTTTCTTGGTAAAAATTCTCAGCAAGGTGGGAATACAAGGATTATACCTCAACATAATAAAACTCATATATGACATATGACAAACCCACAGCCAAGATCATACTCAATGAGCAAAAACTAAAACCATTTTCCTTAAGAACAGGAACAAGACAGGGATGCCTACTCTCACCACTCCTGTTTGACATAGTACTGGAAGTATTAGCTATTGGGATCAGACACGAAGAAGAAATAAAAGGCACGCAAATTAGAAAATAAGAAGTAAATTTGTCCTTTTTAGCAGATGACATGATACTGTAGATAGGAAACCCTAAAGACTCCATAAAAAATTATTAGACTAAATACATGAATTCAGCAATGTAGCAGGATACAAAATTAATGCCAAGCAATCTATAGCATTTCTATACACCAATAAAGAACTTACAGAAAGAGAGAATAAAAAAGCAATCCCATTTACCATCGCACCAAGAATATTAAGATACCCTGGAATAAACTTAACTAAGGTGGTAAAAGTCCTATACGTGGAAAACTACAGGACATTGAAAAAGGAGATAGAGGAAGACATAAACAGATGGAAGAACATACCGTGTTCATGGATTGGTAGAATCAACATCATCAAGATGTCCATATTACCCAAAGCAATCTATAGATTCAATGCACTCCCCTTTAAAACACCAAGGGCATATTTCACAGACCTAGAACAAACTCTCCAAAAATTCATCTGGAATAAAAAAGACTCTGAATAGCTGCAGCAATCCTGAGAAAGAAGAACAAAGTAGGTGGCGTCTCAATACCAGATATCAAGCTATATTACAAAGCCACTGTTCTCAAAACCGCCTGGTACTGGCACAAGAACAGACATATGGATCAATGGAATAGAATAGAGAACCCAGAAATCGACCCAAACCACTATGCTCAATTAATATTCGACAAATGAGGCATTAACATACAATAGAGTCAAGACAGCCTCTTCAATAAATGGTGTTGGGAAAATTGGACAGATACATGCAAAAAAATGAAACTAGATCTCCAAATTACACCATACATAAAAATAAACTCAAAATGGATAAAGGACTTAAACTTAAGATAGGAAACCATAAAAATACTAGAGGAATCCACAGGCAGAAAATTCTCAGACATATGCCAAAACAATTTCTTCAGTGATACTTCTCCTAGGGCAATGGAAACAAAGAAAAAAATAAATGGGACTACATCAAAATAAAAAGCTTTTGCACAGCAAAGGAAACCATCAACAAAACAACAA
>NW_005354875.1:308910-320680 GCF_000412655.1 Myotis brandtii
GAGGCAGCCAATCAATGATTCTCTCTCATCACTGATGTTTCTATCTCTCTCTCCCTCTCCCTTTCTCTCTGAAATCAATAAAAATATATTTTTAGAAAAAGAACACCAAACAAAAATATGCTAAGTATTTCATAAAAAGAAAATACATGAAGCAAAAAAGAAATTTTTAAAATAAAGACAGAGCACTGACCAAAAAAGAAGAATTGATAAAAATGAACTGTTCCCAAGTTAAAAACATTTGTTCATCAAAAGACATCACTGTTAAAAGCCGAAAAAATGGCGACCAGCAGGAAGGTAGGGAGGGAGAGAGTGTGAGAGTGCAAGGAAGTGATAGAGGAGTGTGTGGACGTGTGTGGTGTGTGTGTATGAGCTAGGGACAGCTAGATTCTGCAGGTCTTCTAAGGGGCTGCTAAACCGGGCAGTCTTAGGCGGCGGAGTCCAGCTCCCGGCGCGGACACTCCTAGGCGGCCAGCCCAGGCACAGCGACCACGCCATCTTGGGAAACAGAGCTGCTTGAGACTAGGATCCTGGCCTCAGCACCACCCAGTCTGATCTCAGACGCATACCAGGACCCTGCAGCCACTGGGGACAGAGACCTGCGACCACAGCTACAGACCTGCGGACACCAAAAGTTCGGAGATCCCCGCGGCAGATCCGTGAGTAACAGAGCCCATCCCCCCTTCCCACAGGCTCGGGGGCAGCATCATAGTAACTGATAGACCCGCCCCTTGCCGGGGCCTCAGCGCTGCAGGAACTTTGGCCTGGAAGTGCGCGAGCACCTTGGAACTGATCCTGCGCGCACTTTGGGCTTCGGAGCCCTGGGCTGGGAGCAATCGCGCGAACGGGAATTTGTCTGCCTAGCACAGGCCCAAGGATCCCTTTTCTCGGGGCAGGAGGCAGCACCAAGCACCAGTGACTTGACTGTGTTTCTTATCACCTGCGCCTGAGATCCTGATTCCCTGTGCATTCATACTAAGAGCCAGTGAATCCAATTCCTGGTGCAAGGGCACACAGGGACCCTGATTCTCAAGGCGAAGTCGCGCAAAGCAACAGAGACTCTGATACTGGACTCTTGGGGAACTCTGACTCCTGGCGCATGCTAGGGGGCTCTGGTTTTCAACACGCTCCAGGGGGGTCTCTATTTCAGCACGGTGCATGCAGGGTCCCTAATTCTAAGGGCACATACGAGGCCACATTGAGCGCTGGCAACACTGACTCAGAGCGAGCCTGGTTCCCACCAACCAACAACAACCACACATCTTAGTGTCAGAGCTCTTCAGTGACACTAAGGTGGTGGGAGGCTCCCACTGCACACGGCCCAGGCCCACGCAACCCGACCTTTGATCCATCGGGAGATAAGCAGAATGAAGAAACGACACAACACCCAGAGGAAAGACAATGAGGAATCACCAAGAAAGGAAATTAATGAAGTTGAAGCGTGCAACATGACAGAAAAAGAATTCAGAATAATGGTTGTACAATTCATTCACCGGATGGATGAGAAAATCAACAACCTATGCAAGAATCAGGAAGAAATGAAAAGTGATATAGCTACAATCAAAAACACCATGGAAAGTTTCAACAGCAGGCTGAAAGAAGCAGAGGACCGAATTAGTGAGTTAGAAGATAAGGCAGAGAAACAAGCTCAATCTGAACAGCAACTGGAGAAAAAAATTAAAAAACAGGAGGAGAGCCTAAGGGAGCTTCGGGACAACATGAAACGAAGTAACATACGCATAATAGGGCTGCAAGAGGGACAAGAAGAGCAGCAAGGATTAGAAAATCTATTTGAAGAAATAATGACAGAAAACTTCCCAGATATGGGGAAGAAAAAAGTTACACAAGTACAGAGAGTCCCAGGCAAGATGAACCCCAAAAGACCCACACCAAGACACGTCATAATAACGATGGCAAATGTACAAGACAAAGAGAGAATCTTAAAGGCTGCAAGAGAGAAACAGAGAGTTACCTACAAAGGATCCCCCATCAGATTATCAAACGATTTCTCAACAGAAACACATCAGGCCAGGAAAGAATGGACAGAAATTTACAAAGTGATGCAAAGCAAAGGACTGAATCCAAGAATACTCTATCCAGCAAGGCTATCATTCAAAATTGAAGGGGAAATAAGAAGCTTCACAGACAAAAAAAGGCTAAGGGAGTTCATCACCACCAAGCCAGCAATGCAAGAAATGCTAAAGGGACTGGTGTAAAAAGAAGAAATAAAAAGCCCAGAAAGAAAACAGCCACACAAAAAAAGAAATGGCTACAAACAAGTACCTTTCAATAATAACTTTAAACGTAAATGGACTAAATGGTCCAATCAAAAGACATCGAGTGGCTGAATGGATAAAAAAACATGACCCATACATTTGCTGTCTACAAGAGACCCACCTCATTAAAAGGGACTCACACAGACTGAAAGTGAAGGGATGGAAAAATATCTTTCAGGCAAATGGAAATGAAAAAAAAGCTGGGGTAGCAATACTTATATCCGACAAAATAGACCTCAAAGTGAAGGCCATAACAAGAGATAAGGAAGGCCACTTCATAATACTAAAGGGATCAATACAACAAGAGGATATAACCCTGATAAACATATATGCACCCAATGCAGGAGCACCCACATACATAAGAAAACTCCTGGAAGACATCAGGGGAGAGATCGACAACAATACAATCATAGTAGGGGACTTTAATACACCACTGACATCACTGGATAAATCTGCTAGACAAAAAATCAGCAAAGAAACAGCAATCCTAAATGACTCACTAGATCAGATGGACTTAATTGACATCTTCAGAACACTTCACCCCAAAGCAACAAAATATACGTTCTTCTCAAGTGCTCATGGGACATCTTCAAAAATAGACCACATATTGGGTCACAAACAAAGTCTCCCCAAATTCAAGAAGATTGAAATCATACCAAGCATCTTCTCAGACCACAAGGGCATAATATTAGAAATAAACTACAATAAAAACAACCCAAAATACTCAAACACTTGGAAGCTGAATAGCATGTTATTAAATATTGATTGGGTTACCAATGAGATCAAAGAAGAAATTAAAAACATCCTGGAAACTAATGACAATGAAAACACAACAATCCAAAACCTTTGGGACACAATGAAAGCAGTCCTGAGAGGGAAGTTTATAGCTCTACAGGCCTACCTCAACAAACAAGAAAAAATGGTAGTAAATCATCTAAATCTACAGCTCAAAGAATTAGAAAGAGAGCAACAAGATAAGCCCAGAGTGAGCAGAAGGAAGGAGATAATAAAGATTAGAGCAGAAATAAATGACATAGAGACCAAAAAAACAATACAGAAAATCAATGAAACCAAGAGCTGGTTCTTTGAAAGGATAAACAAGATTGACAAACCTCTAGCCAGGCTCACCAAGAAGCAAAGAGAGAGGACCCAAATAAACCAAATCAGAAATGATAGAGGCGAAATAACAACAGACCCCACAGAAATACAAATGATTGTTAAACAATACTATGGACAGCTCTACTCCAACAAACTAGACAACCTGGAGGAAATGGACATATTCCTAGAAAAATACAACCTTCCAAAACTCAATCATTAAGAATCTACAAATTTCAATAGGCCCATAACTATGGAAGAAATTGAAGCGGTCATCAAAAAGCTGCCAGCAAACAAAAGCCCAGGGCCAGATGGCTTCACAGGGGAGTTTTCCAAACATTAAAGGAAGAACTAAAACCTATGTTCCTCAGACTATTCCAAAACATTCAAGAGGAAGGAAAACTGCCAAGCTCATTCTATGAAGCCAGCATCACCCTCATAGCAAAACCAGATAAAGAGAACACATTGAAAGAGAATTAAAAGCCAATATCCCTCATGAACATGCCAAAATACTCAACAAAATCTTAGCTAATAGGATCCTGCAGTACATCAGAAAGATCATACACGATTACCAAGTGGGATTTATCCCATGGATGCAAGGATGGCATAATATCCGCAAACCAATAAACGTGATACATCACATAAACAAATTGAGAGAAAAAAACACACATAGTCATATCAATTGATGCAGAAAATCATTTTCCAAAATCCAACACCCATTTTTGATAAAAACTCTCAGCAAGGTGGGAATAGAAGGATCATACCTCAACATAATAAAAGCCATATATGACAAACCCACAGCCAACATCATATTCAATGGGCAAAAAATAAAACCATTTCCCTTAAGAACAGGAACAAGACAGGGATGCCCACTCTCAACACTCCTGTTCAACATAGTACTGGAAATTTTAGCCAGTGTGATTAGACAAGAAGAAGAAATAAAAGGCATCCAAATTGGAAAAGAAGAAGTGAAACTGTCCTTTTTTGCAGATGACATGATATTATACATAAAAAACCCTAAAGACTCCATCAAAAAACTATTAGACTTAATGAATGAATTCAGCAATGTAGCAGGATACAAAATCAACCCCAAGAAATCTATGGAATTTCTATACAGCAATAGTGAGCTTACAGAAAGAGAGATTAAAAAAGCTATCCCATTTACCATCACACCAAAAAAATTAAGATACCTAAGAATAAACCTAACTAAAGAGGTAAAAGACCTCTACTCAGAAAATTACAGGACGTTGAAAAAAGAGGTAGAGAATACATAAACAGATGGAAGAACATACCATGTTCATGGATTGGTAGAATCAACATCATTAAAATGTCCATACTGCCCAAAGCAATCTATAAATTCAACGCACTTCCCATCAAAATACCAACGGCATATTTCACAGACCTAGAACGAACTCTCCAAAAATTCATCTGAACTCTCCAAAAATTCATTTGGAATAAAAAAAAGACCTTGAATAGACGCAGCAATCCTGAGAAAGAAGAACAAAGTAGATGGGATCTCAATACCTGATACAAAGCTGTATTACAAAGCCACTGATCTCAAAACTGCCTTATATTGGCACAAGAACAGACATATAGATCAATGCAATATAATAGAGAATCCAGAAATCAACCCGAACCATATGCTTAATTAATATTTGGCAAAGGAGGCAAGAACATACAATGGAGTCAAGACAGTCTCTTCAATAAATGGTGCTGGGAAAAATGGACAGATACATGCAAAAAAATTGAAACTAGACCACCAACTTACACCATACACAAAAATAAACTCGAAATGGATAAAGGACTTAAATATTTCCAGCTTTTTGAGGAAACTCCATACTGTCTTCCATAGTGGCTGCACCAGTCTGCATTCCCACCAGCAGTGCATGAGTGTTCCTTTTTCTCCACATCCTCTCCAGCACTTGTCGTTTGTTGATTTGTTGATGATAGCCATTCTGACAGGTGTGAGATGGTACCTCATTGTTGTTTTGATTTGCATCTCTCGGATGATTAGCGGCTTTGAGCATGTTTTCATATGTCTCTTGGCTTTCTGAATGTCCTCTTTTGAAAGGTGTCTATTTAGATCCTTTGCCCATTTTTTGATTGGATTGTTTATCTTCTTTTTGTTAAGTTGTATGAGTTCCCTATAAATTTTGGAGATTAGGCCCTTATCAGAAATCAACAAATGACAAGTGCTGGAGAGGATGTGGAGAAAAAGGAACACTTGTGCACTGCTGGTGGGAATGCAGACTGGTGCAGCCACTATGGAAGACAGTATGGAGTTTCCTCAAAAAACAAAACATGGAACTCCCATTTGACCCTGTGATCCCACTTCTAGGAATATATCCCAAGAAACCAGAAACACCAATCAGAAAGGATATATGCACCCATATGTTCATAGCAGCACAATTCACCATAGCTAAGATCTGGAAACAGCCTAAGTGCCCATCAGCAGATGAATGGATTAGAAAACTGTGGTACATCTACACAATGGAATACTATGCTGCTGTAAAAAAGAAGGAATTCTTACCATTTGCAACAGCATGGATGGAACTGGAGAGCATTATGCTAAGTGAAATAATCCAGTCAATGAAAGAAAAATGCCACATGATCTCACTCATTTATGCATAATAAAGACCATTACAAACTGATGAACAAAAAGATAGATACAAAAGCAGAGCAGCATCGAACAGACTGTCAAACTACAGCGGGAAGGCTGGTAAGAGATCAACTGAAGGACTTGTGTGCATGCATATAGGCATAACCAATGGACATAAGACACTGGGGGGTAGGGGAGGCCTGGGAAATGTCAAGGAGGAGGGGAAAGGAGTCGTATGTAATACTCTTTGTAATACTTTAAGCAATAAAAAAATTTTAAAAAATGGGCATCGGATCTAAAAAGAAAGTCAGAGAAAGATAAATATCATTTGATCTCACTCATTTATGGAACATAATGAACAACATAAACTGTTGAACAGAAACTGATATAGAGACAGAGAAGCATTGATCAGACCTTCAAACCTCAGAGGGAAGGCAGGGGAGAGTGGAGGTAAGGGAGAGAGGTCAACAAGAGGACTTATATGCAAGCATATAGGCCTAACCAATGAACACAGACAACAGGAGAATGAGGGCATTAGTGTGGTGGTGGGGGGGGTAGGGGGTAATGTGGGGATAAGAACACATATGTAATAACTTAATCAATAAAGAAAGTTAAAAAGAAAAAGAAAAAATACAATTAATAAAATGTATTACTGGATACATAGAAAATCAAAACTTTCAATTTTAATATCAGATCTGATACAAGAACATGTAACTATGGGTACCATTGTGAAAAATAAGTTGATATGCAGAAACAAATGATTACAGTGCAAAATGATTGTTGAATATAATTACTTAGAAGGTAGGGCAGGCACTAATCTAAATAACCTGTAATTTTCTTCAGTATATACTGAGGAGATATCACAATCTTACATTAGCAATGTATATATTACTTAAGTCTCTATGTATAGCATGTATCCCATAAACATATATATGTAGGCATCTATAATTTAGTAAACTTTAAAAGTCATTCCTTAGATAGTTGAATTATTCTTGATTAATTCCATTTTTAAATATTTACACTTGCAATATTTATAAATGTCATTTTTTTCTCCAGCCCTATTCTTAATGGTTATCCAGTTATTTGCATGTTGCCATATTCACTTTCTAAAACAAATGAGAAAAGAAATTCTGTGAATCAATAATCCTCCTGAATATCACTAAGGATTATAAAACACCTTTTAAGGGTCTTTAAGGATATAACTGATAAGTACTTCTCAGATGATCCTGAATATCTACACTAATAAAAGACAAAGATGTTAATTGACCGTACCTTTGCTACACCCAAGCCACACCCACCAGCCAATCAGAGCAACTATATGCAAATTAACGCAACCAAGATGGCGTCCGGCAGCCACTGAGCTGTAACAAGCAGGAGGCTTGGTTGCCCTGGCGAAGGAGGAAACCAAGCTTCCTGGGGCAGTTGTGGCCTCCGCAAAAGGCAACAAAGTTTCAATTATAGACGCTAAATAAATCCCAGATACCTGCTTCCAGCCAGCCTTCTCTGGGAGCATGGGTGGCTGGGGGCTGTGACCAGCCTGCAAACAGCCATCAACCCCTCACCCAGACTTGCCAGGCACCCCAGCGGGGACTCCCACCCTGAAGGGGCTGTGGCCAACCTGCAAACGGCCCTCAGCCCCTCATCCAGGCTGTCCAGGCACCCCAGCAAGACCCCCCTCCCTGAAGGGGGGGTGGCCAGTCTGAAAACGGCCCTCAGCCCCTCACCCAGGCTGGTCAGGCACCCCAATGGGACCCCCACCCTGATCCGGGACACCCTTCAGGGCAAACCAGCCAGCCCCCACCTATGCACCAGGCCTCTATCCTATATAATAAAAGGGTAATATGCAAATTGACCCTAACAGCAGAACGACTGGGAATCACTGGTCACTATGACACACACTGACCACCAGGGGGCAGACGCTCAATGCAGGAGCTGTCCCCTGGTGGTCAGTGCATTCCCAAGCCAGGCTGATGGCTGCCAGTACAGCAGTGGTGGTGGGAGCCTCTCCTACCTCCTCAGCAGCACTAAGGATGTCTGACTGCAGCTAGGCCTGCTCCCTGCTGGCAAGTGGACATCCCCGGAGGGCTCCTGGGTTTCCAGAGTGATGTCTGACTGTCAGCTTAGGCCCAATCCCCCGGGGAGCGGGCCTAAGCCAGCAGGTGGTCATCCCCCGAGGGGTCCCAGACCGTGAGAGGTCACAGGCTGGGCTGAGGAACCCTCCCGAGTGCACACTTTTTTGTGCACCGGGACTCTAGTATATCTATATATTCCAAAGGGAGGTCAGGCAAACTAGTTGGGTACCTTCTATATTTATTTCTTGAATAAGCAGACTATTCTTGCTATTCTCCACCATCTACTTGAATGTAGGATCCATGTATCCTGAACAGCTGATGGGTACTGCTATTGCGTCACTTTCAACATCATCCATTTCTTCTCTCCATGACTCTTCCTTTCTTTCTTTCTTTCTTTCTTTCTTTCTTTCTTTCTTTCTTTCTTCCTTTTTAATTGTTGACAGTATTACAGATGTTCCCTATTTTCCTCCCCTTTGCCCCCCTTAGAGATTCCCTTGAGTGTTCAGGGTTGCAACTATCATCCCCATTAATTACAGGCCTGAAGCTGAGTATGATAATTTGATCCCTAATTATGCTATTTTATCTTGACTCCTTTGGACCTTCCTCATTACTCTCTGCTAAAATTTCTTATTAAACCCTGGTCATACCAATCCCTTTCTCTAATTTTTTCTTACTAGTACATGTTATATGATGATGATACCATATCCTAAAAGCTTTTAGGATGAAGCACTAATAGGCTTTTCAAATACTAAGTAGTAATATCTGCACTTAGTACACCGCAATAACATTAATAACCACAAATTTGGCTCCCAGAATGCACAGACAAGAAAAGCAGCTTTCATTATGTGAAAGTGGAGTAGGTAACTCTTTGAACATGATTGAGGTCAATCGAATCTATTTATCTGGTAACATTACAGAAGCTTGTAAAGGAAATCAGAAATATATCAGCAAGTCAATAAACATTGTTATCATTTCAGAAAAATTTTTAAAGGCCAAAGAATCTTTGCTACTTTTAAGGTTTTAAAATATCAGCTATACATTCTGTGTTTTACATTTTCTTTTTTCTTTACTTTGCTCTATTTTTATTTGATTTTCTATTAAAGAGGTGTAGATAATTAAAGAAAATAATAGCAAACACCCATACTCATCAGATAAAAATAATAGAAAATATTCACATCAATTATGAATTTAAAGAAATAAAAGATTAGTGATACAGTTGAATTTGCCTAATTATTATTCTTCAATCCACTGCTATATCTTTTCTACTATCATAAAAAACCATGACTATAAAGTTGATATGCAGGGAGCAGTGGAGGCCAGGAGTTCACCCACACCAATCCCCAGACTGACCTTGGACACCACCCCTGGCCCTGTGCAGGGAGCTGCTTGCCAACCATAATCTGCATGGGACCACCACCATGCCCCAGTAATGAACAGTGCAGTAAAGTGCTGCGGATTCCCAGACATCTGCAGTGAGTGCACACCAGTGACACTTCCCAAGCTGTGCCTCCTTTTCAGAGCCCAGACCCAGTGTCCCAGTATCCTGCACTTCAGGTCCCCGTGTTGTGAGTACAATCCAGGGGTACCCCTGCCTCGTGCCATCCCCAGCCCCAGTACAGAGACAAAGACTGGCACTCCCTCTACCCCCAGCCCAGACAGAGCCATTGTCCAGTGCATATTCCACCACCAACCCAGGACAGATCTTCTGGTGCAACCTGGTTCACCCAGCCATAGGTCATAAGACCAGGCTGCAAGTGCACTATAAGAGGGACTTAGAGTGTCATCCTGCCTTGGGTTCCAGGGCCACACAATGAATTGCATGCCAGAGGGCTCTGGTGCCTCACAGGGAGTCGCACACCAGAGGAACTGTGCACATGTCACCACTGACCTTGATTATCTGAAGTGGACAACTGAGGGATCAGAGCCATGAGAGAAGGGGCTACAATTCAGAGCAGAGACAATAAAGGTGTGAAACTTAAGGCAGATCCAGCCTCCAGGCCAGTGAGTCCAAGACCATTGAACTTCTAGGGGCTTCAAACTCTCAGGTTCCAAAGAGGGTGCCCAGGGACAGAAAGAGACAACAAAAATGGAGATAGAGGGAACCAATCCTCAAAGGAAAGAAAAGGAGGAATTGCCAGAAAAGAAATGAAATGAAACAGAGACAAGGAATATGTAAGAAAAGGAATTCAGAGTAAAGATCATAAAGATGATAAACCATCTACTTAAGAAATTCACCAACCTATGAAAGAATTAAGAGGAAATGAAGAATGATATATCTGCAATAAAGAACACAATAGAAGGTTTCAACAGTAGAGTAGATTACAGCAGTCACCTACTTTTGGACCTCATGAACCACCAGTGGTCTGTGGACCACCAGTTGGTGACCAGTGGACTAGAAGAAGCAGATGATCAAATCAGTGAGTTAGAAGACAGGGTAGTAAAAAACAGACAATCTGAATAGCAATTGGAAAAAAATTATTAGAAAGCAGGAGGAGAGTTTAAGGGAGCTTTGGGACAACATGAAAAAAAGCAACATCAGTATAATAGGGGTGCGAGATGGACTAGAAGAGGAGCAAGGATTAGAACACCTAATTGAAGAAATAATGACAGAAAACTTCTTTGAATTTGGAGAGAAAGTCACACAAGCACAGAGAGTCCCAAACAAGATGAACTCCAAAAGACCTACACCAAAACACGTTGTAAAAATTAATGACAACAGAGAACCAAGATGGCGGCCTACAGGATGGCAAGCTGCAAGATAGTGTGTGAGTGAGAGAGCGAAAGGAGAGTGTGTGGACATGTGGGGAGTGTCTGTATTTGTGGATGATGGACAGTTATATTCCACAGGACTGTTGGGGACTAGTGGACAGGGGTCCCCTGGCTGGGCAGCCTCTACTACTGCTGAAATCTCTCCTGGAGCAACCGGCTTTATTGAAGAGACCAAGACATCTTGAAGGGGAGAGTGGCTGTGATCAGAAGCCCAGCCTTACCTTCAACCGGGGAGACTTTGCATACCTCCTGGGACCCTAAAACCATGACGCCCAGGGACCAGCTGCCTCAACTGAGAACCCACAAACACCAAGACTCCAGCCTCCCCAGCCAGACAGGCACCTAAAAAGTTTTTCCTGGGGGAGACAAGGTGGTGGCCGAATACATGGATGTGTCCTGCACCTTCTCACAGAGCAGATAGAAGGAAGAGCTGAATCAAATAACACCCACCCGGAATTGGTAAATTAAACACAGCTGGTGAGGCAATCCGTGGACAGAAAGGCCAGAGATCGCCTAGACCAGCGGTTCTCAAACTGTGGGTCGCAAACCCTTTGGCGGTCAAACGACCCTTTCACAGGGGTCACCTAAGACCATCCTGCATATCAGATATTTACATTATGATTCATAACAGTAGCAACATTACAGTTATGAAGTAGCAACGAAAATAATTTTATGGTTGGGTCACAACATGAGGAACTGTATTTTGTATATGTATCCCCATATACAAAACCTGGCCCTTTAAATACAGTGGTTCTCAACCTTCTGGCTCTTTAAATACAGTTCCTTATGTTATGACCCAACCATAAAATTATTTTCGTTGCTACTTCATAACTGTAATGTTGCTACTGTTATGAATCGTAATGTAAATATCTGATATGCAGGATAGTCTTAGGCGACCCCTGTGAAAGGGTCGTTCGACCACCAAAGGGGTCGCGACCCACAGGTTGAGAACCACTGCTCTA
>NW_005354875.1:320867-335187 GCF_000412655.1 Myotis brandtii
TAACAAAGAAACAGAATTTCTGGAGGATGAGGCCCAGAAATCAGGATTTAAAAAAGATTCCCAGGTGATTCTAATGTGCAGCCAAGGTTGAGAACCACTGCCCTAGAGAGAGGTGAGATCTGGGATCCAGGCTGAAGGGAGAAAAGTGTGCAGTGCGGACTAGAGTCTCAGAGGGAGTCTGTGCTCCACAAAATCAGCAGGCCTTGAGGTCAGTGTAGCTCTCAAATGTGGAAGGGAGACCACAAAGCTGCTGGCAGAGGGGGACTCTAGATCTAAGCACACAACCATGGGAGACTGTGCCCAGAAAGGCAACCTGAATTTCCATACTGGGCACGCAGTGCCGGGGGAGAAAGATGCTAGTCGGCGCATTTTTTGTTTGTTTGTTTGTTTTTGTGTTTTTTGCTTCCTTGCTTTTGCATGCTAAGCCCAGTATATAGGATCTTCCAATTAAAAACACTGCAGGGGAAAGTTGTTTTTGTGGAAAATGGGGATTAGAATAAGGAGAGATGAGCAGGAAACCAGATCTGGGTCAGTCCGTCCCTCCAACCCAGTATTAAGTGCGGCAGGGAAATAAGAGTCTTAACACAGAGTTGAGGGGCCATTTGGTCCCAGAAACTAATACAGAAACACTGACACCCAGGAGTTGTGTCAGAAATTGACTCTTGTGTAAATACAACTGCAGGCAGGCAGAGAAAGTGAGCAGAGAGATCCTGCCTGCTTGGAAACAATGTTGTGGCTTATGACACAGAGGAGCGGTGGATCATAGGGAACCTCAACACAGTGCTGACTACCTGACAGGAAACAGAAATGCCAGGAAGAACAGTAAAGAGGGGTTTTAAACCAGCCCCAATGGGTCATTGAAGCCCCGCTGAAGTGAATGACCTTCACTACTTCACTTTTTTATTTTTTATCTTTTACCTAAGAAACTAAATTTTTTTCTCACTTTATTTTACTGTTTTTATTATTATACTAGAGGCCCGGTGCATGAAATTCGTAAATCAGGGGGGTCCCTCATCCTGACTTGCACCCTCTCGCAATCCAGGACACCTCGGGGGATATCTGACTGCCAGTTTA
Organism: Myotis brandtii; assembly: GCF_000412655.1. Taxonomy (NCBI): domain Eukaryota; kingdom Metazoa; phylum Chordata; class Mammalia; order Chiroptera; family Vespertilionidae; genus Myotis; species Myotis brandtii. The sequence continues at coordinate 321,942 of NW_005354875.1, forward strand.
AGCCCAATCCCTAGACCGCTGGCTACTAACCATTCACCTGCCTGCCTGATCACCCCTAACCATTTGCCTGCCTGCCTGATTGCCCCTAACCACTCACCTGCCTGATCACCCCTAACCACTCGCCTGCCTGCCTGATTGCCCCTAACCACCTCTGCCTGCCTACCTGATTGCCCCTAACCACAGGCGTGCCTGACTGATTGCCCCTAACCACTCACCTACCTGACTGATGGCTCCTAACCACTCTGCCTGCTTGGCTAATTCTCCCTAACCACTGCATGTCCGCCTGATCGCCCCTAACCACTTACCTGACTGCTTGATCATTTAACCATTCTGCTTCCTCACCTGATCACCTTTAACCAATCGGCTGCCTGCCTGATCACCGTAACCACTTCCCTGCCTGCCTGATGATCCATAACCATTCGCCTGCCTCCTTGATTTCCCTTAATTGCTTACCTGCCCGCCTGATTGCCCCTAACTGCCTCTGCCTTGGCTCCCGCTGCCATGACTTTATCCAGAAGTATGTCCAGAAGTACATCCAGCAGTTGGACAAACCAGCAGTTGGACATTCCTCTCACAATCTGTTACTGCTGGCTCCCAACCAATTGCCTGCCTGCCTGGCTGATTGCACCTAACTGCTTCTGCCTGCCAGCCTGATCACCCGCTAACCACTCCCTTGCCAGCCTAATCTATGCCTAATTGCTCCGCTTCTGGCCCGATCACCCCAACTGCCCTTCCCTGCTGGCCGGGTAGCCCCTAACAGCCATCCCCTGCAGGCCTGGTCCCCCACAACTGCCCTCCCTCACCTGCAGGCCTGGTCACCCCCAAATGCCCTCCCCTGCAGGCTCGGTAACCCCAACTACCCTCTCCTGCTGGCCTGGTCACCCCCAACTGCCCTCCCCCGCTGGCCCAGTTGCCCCTAACTACCCTCCCCTGCAGGCCTGTTCCTTCCCAACTCCCTTTCCTCCCCTGTAGGCCCGATCACCCCCAACCGCCCTCCCCTGCTGACCTGGTTGCCCCCAACTGCTCTCCCCTGCCGGCCCGGTCACTCACAACTGCCCTCCCCTGCCAGCCATCTTGTGGAAGCCTTCTTTTGGCCACATGAGTGTGGCCATATTATGCGAGGGCATGATGGTCAGTTTTCATATTATCTCTTTATTATATAGTATATTTTTTCTACTTTTTTTGTATTTTGGTTTTTACTTTTCTTCTTATACACTCATTCTCTTTCTACCTCCTCTACACTGAATCTTGGCTATTTCCCCCATCATTGAATTCTGTGATCTTCTAGAAATAAGCTCTGCCTCTTCAGATTCATCTGAGTTTGTTGTTTGGGTGTTTGTAGTTTGCATTTTTTGGATTAGTTGTTGCTTATTTGGAGTTTGATCCCCATGTACATATATTATCCCCTTCTTTATTTTCTCTCTTACATTTTTTCCTTTTCTCAATATCATTTTGCACTCATTTCTCTCCTCTAATTCTCTTTTCTCTAGTGGTCACTTTTATTTGGGGTTATTGGTATTGAGAATACATTTGTGTTTGGTGCCCTGTGTTGTTGTGTCTTATCCTGTTGTATTTTGTGCCTTTAAATCAACACAGGAGAGAGAAATCTACATAACCAGACACCATGAGAGGAGAAAACATGGGGAGACAAAGAAACAGACCCCATATGAAAGAAAAGGAGGAATCAACAGAAAAGGAAGTAAGTGAAGGCAAGCGATTTGTCAGAGAAATAATTCATAGCAATGGTCATAAGGACACTGAAAAGGATGGAAGAAAAATTCAACAACATGTGTAAGAACCAAGAGGAAATGAAGAAGAACCAAGAAGAAATGAAGAATGACATCACTGCAATAAAGAACCCAATAGAAAGCATCAACAGTAGACTAGAAGAAGTGGAGGACTGCATCAGTGAGCTGGAAGACAATGTAAGAAAAAATACCCAAGGAGAGCAGCAACTGAGAAAAAACACACACAAAACACTTAAAAAACAGGAGGAGAGCCTAAGGAAACTTTGGGGCAAAATGAAATGAAACAACATTCACATAATAAGGGTGCCAGAAGGAGAGGAAACTGTGCAATAAACAGAAAACCTGTTTGAAGAAATAATGACAGAAAGATTCCCTGATATTGGGAAATAAAACTCACACAAGCCCAAGAAGCTCACAGAGTCTCAAACAAGATGAAGCCAAAAAGACCAACACCAGGACACATTATAATTGAATTGGCAAATACCAACGACAAAGTAAGAATCTTAAAGTCTGCCAGAGAGAGACAGAAAGTTACCTACAAGGGATCTCCCATCAGACTATCGACTGATTTCTCAACAGAAACATATCAGACCAGAAGGAATGGAATGAAATATACAAAGTAATGCAAAGCAAGGGTATGAATCCAAGAATACTGTACCCAACAAGGCTATCAATCAAAGTTGAGGGTGAAATTAGGAACTTCAGAGACAAAAAAAAACTAAGGGAGTTTATTACCACCAAACGACCAATGCAAGAAATGCTAAAGGGTCTGCTGTAAAAAGAAGAAATAAGAAGGAACACAGTAATAAAGAATAAAAATGGCGACAAACAAGTACCTATCAATAATAATTTTAAATGTAAATAGAATAAATATTCCAATAAAAAGACATAGGGTGACTGGATGAATTAGAAAATATGACCCATATATATGCTGTCTACAAGAGACACACCTCAAAACAAAGAACTCACACAGACTGATAGTGAAAGGATGGAAATTTTTTTTAGGCAAATGAAAATGAAAAAAAAAGGTGGGGCAGTAATACTCATATCTGACTAAATAGACTTCAAGTTGAAGGCCAGAACAAGAGATAAGGAAGGCCACCTCAGAATACTAAAGGGATCAATACCAAAAGAGGATATAACTCTGGTAAACATATATGCACCCAATACTGGAGCACCCAAATACATAAAATTCAACTTCCAGAAGATATTGAGGAGGAGTTCAACAGCAGCACAATCATAATAAGGGACTTTAATACCCCACTGACATCATTGGATAAATCCTTTAGACAAAAAATCAGCAAAGAAACAGAAATCCTAAATGACTCACTAGATCAGATGGACTTAATTGACATCTTCAGAACATTTCACTCCAATGTTACAGAATATACATTCTTCTCAAGTGCACTTGGGACATCTTCAAAGATAGACCACATATCGGGACACAGGCAAAGTATCTTCAAATTCAAGAAAATTGAAGTTATATTAAGCATCTTCTAAGATCACAATGGCATAAAATTAGAAATCAAGTGCAAAAAAAAGCACAATAAAAAACAATTTAGCACTTGAAAGCTAAATAGCATGCTATTAAACAATGATTGAGTTATCAGAGATCAACAAAGAAATAATAAAAAAAAAATCCTAGAAACAAATGAAAATGGCACAACAATCCAAAATCTATGGGACACAGTGAAAGCAGTTCTGAGAGGGAAGTCCATAGCACTACAGGCCTACCTGAAAAAAACAAGAAAAACTTTAAAAAGTTATATAACCCTACAACTTAAAGAATTAGAAAAAGAACAACAAGAAAGCCCAGAGTAAACAGAAGCAAGACAATAATAGAGATGAGAGCAGAAATAAATGACATAGAAGACAAAAAACAAATACAAGAGATCAATAAAACCAAGAGCAGGTACTTTGCAAAGATAAATAAGATTGATGAATGTCTAGCCAATAGATACAGAGGCAGAGCAGCATCGACCAGACTGACAAACTATAGTGGGAAGACCGGGGAGGGTTGTGGGGGTGGGTAAGAGATCAACCAAAGGACTTGTATGCATGCATATAAGCATAACCAATGGGCACAAGACACTGGGGGGTAGTGGAGGCTAGGGGAAGGTCAAGGGGAGGGAAAAAAAAGGAGACATATATAATACTCTTTGTAATACTTTAAGCAATAAAACAATTTTAAAAAAAGCCTGCAAAAATCCAAGCAAAAAATAGACATTTTACCAAAGAAGAAATACAAATGACCAACAGATTTATGAGAGGATGCTCAACATAGCTAGTCACCAGAGAAATGCAAATCAAAACCACAGTGAGCCTGGCTGGCACATAGAGCAGACCCAAATAAACAAAATCAGAAATGAAAGAGGTGAAGTAAAAACTGACCATACAGAAATACAAAGGAATGTAAAAAGATACTGTGAACAAATCTATTCCAACAAACTGGACAATGTAGACAAAATGGACACATTCCTAGAAAAATACAATCTTCTAAAACTCAATCAGGATGAATAAAAAGGCTGAATAGGCCAATAACTATGGAGGAAATTAAAGCAGTATTCAAAAAAATTCCAGCAAACAAAAGCCCTAATCCAAATGGCTTCACAGGGTAGTATAACCAAACATTCAAAGAAGACCTAAAACTTACCCTCCTCAAACTATTCCAAAAATTCAAGAAATTAGACTTCCAAGGTCTTTCCGTGAAGCCAGTATTACCTTAATCCCAAAACCAGAGAAAGCATTACTAAGAAAGGGAATTACAAGCCAATATCCCTGATGGACATAGATGTTAAAATCCTCAACAAAATTTAGCAAATCAGAATCCAGCCTTACATTAGAAAGATCAAACAGCATGACCAAGTGGGATTTATCCCGGAGCTGCAAGGCTGGTACAACCATATCCACAAATCAATAAACATGATACATCACATAAACAAATTGAGAGAGAAAAATCACATAATCATATCAATTGATGCATAAAAAGCATTAAAAAAAATCCAACACCCTTTCTTGATAAAAACTCTCAGCAATTGGGAATAGACCTCAATATAGTAAAAGCCTTATATGACAAACATACCGCAAACATCATACTCAGTGGGCAAAAACTAAAACCATTTCTCCTAAGAACAGGAATAACACAGGGATGCCCACTATCACCACTCCTATTAGACATAGTACTGGAAGTGCTAGCCATAGCGATCATACAAGAAGAAGAAATAATAGGCATTGGAATTGGAATAAAGTAAAACTGTCATTATTCACAGATGACATTATATTGTACATGGACAACCCTAAAGACTCCATTAAAAAAACCAAACCAAACCAAAACAAACAAACATACAAAACCTACTAGATATAATAAATGAATTTGGCAATGTAGCAGAATATAAAATTAACATCCAGAAATCATGGCATTTTTATACACCAATAATGAATTCACAGAAAGAGAAACTAAAACAACAATCCCATTTACCATTGCAACCAAAAAAATAATATACCTAAGAATAGACTTAAGTAAGCAGATATAAGACCTATACTCAGAAAACTACAGGACTTTGAAAAAAGAGATAGAGGAAGATATAAACAATTTGAAGACTATACTGTGTTCATGGATTGGTAGAATCAATATTATTAAAATGTCCATACTACTCAAAGCAATCTATAGATTCAACTCAGTCACCATTAAAATAACAATGGCATATTTAAAAGAACTCAAAAGACTCTCCAAAAATTTATATGGAATAAAAAAGACCCCAAATAACCACAGCAATTCTGAGAAAAAAGAACAAAGTTGGAGGGATCACAATACCAGACATCAAGTTATATTATAAAGCCAGTGTTTTCAAAACATCATGGTACTGATGCAAGAACAGACATATAGACCAATGCAACAGAACAGAGAACCTAGAAATTGATCCAAACCATTATGCTCAATTCATATTTGACAAAAAAGGCAAGAGCATACAATGGAGTCAAGACAGTATCTTCAATAAATGGTGTTGGGAAAATTGGACAGATACATGCAAAAAGATGAAACTTGACCAACTTACACCATACACAATAATAAACTCAAAATGTTTAAAAGACTTAAATATAAGACAGAAAACCATAAAAATCTTAAAAGAATCCATGGGCAGCAAAATATTAAACATATCTCATAGCAATTTGTTTACTGACACATTTTCTAGGACAATGGAAACTAAGGAGAAAATAATCAAATGGGAGTACATCAAAATAAAGAGCTTCTGCACAGCAAAAGAAACCATCAACAAAACAACAAGAAAGCCCACTGCATGGGAGAAAATATTTGCCAATGTGACATCTGATAAGGATTTAATCTCCAACATTTATAGGGAACCCATACAACTTAACACAAGGAAGATTTTAAAATCCCAATCAAAAATGGGCAATGGACCTAAATAGATACTTTTTGAAAGTGAACATACAGAAGTCCAAGAGACATGAAAAAATGCTCAAAGTCACTAATCATCTGAGAGATGCAAATCAAAACGACAATGAGATACCATCTCACTCCTGTCAGAATGGCTATCATTAACAAATCAACAAAGGGCAAGTGCTGGCCAGGACGTGGAGAAAAAGGAACCCTCATGCACTTTTGGAGGGAATGCTGACTGGTGCAGCCACTGTGTAAGATAGCATGGAGTTTCCTCAAAAAATTAAAAATGGAACTCCCATTTCACCCAGTATTCCCACTCCTAGGAATATATCCCAAAACTTCAGAAACACCAATCAAAAAGAACATATGCATTCCTATGTTCATAGCAGCACAATTTACAATTTCTAAGATTTGGAAATATCCTAAGTGCCCACCAGCAGATGAGTGGATTAAAAAACCGTGGTACATTTACACAAGAAATACTAAGCTGCTGTAAAAAAGAAGGAACTCTTACCATTTGCAACAGCATGGATGGAACTGGAGAGCATTATGCTAAGCGAAATAAGCCAGTTAGCGAAAGATAAGTATCCCATGATCTCACTCAATTGTGGAATATAATAAATAACATAAACTGATGAACAAAACTAGATCCAGAGATACAGAATTATTGAACAGACCATCAAACCTCAGAGTGAAGGCAAAGGAGGGGTTTTTTTGGAGGGGGGGCGGGGAGTGTGGAGGGATAAGAGATCAAGTAAAGTACTTGTATGCATATAAGCATAACCAATGGACACAGACAATGTGGCGGGGGTGGGGAGGGGTGAAGCCCAGGGATGGAGGTAGGCTGGGAGAGGACAATGGGGGAAGAGGGGACATATGTAATACTTTCAACAATAAAAGTTTTTTTAAAAAGTTGATATGTATTTTTTCACATCTATATTTTTAAAATATGTCGCACATATACTTTTATAAAATTAAAAACTACCACATCCAAAACAACACTTTGTCTTTTACCTCCAGAAGGTACCTAAAGCCAGAAATTCACATAGATTCTTGTTTTTGGACTGTACATTCTGTAGATATTTTCAAGCAACTCCCTTTTTAACCATTTTTAGACAATCCACACTGATATGTATAGACAGATTTATTTCATTTCTTATTAATTTTATGAATTTAGTTGCATTTTAAAATGCATATTAATGTTCATTTAGATTATTTTTCAGTATTTACTATTATAAAAAATGCTACAATAACAATCCCTGTCTAGCTCTATACACATATGAAAGATAATTTTTACAATACACATTTAGAAATAGTAATGCCAAATTAGAATCCAAAGTGTTTGTAACTCATTTATAGTACTAGTGACTTGGTGCACAAAATTCATGCACATTGAAAGGAGATTAATTAGAAGAAATATTTTAATATTGCTATTTGCCCTTTATAATAGAAGTGTCAGAGATGAAAGAAAATTAGTAAAATGTATATGAAAATCTTTCTCCTGTCAGAGTCTGGGGCACACCACGGGACCCAACTCAAGTCCCTATTCATGCATGGTGCCTCAAAATCACGCGAGACCTAGACCCAGCTGGACCTAACCCCGTTGGACGAGATCTAGACTCAGCCAGCCCCAGCCTTGTCAAGCCCTGACAGGCGGGTGGCTCAGCCTCAGGTCCCCTGGCCAAGCGTCGGGTGGGGGATGCAGCCTCAGGGCCCCTGTCAAGCCCCACAGAGTGGGAGGTGCAGCCTCAGGTATCCGGTGCAACCTCAGGTCCCCTGGCCTGGCACTGGGGCAAGGGATACACCTTGAGGTCCCTTGTCAAGCCCCGCCAGGCTAGGGGTGTGGCCTGAGGTCCAGCATCAAGCCCCACCATGGGGGGGGGGCACGGCCTGAGGTCCCCTAGCCCAGCGCCAAGAGGGGGGTGCAGCCTCAAGTCCCCCAGCCCGGTGCCAGGCAGGGGGCACAGCCTCAGGTCTCTCGGCGCCAGGGTGGGGGGAGTAACCTGAGGTCCCCCGGCCCATCACCAGGGCCGGGGGTGCACCTTGAGGTCCCCCATCAAGCCCCGCTGGGCAGGGGGCACAGCCTCAGGTCCCCTGCCCTGGCCAAGCACAATGCAACCTCAAGTCCCTGCTGATTGCTCGTTAAGTCTTGGCCTCCACTGTGGGTGCAGCCATCTTGTGTTATGGAAACCCTGCCTCTGCTGTGGGTGCCACCATCTTTGTGATGAAGTGACAGTCAATTTGTATATTCCCTCTTTATTAGATAGGATTATAAAAAGAATATAAAAGTTTCTGCTTTCTCCACATCTTTGCCAAGAATTAGTATTGCTGCCCTGTCTGGTTTGGCTCAGCGGATGGAGTGTCGGCCTGCGGACTGGAGAGTCCCTAGTTCAATTCCAGTCAAGGGCATGTGCCTGGGTTGTGGGCACATCCCCAGTGGGAGGTGTGCAGGAGGCAGCTGAATCGATGTTTCTCTCTCATCGATGTTTCTAACTCTCTATCCCTCTCTCTCTCCCTTCCTCTCTGTAAAAAATCAATAGAATATATTTAGAAAAAAAAAGAATTAGTATTGCAAATTTTTAAAATATATTTTTATAAATTGTCTTTTAGAGAGAGAGGAAGGAAGAGGGAGAGAGAGAGGAAAACATTCATGTGAAAGAGAAACCTCTATTAGCTGCCTCCTGCACACACCCCCATCGGGATTCCAGCCCACAACGAAAGCATGTGCATGAGACAATGCTCAACCAACTGAGCCACACTAGCCAGTGACAAAAGTGTTATTTTGATTTACATTTTTCTAATTACCTGTAAAGATATAGGCACTCCATTACACTGCTTCACTTTCTGTAAAATATAGTAAAATTAGCAGTGTCTCTTAAGACTCCATATCTCAGTAGAATAGTTGTCCTAAGCCCTAGAAAGAAAACCTTTAAAACAGGTTGATATTTGATTTAATAGAGGCCCAAGTTACAGGAGCTGGTATTTTAAATGGGTAGACAAATGAGTATGGTAGAGTCATCCCTTTATAAAGTGATAAAGTAGCTTCTAATGATCACATTAATAGAGTAAAATTTCTTTAAAGTTATGAGAAGTATTGGGCCCTAGGGCAGGCCATCTCAAGATATTCCACAATACCATATTGATTATTTCAAATTAAAATAATTTCAGAAGCAGCAGGAATAGGAAGATCTCTCTGACACTCCTCTGCCCCAGATGTTAGACCTCAGTCCTTGAGTTCAGCTAAGAAGAAACTCAGAGCCAAGAACTCTCTAATGCAAAAAGTTTATTTAGAAAAGTTACAGGGGTAGCTCTGATTGGGTAGCTCAGTTGGTTAAAGCATTGTCCCTATTCCCCAAGGTTGTGGGTTCGATCCCCGGTCAGAGCACATATAAGACTCAATCAAGGAATGCATAAATAATGGAACAACAAATCATTTTTTTCCTCTCTCTCCTCCTTCCAATCTCTCTAAAATCAATACATCAAAAAAAAGAAAAAGAAAAAAGTCACAGAGATATAAATGAGTCAGCTGGGCTGTGTGGTCTCAGGACACAAGTTACATAGGCAAAAGAAGGGACCTTGGTGCTTAGGAGAAAGAAAGCAAAGGTATGTGACTTGAAAGAAGAAAGGGGGAAGGAAAGGTTCAGGCATGCTCTAGAGCAGCGGTTCTCAACCTGTGGGTTGTGACCCCTTTGGCGGTTGAACGACCCTTTCACAGGGGTTGCCTAAGACCATCCTGCATATCAGATATTTACATTACGATTCATAACAGTAGCAACATTACAATTATGAAGTAGCAATGAAAATAATGTTATGGTTGGGTCACAACATGAGGAACTATATTTAAAGGGCCAGAAGGTTGAGAACCACTGCTCTAGAGAGAGAAAGTTGCCTGAGGAAAGAAGGGATTGGAAAAAGGTGTGGGCATGCAAGAGAGAGAGAGAGAGAGAGAGAGAGAGAGATTTCACTGGTTATTTGTCTTGAGAATTTTGATCTGCTTTTCTAAAGGCAGAGATTTTAGGGGAGGTTTCAGGGGAGGATCTCAATAGACTTCATTAGCTTTCTAGGTATGTCCTTTTATGGTCATGGTATCTACCGATTGGTCGATTCTAGAGTAAGGGGTCATTTAATCATTACAGCTGGTCCTGATGTCAGCCATGGTGTTGCTTCTTCTGGTTTTGCTGATTTTCTGGGCGTAATGCTGAAAAACTACTGAGGCCTACATGTTATCTCTAGTTTGACCAAAACTCTGTGTATGTAGTCAAATAGAACCCAAAACTTTGTTTCTAAGATTATCTAATGGGGGGCGCAGAACCTCATTGTCCTGGGGGTTTAATGTTTAAGGCAATGATCATCCAAAGGATTGTGTGGGAGCCCTCTAATTCTTCCTCTATGGGGATCTGGCTCATGACTAGCAATATGCCATGGGCAAAAAGGTCAGGGGAAGGTCTGAATCCCATGAACAGCCCTATGAAATGTCAGGGTATCTAAACTGCATGACCAGCAATATGCTAGGGAAGGAAAGGTCACCCAGGGGGAAAGGTCCCACACTATATTACCAGTTTTGCTCATTGCTTAGACATGCAAGGCTTTCTGCCCTGGAGGCTTTATGTACCTGGTCTTTCATTCCTACTCTGCTCAGGTCTAACTGCCTATTACAGTAGGTCCTCGGGTTACGTTGGAGATCCATTCCTACTACACGACATAATGCAATTTTTGCCGTAAATCGGAATCCACCTACATAAGCACCTACGTCACTCATATGGAGCACATACACAGCAGTAATGACGTGAAACAGTAAAAAAATTTAAAAGAAAGATAACAATTCCTGACCTTTACTTGTGGTAAATAAATAATAAAAAACATAAAGCACATATGTACATATGTCGAAGTCACAGAACTTTCTTTTTATTTTTATAAATAAATGGGAGATGGCGATGTAACCATGAAATGATGTACGTTGAGTCCGACGTAACCCAAGGACTGTCTGTATATCAATATGTGTCTTTCCTGCTCCAGAAGGCTGAGAGACAACTATCACAAGTGACAAAATTCAGACTTGATAAAGCCTGTGTAAATAAACCTTGGCCTTTATTAATTTACTAGAGGCCCTGTGCATGGGATTTTTGCACTGGTGGGGGGCATGGTCTGCAGGGATCAGCCTACTGTGGGAGCGCTGTTCATCCTGGTCAGCTGAGCGGTGCTCCCACTGTGGGAGTGCACTGACCAACAGAGGGCAGCTCCTGCGTTGAGCCCCCTAGTGGTCAGTGCCTGTCATAGCGACTGGTTGACCGGTCATTCTGGTTGTTCTGCTGTTTGTTCACTGGGCTTTTATTATATAGGATTACCTAATCCCAAACATTGTTTAAATTCCTTTCTAATGAGTACTACCTTTCTTTGTCTTGTTAAATTCTCAGAAATTAGTTTCTTTGTGCAAAAAGTATCTAGTTTAATCATTTGGTGGCCCTATTTTATGGGCATCATATTGTGATTCTCTTGTGTGCATGTATTAAATTGTTTATTTCTCCTGTTAATTTAGTCTTGTTTCAATTTTATTAGTACAGCTATGAGAACAGAAGAAGAGTAAAAAGGGAAAAGTCTCCCCTTTCTTGACAGAATTTTAAAGGGAACAGAGTTCTATAATTTTGACTACCAAATATCCAAAATAATCTCAAATAATAATTTATTTTTTACATTAGAAAGAGAATTAAAATCAGCAATGAATTAATTTATGAGTTTTGTATGGTAGTAATTAACAGAAATAATTTTATGGAAATGTAGGGCATTAGTATTGGATGTATATAATATTCCTACTGTAAGGGCAGCTTAACCCAACCTCTGCAGTAACAGGATATTTGCTTATCTATAATCAGCCTAACCCCCACTTGCTGTACCGTGCAGACCCACATCCTAGAACAATAAGTGTGCAGAGGCTTTGAACTGAAGCCAAGGCCCCAGGTGTTAGTAGCTGGTGTTAGCCAGGGGTCTGTTACAACCTACTTTTCAGCAAAATAGCTTTTAGAAAAGCCACACAAAGACCTGAAAGCAGGCTATATAAGACTGAGTTTAGCAGAACTTAGGGTCTCAGCTTTGAGAAATTGATTCCCCTGATCCAGCACCAATGTTCTTGCATAAAGGTGAATTTCTGCATCCTCTGAGTGCTTGGTGGTCTGTCTTCTCATCTCATCTCTTGGTTACTCTGCTGTAACACTACCATTAATAGATAACACATGAAGTGCTTATAAAATCTTAGGTAGTTTACTCATTCATTTACTATAGCAAACCTATTATTACACCTGATTTTACAGATAAGGAAATTGAGACTAAGGTCAGTTAGTTTGTAACAACTGGCATTTGAGCTCAGGCAGTCAGCCTGATCACAAAACCACTGCTTATAAACTGCATGCTATAAATCCCTTCAAGGAACTTCATTCATATCTCTCTTTCATAAGCTGACTATTTTTTAAGGTAGTTTGATACATTCAGGTGTGGTGGGCTGTTTCTGTTTCCCGCGACCTGCACGGGAAAACGACAGGTCCTTGAGTGGAGGAGCTGGGGATTAAGAAATTAAAGAAAGACCAAGATGCAGAAATAGATTTTAAGCTGGGGCCAGGTGGGCGCCATCCTCTCTGATGGAGAGGCGGCAAAAAAGCGGCCTGAGCCACGCAGCAGGTTTATTTTAAAGGCCTAGATTTACATATCTAGTTCCGCCCCTGCCTGATTAACATGTCCAGCCTTATTGGGGAAGCATGTTCCCAGGGCGTGGCTGCCTATGCTCTGAGTTCAGCTGACAATAATTATAAGAAAATGCCTAGGTGCCTCCCAGGCGGCCCTCTACATTCAGGAAGAATATTTTCAGACAATTTAAAGTCTATTATGACTGGACTAGAGGCCCAGTGCACAAAAATTTGTGCACTCGGGGGGGGGGTACCTCAGCCAGGCCTATGCCCTCTTGCAGTCTAGGACCCCTTGGAGGATGTCCACCTGCTGGCTTAGGCCCGCTCCCTGGAGGATTGGGCCCAAGCTGGCAGTCAGACATCCCTCTGGCAGCCCGGCAGCCCTTGGGGGATGTCCACTTACCAGCGGGGAGCAGGCCGAA
>NW_005354875.1:335779-340181 GCF_000412655.1 Myotis brandtii
TTTATTTACCTTCTATAATTGAAACTTTGTAGCCTTGAGAGGAGCTCAGAGCCGGCCAGGGCGGGCAGAAGGGAAGCCTCCTGCTCGCTCCAGCTCCGTGGCCACGGCCAGCTAAAAGCAGGTATCTGGGGTTTATTTACCTTCTATAATTGAAACTTTGTTGCTGTGAGTGGAGCTCAGAGCCTGCCGCGGCAAGCAGGAAGGAAACTTGGCTTCCTCCATCATTGGGGCAACCAAGCCTCCTGCTTGCTCCAGCTCTGTGGCTGCTGGCCGCCATCTTGGTTGGGTTGATTTGCATATAGTCGCTCTGATTGGCTGGTGGGCGTGGCTTAAGGCATAGCAAAGGTATGGTCAATTTGCATGTTTGTCTTTTATTTGTGTAGATAGCATAGTGGAGGAAGAAGGGGGGATTCCAGAATTATTGAAATTGTATATAGATTTTAGTAAAACAGTAAAATGATTGAACTTATGGTGTAAGGTTGAAGTTCTTCAATCATACTCTAAAATTCTATGTATGCCTTAAATATTTCTCCCATTATCACCATTGCCATAAAAAAATTAAAGAAAATATTTTATAATTTCTAACATTTTATCATGCAAATTTTCAAAATATAGTTTTAACTTTTGAAATTTCTAAATAAAATGTAAAAGAATTCTTCTGAAGATAGCTTTATGTGTCTTGAATATAAATAAATTTGTTTAGTCCTTAACAAATTAATGAATTAAGTTTATTTGTTTTAATATTTCAAATTCAGGCAATGGTACATAAAAAAGCAATTGCTTTTGGGCTAATTTACATATCAGTTATACACATTTAGCAGTTCAAAAGTAGTCTCCTAATAAACAGAAAAACCAATACTTTTATTGTACTCATTTTCTTGGGTTGTAACTACTGGAATATTCCATTCTATTCTCAAAATCTCTTCTGCATTGCCTTCTAATATACAATTCTATGTATTCCTCCTTTCCTTTTCCAATTCTTTTTATTACACACACACACACACACACACACACACACACACACACACACACTCATCAACAACCTCCCTGACCACATTCTTTTGAGAAATTCATCATAATACTAGTGTAGTTTTGTTTCTAATAGTGTCTGAGCAAGCTAAGTTAGTGTTGTAAGGACAGAAAAAAAAAAGCATTTCTTTTTCTTTGATGTAGCCTTTCACAAGTTATGAGGAACACCTGGTAATTAAACCCCCTGTTAGCTCCTTTGATTCAAACAGCCCCTATGTTCAAACTTCAAGACAAGTTATTCTCAAGGCTACATTCTTGCATACAAACCCCTCTTCCCTGCTGTTTTTTACAACTCAGGAATAATTAGTAGAAGGTTTTCTTCACTCCTTCCCCTTCAAACAGGCCTCATTCAAATTCTTCATAACTTTTGCTCTAAGAATGTTTTACAACTTTGGAAAAATACTGATAAGACACCTCCCTAGGACATCTGCCTGCATTGTCTCTCAAAGAACTAATGAACTATAACCCCCCCTGATTTCTGCTCAGTTTCATCTCCCAAATCCCCCTCCTTCCTTACCACCTAGAAACAGCAGCCAAGGCTTTAAAAGAGCAGACAGCTGTTTATTTCTTGCCCTTGTATTAATTAGCAATGCACTGGCTCTTTCCCTTTGGGGAAAGTAAAAATAAACTTTCTCTCTCCATCTATCTCTTCTTTTAGTTGTGAATTCTTTCACAGCCTGAGTCACTAGCCCAAAAAACCCTAACAAGTGTCACCTTGTTATGATGAGATGCTCTATTATCTCAGTCAATCAGTAGGCACTTATTGAGTCCAACTTTACATCAGGAATTATACTGTGTTTTAAGGATACACACATAAATATGACATAATTCCTGCCTTTAGAGAACAATGACTGGAAAAGTTCTTCCAGAAATATGACAGTCAAATTAGTTATTTTAATTTATAATTCATACACTAAATATTTATAACTAAGTATCCCAAAAGGATCAATGACTTTCCTATTAATTCTCACATTTCCAAGTGTATAACCTTAATGATCCCTTGAGTATTTGTAAAAAACTTGTCAAGTTCAATGCCTAATTATGTATACAACACCTTCCTTTAACCAAGAGAATTAAAGAATACTTTATATTTTATTTAGAAATTTGTAACATCTTGAATTTATAAATTTAAATTAATTAATGGTAGTTTAAACAAAACTAGCAGATTATACATGTCACAACTTGTAACAGCAGAGTCATATGTTGAAAAGTTTTTTTTATAAAAAAGCCTAATATTTTGTGAGATATTAATTTAATTCAATATTAGCATTTTATAAGCTGCCTATAATGTTACCAAACCTCATTGAATTCTTTATAAGAAGATAATTTACATTCTTTATAAGACTATAATTTACATACAGATTTTTTAAGTGTCTGAGTTTCTACTGTATTTCACATTCTGTGCTAGGCAGTTTCAGATATTTTACCAACTTTAAAACTGTCAACCACCTTCTAAATTAGACAGCATATTTTATATATGATTAACCTGAAAATGAGAGAAAGGTAAACTATTTGTAAAATTTCACTCTGCTTACAAATGGTGATATGGTGTCTCAAACTCAGGCCTTCTTGACCCCAAGTCCAATACTATTTCTATTACTCTGTATGTTGAATGTTGTACCTTTACATATATCTACTAGTAACTAATTCATCTATATCTAACATAATCTTTCTAAAGTCACTTACAGCTGGCAAAATGGTTTGACCTCAATAGATACCTGCAGCATATAGTAATCAAACCATTTTTTGGATTGAGGTATAACAGAAATATCCCAGAAATACTTTATGTCAAAATTTTCAAGATAAAGTTATATTTAAACCTCTGGGGTAGAAAAGAGAAGGGTAGTTTTAACTGAAAAAAAAATAATTTTTGAAATAAATGTTCTGTAAAAGCTGGCCTACTTAAAAATATGTGTAAATTTACATCTTTGTAAGAGTTTTCTTAATGTGGAACTTGATTATGATAAAAGGAACATAATATGATCTGAAGGTAGTAACGATTGCATGCCAGTGGTCAATTGATTTATTATTGAAAATATAAGTTATTTAATGATAAGAAACCAGTTATAATTAAAGAAGATTCACTGCCAAACACAATTATTTCCTTTTCTAGTCATCTTTTATAAATTTGTACCTACAACTATTTTAAGCAATACATTTATACATTGTCAGCTACTTGTGATATTTAGAATATAAATGGAATTACACTGTTCTGTAGATATAACCTGGCCTGTGATTATTCTCTTCATGGTGATAATCACTTCATTAAAGAAAGTAAGCACAGATAATAATGTATTATGTTTTAAGTTTCTTTGAATGTGATCAATGTTAATAGGATTGCTGTAACTTTTCCCTGGAGCTCAATGAATAATTCCAGTGGCTGTAAGATCACTCTTTTCATGCAGTTTGAATGTTAAGAACCGTGAGGTATAAAAGCTAATTTGTACTATTATATCAATGATACTTTAATATGCAGAGCAATAGCAGCATACACCATCAATTTAAATTTAGAGGAAAAACATAACAATATTTTTTAAAGAAAAAAGCCATGTCACTCAAAACTTCAGGTTAAATTTTTCTTGAGATAGAAGTCATTACAATTCTGAATAAATAAAATACATTGAAAATACTGCGAGATTAAGCAAAGATATAGAAAAAAGGACTGGTAGGCACAGACAATAGTATAGTGATTGCCAGAGGGAAGAGGGGGTAGGGAGTTAGAAGAGGGTGATGAATGGTGATGGAAGAGACTTGACTTGGGGTGGTAAACACACAAAATGATATACAGATTATGTATTCTAGAACTGTATACCTGAAATCTGTATAATTTTATTAGCCAATGTCACCCCAATAAATACAATAAAACATAAATAAATAAAATACCATGAAATGCAAAAGGTAAAATGTTTTAATTTTATTTTCCTCACTAATCAAAGATGTCTGGTTTACATCTACATATCTTCAAGACAATGTTTGGAGTGGTAAGCTCACACCATCAAGATTCAAAGAACTTCCCGTCTTTTGATAAAATTCCACTATTATAGATTAGGAAAACATAAATCATTACTGGTTACCAATTTCATTTAGACAACTGACTGTAATTTGCATAGCAAAACCAGAAGTCGCAGGTGGATGCTAGGAAGAGTCTGTGCTGTCCTGACAACAAATTTTAAAATGTTCAAACATAAGAAAAAAAATTACAAATTTACTTTGAAATGTGTTTTATTTTTTTATTTATTTTTTTTAAATTTTTTTTATTGCTTAAAGTATTACAAAGGGTATTACATATGTATCCTTTTTTTCCCCGCCCTTGACAATCCCCTGGCCTCCCCTACCACCCAGTGTCTTATGTCCATTGGTTATGCTTATATGC
>NW_005354875.1:347210-361482 GCF_000412655.1 Myotis brandtii
GGCCAGACCCTGGTAACTCCCAGGGACTAATCAGCTTATTTTAATCCTTTATCTCATACAGGGTGGAATCTGGGTGTGGCTGTGCTCCTTGCCTGGGGGGTGGGGGGAGGAATTCCACCCTCTGGAGAGAATGGCTGCCCCAGTCCTGGGCCCAGGGGTGTCTCAGCACTCAATTCGTTGTCACCTCTCCCGGCCCCCCCCTCTCCTCAGCCTCTCCCCAGATTCCACTCGTCCGCACCTTCTCCCTCTCTTCAGCACAGTTGAGTGTCTGTATCCGAACTGTCCTATGAGCAGGGTTCAGTGAAAACAAAGAAACAAACAAATGCCAGCCGGCCGTGGAAACGCTCCTCTCTTACCAGCACTGCATGATCTGGTCAGCTCCTCAGGCTGCCCCCTTTAGGCTCAGTCCTCCGTAATCACAGAATCCAAATCTCAAATCCCCCGGTGCCAGGAATCCCGCGGAACTCCTTTCCCCAGTCAGGGGCTGTGTCTGTCCCAAGAGACGCGGCTGTCTGCCACGCGGTCTCCCTCCAACCCTCTGGGCTCAGAGGTCTGGCAAAGTTTCCTGCCCAGATCCCTGGTTTTTTACCTTTCCAGGGGAGCTCTGCCCTTCCCAGCTGCAAACTGTTTCACCAGCTGAGTAATTTTGCCAATTCGGTGTGGGTGTTATTAGTTTCAGCTGCTTACTCCATTTGCTCCAGGACAAGACCTGGGACTCATCTGCCTATATCACCACCATCTTGCTTCTCTCCGAAATGTGTTTTAATTACAATGAAACAATAAAGCTAAGGTTTGTACTCACAGCAAGAACAAAAATAATGTTTTTGGCAACTAAATGGGTGAAGTGATTTTATTACATTTTAAATTTAAATTGCTATTAATTAGAAAATGTTTCTTAGGAAATATTTGAAGTGCTCTATCTCTGTGATTTTAATCTGTAGAAAATTTGAATTTTACAAGAAATGTAGATAATATGTCCCTCAATATAAGTTTATTTTCCATTAACTTAAAATGCAAAACTCTCAACTTTGTTGAAAATTATTTTTGGAGTATGTGGTCCTATTGTATTTTATAATTGCAAGTTAATTATAACTCTCTATTATTTCAAAAATAAATTTATTCTAGAAATTCATGTTTTTGTAGGCAGATAACAAATGTTATTATTTCTCCTATTTTGAAAGTTGAAAAAAAACCATTGTATTTTTTCTTTTGGTTTTGTTTTACTTAAAACTTCAGCTTAAAAATTTTTATTAAAATATCTATTGCAAGACACAGCTGATTCACACAGCCAGTCGGCCTGGTGGTCAAATCCCTCTAGTATTAACTACAACAATCAAGGCTCAACTAGAACAAGACTGCGCACAAAGACCACTAGGGGGTGCACCAAGAAAGCATAAAAAATGCGGAGACAAAAAAACATGACAGAAATGGAGGATATAGAGCTAAAAATCGCAATTTTGAGGGCTTGCAAAAATGTGCTAGAAGCTGTCAATAAACTTGAGGAGAGAGTCACGAAAACTAATGAGACCCTCGATGCTATGATAAAGAACCAACTAGAAATTAAGCATACACGGACTGAAATAAAGAATATTATACAGACACCCAATAGCAGACCAGAGGAGCACAAGAATCAAGCCAAAGATTTGAAATGCGAAGAAGCAAAAAACACCCAACCGGAAAAGCAAAATGAAAAAAGAATCCGAAAATACGAAGATAGTGTAAGGAGCCTCTGGGACAGCTTCAAGCGTACAAACATCAGAATAATTGGGGTGCCAGAAGATGAGAGACAGCAAGATATTGAAAACCTATTTGAAGAAATAATGGCAGAAAACTTCCCCCACCTGGTGAAAGAAATGGACTTACAGGTCCAAGAAGCGCAGAGAACCCCAAACAAAAGGAATCCAAAGAGGACCACACCAAGACACATCATAATTAAAATGCCAAGAGCAAAAGACAAAGAGAGAATCTTAAAAGCAGCAAGAGAAAGAGACTCAATTACCTACAAGGGAATACCCATACGACTGTCAGCTGATTTCTCAACAGAAACTTGGCAGGCCAGAAGGGAATGGCAAGAAATATTCAAAGTGCTGAATACCAAGAACCTACAACCAAGAATACTTTATCCAGCAAAGCTATCATTCAGAATTGAAGGTCAGATAAAGAGCTTCACAGATAAGGAAAAGCTAAAGGAGTTCATCACCACTAAACCAGTATTATACGAAATGCTGAAAGGTATCCTTTAAGAAGAGGAAGAAGAAAAAGGTAAAGATACAAATTGTGAACAACAAACATGCATCTATCAACAAGTGAATCTAAGAATCAAGTGAATAAATAATCTGATGTACAGAATGAACTGGTGATTATAATGAATCAGGGACATAGAAAGGGAATGGACTGACTATTCTTGGCGGGGAAAGGGGAATGGGAGATGCGGGAAGAAACTGGACAAAAATCGTGCACCTATGGATGAGGACAGTGGGTGGGGAGTGAGGGCGGAGGGTGGGGTGGGAACTGGGAGGAGGGGAGTTATGGGGGGGAAAAAAAGAGGAACAAATGTAACCTGAACAATAAAGATTTAATTAAAAAAAAATAAAATAAAATATCTATTGCAAGATCAAATATGAATTAAGCTAATGCATTATTTTTTGACTGTGCCTGTTTGCAAAGAACGATAAATACAAATTTAGATCTCTAAAATTGAATGAGAACCTTTTATTTTCTATACTAATCTAAATTTATCAATTGGTTGGGTATGAAATCAATGTAGGTTCTATTACTTTCAACACAGTGAATTCTGAAGAATTATATTCATCGAGGAAAAAATAGTAGAGGCCAGTTGGTATTGTAAAGTAAGATTTAAGATAGGTATCCCAAAACCTTTCCCATCATAACTAAAAAAGAGTCAATCTCCAAGAAAAGACAGGTGTAATTAGACTATGATAATTAATACTTAAAATATAGTTAAAGTTAACTTTTATCCAAGGAGTACATATGTCTTTTATCTTCTTTCCCCCTGAGTTTGAATTCACATTTCAAAATACAGTATTTTAATTTTTTAAAAAAATATATAGAACAACTTATTGTGATAATCCTGGCCACCCTGGTCTCTTATCTAGAAAAAGTTATGCTAAGTATTGAAAATCACAAATTTAGTCAGCAGATTGTTACAACCACTTAAAATTCACAAAAATAATTTAATAGGAAATACTTAGCTTTTAAAAGACTTGTTTTGCAGATTTAAAACCTATAAATTGATAGCAAACAACTTCATGGAGAGAATGATTAAAAAAAAATTCCAAATTACAGTCCATTCATATTTTACCTAAAATTGTTTACTATAAATCTTAACGTTTTATAAAAGAAATGGGCCTTAATTTTATAGTAGGAAAAATTGAGGCCACAAAAATTGTCAGTAACATGACTAAATGTGAGAAGTTAAGCAGTGCAGAAACACAACTACAGTACTAATATTTGTGAACTTGTACATATAAAGGAATATTTATAAATTTATATTTAATATATATGTATATCATTTCATGTTATCTAAGTGGTAGGTATGTTAAAAAAGAAAGGCTCAAATTTGACTCACTTGTGCTCAATCCACATCACTAAATTGAGACTTCATACCTAACCTAATTGCAGTTTCAATGTTCCCCAGGAATGTATTTCTAATCAGTCAGTCTGGAATTTTCTGGTCAGCACCAATGAGGTTATCTGGAACACAAGCTCCTTCCATTCCATAAGGAATATGAGGTAATCTTTTCTTTCCTTTTTCCTTCCCCCTTCTACCTAGAAAAGTCTTTCATTTTGTAGAGCTCATTGGAGTTCCTTTCTGTTTGCTAGATGGAATCCTGCCTCAAGTAATGAATTGTTCAATAAAGCCAATTAGATCTTCAAATTTACTCAGTTGAATTTTCTTTTCTTTCTTTTTAATGGGTAATAGCAAAGTACCATATATCTTTTTTTCCATTAGTTCTATTAAGAATGTAGTAAATGTAGTAAATGCATTATTGTGTCCTTAGTGGAGCATAATGAGATCTTCAGCTCTAAACACTTACCCCATATTATTTCCTCATGTTGAACAAAAGAAGACAAGCCATTATAATATCAAGAATAATGGTACAAAATCCTCTAAACTGCACACTATTAGGCAATTATAGGTTTACAGTAAAGTGTATTTGTTAAAGTTGGTTATAAGACTGTAACGAGGTTATTAAGATGAAAGATTATCTTGTAAATGAAAAGTGTTACCCATATTTCACTGCTCTGAAAAGAAATTTGTACCAATTAAGAAACACCACTATTGATTTAAGAAGGACATTTATAGGCAAAACTGGCAACACTATTTTTAAATTTTCTATAATGTATTTGAAACTTTTTTTTATTGATCACAAAAGATGACCCTTTCTCACAGCTAAAAATACAGATGGTATCCTTTAAAGCTGAATCTATTTCTATAACTTTTGCATACCTAAAAATTTTGCTAGACTGTTTTTAAATAAAACTCTTAAAAAAACCCACCTCACAAAGACCTTCAGTTCTTACTTGTATTCTCTAAATATCCTACATACCTCTTCTCTAAGATGCTTGATTTAAGATTATCAGAGATTTTGAGGCAAAGCAGCTTATTTCCACAGTGAGTAGAAAAGCCCAGGAAATAGCCCGATTGAAACAAGTCTAGAAATGTTTTTTTTTTTCTAATATGAATTCCCATTCACTTTTTGACTGCCTAAAGATTTGTTCATAAAAATAATCATTAATTCATGGACCAAATTATGTTATCTTAAAAACTATTTTTAAAAATCCTGATAATTTTTGGCCCTGGCTGGGTAGCTGACTTTGTTAAAATGTAGTCCTGATATGCCAAGGTTGCAGGTTTGATTCCCAGACAGGATACATAAAAGAATCAACCAATGAATGCATAAACAAATGAAACAACAAAATGATGTTTCTTCTCTTTCTCTCTCTCTCTCTCTCTCTCTCTCTCTCTCTCTCTCTCTCATGGTTGTTGTTGTTAATTCTCACCAGAGGACATTTTTTCCATTGCTTTTCAGAGAGAATGGAAGGGAGGGAGGAAAGGAAGGGTAGAGAAAGAGAGAGGGAGAGAAAGAGAGAGAAGAGAGAGGGACATCGATGTGAGAGAGATACATGGACTGGTTGCCTCCCACATGTACCCCAACCAAGGGGTGGGGAGTGAACCCTCAATTGAGGTACGTGCCCTAGACTGGGAATCAAACCCTCAACCCTTAGGCACATGGGCCAATTCTCTAACCACAGAACCACACTGGCCAGGGCTTAGTTTCTTTTTTAATAAGAAAAAAAATAAGAAAATCTTAATTTTGAAAAGAAAAAGAAAGATAATACCAACCTAAAAGAGCTCATTAAAATGTTATAAAATACATTTGGACAGCATCTTCTGAAAAAACTCTAAAATATTTTAAAATAGAGAACAAGTCTACAATTTTTGAAAGACTATATGGCTGCCTTGCATTCATTTTGAATAATATAATATTTTAATTAAAAACTGCTATGTAATTTACGTAATAAACTAGAGGCCCGGTGCACAGATTTGCGCACCAGTGGGGTCCCTCAGCCTGGCCTGTACCCTCTCACAACTGGGAGCCCTCAGGGGTTATTGCATTGCAGGTTTTGGCCCGATGTGGGGGCAGTCTGACATCCTTCAAGGGCTGTGCCACTCCCACTCATCCCAGCCCCGCTGCACCTGCTGCAGGGGGAGTGTCTGCAGGAGAGGTTTGCACTGCCGGGGCTATGCTCACCAGCCATCAGCCCAGCATCTGGCGCCCGTCAGGTAGCTGAGCAATGCTCCCACTGTGGGAGTGCACTAACCACCAGGGGGCAGCTCCTGAATTGATGTCTGCCCCTTGGTGGTCAGTGCACATCATAACTACCGGCCGGTCAACTGGTGGTTTGGTCGTTCGGTCACTTAGGCTTTTATATATGTACTAGAGGCCCGGTGCATGAAAATTCATGCACTCAGGGGGGGTCTCTCAGCCCAGCCTGCACGCTTTCACAATCTGGGACCCCTCGAGTAGGGTCCAGTCCCATTGCAGCATGGCTCTGGTTTCCCAGAGCCTGTGGGTGCGGGGAGGGACCAAGAGGCCAGTCCAATGGCAGCATGGCTCTGTTCCCACAGCTGCCTCCCGCCGCCACATTGCAGGTGGCCAGGACCCAGGACTGACCCCTTCCATGGGTGGCCGGGACCCAGGACTGACTCCCGCCGCTGTTGGCTGGGACTCTAGCCTGGTGTTCGGTCGTCCGTCTGGACGTTTAGGTTGTGACAGACCCTGGCTCTTTATATATTAGGACTAGTAGATATATAAATGTTTGTTAGATGTTGATTGAATGAATTTTATTTAATAGGAAATAACATTAAATATGGATTAAAGTAAAAGCTAATGTCTATTTACTCTGTCTTATTATCGCATGTCTTAGAAATCTACTTACTACAAACATGATATAAACTCTTCAAAGACAACTGTAGTAAGGGTACAAAATGTCATTAGGGTATAACACATTTTTAATAAGAAATTGCTGTTTCTTACAAATTATTTTGTTTTGTCCCAAGATCTCATTTATATAAGTTAGTCCATGTTTTGTATAATGAGATTTTATTGTTTTGCAAAAATTCAGCAACTCATTTGTATATATAAAAACCTAAGCGACCTTTATGACTGAATGACTGGATGACCGGCCAGTAGCTATGATGCGCACTGACCAGGGGGTAGACACTCAATTCAGGAGCTGCCCCCTGGTGGTCAGTGAGCTCCCACAGCCAACCTCCCACGGCCGGCCAACTTCCCATGGTCCCTTCCCTAGCCGGCCAACCTCCCAGCCCCAGTTGGCCCGATCAGGACTGGGTGAGATGGGCCCCAATTGGCCCCGATCGCTGTACAGGCCAATGGACCCCACCTGTGCATGAATTTGTGTACCAGGCCTATAGTAAATAATAATGTACTAAAGTTTTTTCATAGAAACACTAAATTTTGAATTGGGGAAAAAACTTCTACTGTGTTTATGTGTTGTGAAATATGGCCTTAAACATTATTTTAAATATCAGGTAATATTAATCCAAGTACTTGATTTTATATAATTATTTGAAAACAAATGAGTATGTTTCTATTTTGTTTGTTTATTTTGTTCTTTAGATTCGGTATATAAGTGAAATCATATAGCTTTTGTCTTTCTCTGTCTGACTTATAGATACAGAGATTAGATTGATGGTTGCCAGAGGGGAGGAGGGTTGGAGAACTGGATAAAAAAGATGAAGGTATTAAGAAGTACAAATTGGTAGCTACAGAATAGTTGCAGAGATGTAAATTGCAGCATAGGGAATAGAGTCAATAATATCCTATCTAATAAAAGAGTAATATGCAAATTAACTCTCCCACCTCCTCAGCAGTGCTAAGGATGTCCGACTGCAGCTTAGGCCTGCTCCCTGCTGGCAGGTGGACATCCCCTGAGGGCTCCAGGGCTGCCAGAGGGATGTCTGACTGCCAGCTTAGGTCCGATCCCCCAGGGAGCGGGCCTAAGCCAGCAGGTAGTCATCCCCCGAGGGGTCCCAGACTGCGAGAGGGCACAGGCCGGGCTGAGGGACCCCCCGGAGTGCACAAATTTTTGTACCCTGGGCCTCTAGTTTGTGATAACTATAGGAGTCCAGATAGTTACTTGAAATATTGGGGAGACCACTTGGTAAAGTATATGATTGTGTAACCACTATGCTGTACACCTGAAACTAATATAGAATAATATTGAATGTAAACTATAATTGAAAAAAATGTTTTTCATCACTTAAAAAATAAAAAAAATATATATCTGTCAAGAAAAAATAAATAATATCTGTTATGTTGGGTTGATAAGTATCACATAATTGTTAGACATAAGCAGAGCAAGGATGATGGGCCAGGTACAGAAACTCACCAGGGTGGGAAGCCCAGATGCCTAACAAGGGTAAAAACTGGGAAAATAAGAGCCTTGCCCCAGGGTAACCTATCTTCCCCTAGCATATCACTGAACATGCAGTTTGGACCCCAGATCTTTCATATCATTGGTCAAGTGGTTTAGATGCCCTACCTTTCCCTCCCTAAAGGTAACACCCAGGCCTCAGTTGTATTTCAGCTCCAAACCCAGAAAAGCAGCAAAACCAGACAAGTGACGCTGTGCTTCAGGACAAGCTACATTGACTAATGACCCCCTGCCCTGGCACCGACCAATCAGTAGAGACCATAATCCTGAAAGAGCACTCCTGGAAAGCTGATGAATATTCTATTAAGACCCTTTGAGATCTCCCCTAAGATTTCCACCTCAAAAGAGAGATAAATATGCTCAGGACAGAGGACCCAGTGCATAGTCTCCCACCAAGAAGCATGCCCTTGCCATTCCCCTACAGGCACATGTCCACTCACCTCTGAGGCTCCCCATGAGACTTGCAACCAGGGAAGCAAAAGGCAGTGGAAGCTTGTCCTGAGCTTACCACCTGAACCTGTCTCCAAGACCCTTTTTCTCTGTATAGCCCCATCTCCCATCCCCTTTTCCTTAAATAAATCACCATCTGAGATAGTTATTTAGCCTGACTGTGCACCACCAACTTTAACCTTTCAATGATCTCACTCATATGTGGAATCTAATGAAAAAAATAAACCGATGAACAAAATAGATCCAGAGACATAAAAGCATGGAACAGACTGACAATCTCAGAGGGAAGGCAAGGGTTGGGTGATGGGTGAGGGAGTGATTAACCGGGGGATTTATATGCCGATATGCATAACCCCTGGACACAGACAATAGTGTGGTGAAGGCCTGGGAGGGGTGGTTACAGGGTGGAGAGAGTCAATGGGGAAAAAAGGGGGGGGGCATCTGTAGTACTTTCAACAATAAAGATACATTAAAAACAAATAATAAATAAAATAAATAAGCTACAAAATACAAGTATAAAAGTATTATCGGATTCTAATCCAAAGTACAAATACAATATTCATGAGTCTATATTGATATAAATAAATCTAAAGCATACAATATGGAAGGAGGGAGCTAGTAACCTTACAATGGAGAAACGTGGCAAAAGATACCTCAGCTAGACAATGAAGGTTAACATCAATAGTGATATGGGTAGGAATGGAAAAACCTTCCCTCTTAGATTATCTGGCTGGGGCCCTGTAAATTAGACTAGCAAAATATAGATTAACAGGAGAAAAGACATGCAAATGTATTTGATGTTAAAATTTTTACATTGCACAGGGGAGAGGTACACTTCACAGAAAAAAGAGCAAATCTCCAAAGAAATGGTAAGGTGTAGAGGCATAAATCTAGATTTATTCCCAAATATATATGTAACTTTGTACTTGGTTTGTAGGTGTATAATTATTCATAAATGTGTTTGATATTTATAAAACTAAGATGGGCTACATAAATGGTCATTGATGTTTATAAGGAAAAGAAGTATTGTAGTATACAACAATTAGAAAGAATTGGGCAGTCGCAGGTCAAGGACTGATACACTCATGGGCCTAGATTGTACATGACATCCAGGCTGTGGGTGTGAAAAGAAATGTTAGTTTATATGTTAGCAATTTCATGCATAATAAAAGAAGGAGGATTCACATTGTACAAAGCACCACTCTCAAAAAGCAATGAAAATAAGGTACTATGGCAAGCAGTGCTACTAGATTCTTTGTACTCTTTAATGCCATCAATTTGATACATTTTTATTTCTCATGTTTTAATATGGTTTGAAAATTGTGCTGGAATCACAATATTTTAATATGTGTGTTTTTAAATTGATTTTAGAGAGAGGAAGGAAGAAGGGAAGAGAGAAACATTGATTAGTTGCCTCCTTCCTGCTCCCTACTGGGGATCGAGTCTGCCACCTGGGTATGTGCCCTGATCCAGAATCCAACCAACAACCTTTCAGTACATGGAACAATGCTCAACCAACTGAGTCACACCAGCCAGGGTTAGAATCACAACATTTTAAAAACTCATATTAAAATAACCTTTGGAGATTACACTAAACTTTTGTGACATTGTTTATAAAAATTGTAAATATCAATGAGAAGTCATTATAAACAGCAGCACAGTAGGAGCAATAGTAGTCTTTATTGCATATTGTATATTTCTGGCTTAATTAATTTGGGAAACAGAATAAAGTAAAAATATTGTAGTGATCCCATTATAAAGGTAGTAAACTGTAATGTGGTATAGAAAAACATTAATATATTAGAATATTTGATGCCCATGAAGGTAAGTGTTGTGCTTCAGGCAGTCACATCAATTTTGTGTCTTACTCTAAAGAATTTATTTAAAATAAAATGTGCAAATTTACACATCTAAAGAGAATAAACTTTTATCTGAGAAGATATTACATGTAAAGAGGAATAAAACCATCTTACTGGGCTATAGAATATGAGAATAGGTTTACTTTTTATTAAAGTGTTGCACAGTATGATGTGAATATTCAAACCTAGATTTTGGCTTATGATATTGCATGTGTGCTCTTTGTTTTACAGTGAAATATGTGTCTAAAAAGAAAGCAAGTCATATAAAGTAGAAAATGTATTAGTTACACATTTCCAGTTCCCTTTTGAAACAACCAGCAAATAAAAATCTTCTTCAGTGATTGATTGGATTAATTGAGGCAGTTATAAATGCCATTGAGGCAACTCTTTTTGAAATCCCCACATACTCCTCTCAACAAATCACATAATAAAGGCAAATAAACATGAAGACAACAGATTTAGAAAAAGCTAGCTAAATTTAAAAATAATTACCTTATTACTGTATTTTATTTTGTCTATAGAGGAAACTGAACATTTTACTTCAAGAGAAGATATTCCTAAAAAAAGTGGGGTAAAAATAAAAAATCTATTACCTTTATTGTAATATGTTAATTTTCTTAAATCCAACACATGACCCAGTGCCATTTACATGATACCTAGATATTATTCTCTGTTTGTTAACAACCGTTTTTTGAATTATTCATTTTTAAAAATATTTTATTGATTTTTTTTAAGAGAGAGGAAAGGAGGGGGATAGATAGAAACATCAATGAGAAAGAAACATAAATAGGCTGCCTCTTGCACAACCCACACTGGGGATTGAGCCCACAACCCAAGCATGTGCCCTGACTGGGAATCAAACCAATGACCTCTTGGTTCATGGATCAACACCAGCCATACTATCTGATATTATTCCTACTGATTATACATAATCAAAACAAGGGTATTTAAATGGTGAATATAGTTTCCACAATTTGTTAATATAATACAATTCAAATGTAAACGCTTATATACACAAAAGACTCCATAGATATACATTATAATAGATACATATTATTTTTCACGTGGATAAGCTTTGTTGACAATTTTAATTATGTGGCACTAAGTTAAATTAAGAATACTTGATAAAGACTCAATGCTGCTTTCTTTCAGTTTAGTTATGCTGAAATGATTTCTCCCTAAGTTATATAATAGGTTCTTTTAAAAAAAAATCTTTGTTGTTGAAAGTATTATAGATATCCCCTTTGTTTGTTTTTCCCCCCCCCATTAGCCCCCTCCACACTGCACCCATCCCTCCCAGGCCTATTCAGGTCCTTTGCCCATTTCTTAATTGGATTGTTTGTGGTTTTGGTGTTGATTTCTGAAAGTTCTTTATAAATTGTGGATATTAAGCCCTTATCAGAAGTTATCAGTGAATATGTTCTCTCATTCATTGCCTTGTCTTCCTATTTTGTTGATGGTTTTCCTTGCTGTGAAAAAAACTTTTTAAATTGATATAGTCACATTTTTTCGTTCCATTTCCCTTGCCTAATGTGATATAGCAGAAAAAAAATATTACTATGAGAAATGTATGAGATTTTACTGCTGACAATACATTAAAAAGATCATATATCATGATCCAGTGGGATTTATTCTGGGGATACAAGGTTGGTACAATATCTGCAAATCAATAAATGTGGTACATTACATAACAAAAAAAGGATAAAAAACAATGATTATATAAATAGACACAGAAAAAGCATTTGCTAAATTTCAGCACACATCTATATAATAAAAGCCCAGTGACCATTATGGCAGAATGACCAGAACGACCAGTAGCTATGTCACACACTGACCACCAGGCCCAGACACTCAAAGCAGGAGCTGCCCTCTGGCGGTCAGTGCGGTCCCACAGGGGGAGCATCGCTGGCGAGCGCAGCAGTGGTGGCAGGAGCCTCTCCCAACTCTTTGGCAACGCTAAGGAGCAGCGAGCCAAGTATAAGGAGTGAGGAGGCGGACTGTTAGAAGCGAGGGGTCCTGGATTGTGAGAGGGATGTCTGACTGCATATTTTGGCCAAATAGGGCCTAAACCAGCAGTCGGACACCCTCAAGGGGTCCTGGATTGCAAGAGGGTGCAGGCGAGCTGAGGCCCCCCCACCCTTGGATTTTGTGCATTGGGCCTCTAGTTTATAATAAAAACTCTCAGCAAAGTGGGAATAGAGTGAACATATCTCAACATAATAAAGGCCATATATGACAAACCCACAGGCAACATCACACTCAATGGGCAAAATCTAAAAATGTTTCCCTTAAGAAAAGGAATACGATAGGGATGTCCACTTTCACCACTCTTATTCAGCATAATACTGGAAATCTTAGCCACAGCAATCAGTTAAGAAGAATAAATAAAAATTATTCAGATTGGAAAGGAAGAAGTAAAACTGTCATTATTTGCAGATGACATGATACTGTATATAGAGAACCCTAAAGATTCCATCAAAGAAAACAACTAAAACTGATAAATGTTTTCAGTAAAGTAACCCAATTTTTAAATTGAGAGAAATGATTAAATTGATGGGTCATTAAAGAACATAGGAAAAAATAAAAAAATAACCAGAGATGAAAAATAATACTGTAAATTGTATCCTTATAGTTTTAAGTAAGTAATATATAAACAGTAGGTTATATTATTTCAGAAGTAGGAATTATTTTTGTTCTAACCAAACATCTAAATCAAGAGGGAAAGGAAACAACATTTTCCCCCAAAAATATGAGAAATGTTTGAGATTAGAAATATAGCAGTCTCTCATTTTGATCTACTCAGAATGTAAAAATCAAAGATTGCAAAATTCATTTCACAAGACAGTAATTCTAGTATGTTCCAGAGAATATCTACTATGTAGCTCTAAGAAGTTTATTTGCTCTAGAATAAAAAGTGATAGAAGAAGAAAAATATTTCCCAAGGACAGTGTGTTTACTAGTAGATAAATCTTTCAAATACGGTTAATAGATCAGAGTATCAAGTGTCTCTAAATATCTTTATCTGGGGCAAACATGATATATAGACATTAACATCACTAGATTATTGAATCAAATATCTTATACCTTATTCTGTATTTCAGTATATTGGCATTGTTTTCGGTTTTATTAAATAATAACTCGCTCTTTTTTTCTTACATCTTTGTAATAGATTTTGAATTAGTTTGCATTGCAAAGTAGTTCCATGTCAGTTCAGGAGCAATAGTATTTCACTTAAAATAAACTATAAAGCTGAACCCCAGAAAGTTGATCAGTTATTTTCGCTTTTGCTTAAGTAACTTTATGATAATGATTTCTAAGACATCACTATTACATTCATTAGGATTTTAGTAACTCTAATTCTTGCCTAATTGCTCTGATTTTTCTTATTAAAAGTACTATTATAGGAAGATATTTTTATGTTATAATCAACAAGGTGAGGTAATATCAAAAGCATTTCTTTTTTTAAATATATATATCTTTTCTTTTCTTTTTTTATTTTTTTCCGTTTATTGATTAAGATATTACAAATGTGTCCTTATCCCCCCAATGTCCCCTCATCCCCAATCCTGCCCTCACCCTCACCCCCTGATGTCCACATCCATCGCTTATGCTTATATGCATGCATACAAGTCCTTTGGTTGATCTCTCCCCCTCACTCCCGCCCTCCCCTATCTTCCCTCTGAGTTTTGAGCATCTGATCGATGCTTCTCTGTCTCTACATCTGTTTTTGTTCATCGGTTTATGTTGTTCCTTATAATCCACAAATGAGTGAGAGCAAGTGATATTTATCTTTCTCTGACTGACTTATTTCACTTAGCACAATGCTCTCCAGCTCCATCCATGCTGTTGCAAATGGTAGGAGTTCCTTCCTTTTTACAGCAGCATAGTATTCCATTGTGTAGATGTGCCAAAGTTTTTTAATCCATTCATCTGCTGATGGGCACTTAGGCTGATTCCAAATCTTAGCTATTGTAAATTGT
>NW_005354875.1:362960-363701 GCF_000412655.1 Myotis brandtii
TGTTTTTTGGTTTT
Source organism: Myotis brandtii (assembly GCF_000412655.1). NCBI lineage: Eukaryota > Metazoa > Chordata > Mammalia > Chiroptera > Vespertilionidae > Myotis > Myotis brandtii. The sequence goes on from NW_005354875.1 coordinate 362,975, forward strand.
TTTTTTTTGTTGTTGTTGTTTTGTTTTGTTTTTTTAAATTCCAGATGAATATTTGGAGAGTTCTTTCTAGATCTGTGAAATATGCTGTTGGTATTTTAATGGGGAGTGCATTGAATCTATAGATTGTTTTGGGTAATATGGACATTTTGATGATGTTAATCATCAATCCATGAACATGGTATGTTCTTCCATCTGTTTATGACTTCCTCTATCTCTTTTTTCAATATCCTGTAGCTTTCTAGGTAGAGGTCTTTTACATCCTTAGTTAAGTTTATTCCTAGGTATCTTAATGTTTTTGGTGCAATGGTAAATGGGATTGTTTTTTAATTTCTCTTTCTATAAGTCCACTATTGGCATATAAAAATGCCATAGATTTCTTGGCGTTAATTTTGTATCCTGCTACATTGCCAAATTCATTTATTAGGTCTAATAATTTTTGATGGAGTCTTTAGGGTTTTCCTAATACAGTATCATGTCATCTGCGAATAATGACAATTTTACTTCTTCTTTTCCAATTTGGATGCCTTTTATTTCTTCTTCTTGTCTGATCACTTTGGCTAGCACTTCCAGTACTATGTCGAACAGGAGTGGTGAAAGTGGGCATCCCTGTCTTGTTACTGTTCTTAAGGGAAATGGTTTTCGTTTTTGCCCACTGAGTATGTTGGCTGTAGGTTTGTCATATAAGGCTTTTATTATGTTGAGGTATGATCCCTCTATTCCCACTTTG
>NW_005354875.1:364149-364685 GCF_000412655.1 Myotis brandtii
TCAGGGATATTGGCCTGTAATTCTCTTTCTTTGTGGTGTCTTTATCTGGTTTTGGGATTAGGGTAATGCTGGCCTCATAGAAAGAGCTCAGAAGTGTGCTTTCCTCTTGAATTTTTTGGAATAGTTTGAGAAGGATTGGCTTTAGTTTTTCTTTGAATGTTTGGTAAAACTCTCCTGAGAAGCCATCTGGTTCAGGGCTTTTGTTTGCTGGAGGCTTTTGATTACTGTTTCAATTTCATCCATAGTTATTGGCCTATTCAGGTTTTTTTATTCTTCCTGGTTGCGTTTTGGAAGCTTGTATTTCTCTAGGAATATGTCCATTTCATCGTGATTGTCCAGTTTGTTGGAGTACAGTTGTTAGTAGTATTTTTTGACAATCCTTTGTATATCTGTAGGGTCAGTTGTTACTTCCTCTTTCATTTCTGATTTTGTTTATTTGGGACCTCTCTCTTTGTTTCTTGGTGAGCATGGTGAGAGGTTCATCAATCTTGTTAATCCTTTCAAAGAACCAGCTCTTGATTTCATTGATCTTTTGT
>NW_005354875.1:365631-366313 GCF_000412655.1 Myotis brandtii
TGGTGCTACTGGTGTGACCTCTCAGGTCTCCTGGGCTTGGTAGTCTAGAGTAGCTCCCTACTTGAGCTATTTGGGTTCTCTTGACATAGGCCTGCGAGCTGGAAAGGCGTAACTGAAGTGTCTAGAAGTCAGCAGCCGTGGATGGGGTGTCCCAATTTTTGCTGTCTTGGTTGAAATCACGCGTGCCCCGCGGGGACTCACAGTGGCACCCAGGAACCGTCTGTTGGGGTGGTGGGGCTCAGGAGGCCTGTGTTCTGGAAAGGCGTGACTGTGGTGTCCAGAGTTCTGTAGTTGTGGGGTGGGCAGACTCAGCTTTTGCTGCTGCCTCCATGGTTGGATACACAGAATCCCAGCGGCAGTTCCCAGGGGCACCTGTGGTGTGTTTGCCAGCAGGGTGTACTGACACACTCTGAAGGGCCCTGGCACTGAAGCCACTGGATTGCAGTGTCTGTGGGCAGGTATCCCAGAAGAGGGCATTCAGCTTTTCTACAGCCCAGCAGTGCACCTGTTTGTTTAAGTGTGTGTCCAGCGGTGCTCATAGCAGCGCCCTGGGGCTGCCTGTGGAGTGGTGGTCTTGGGAGACCTGCATGCTGGGAAAGCATGCAACTGTATTGTCCAGAGTTCTGCAGCTGTGGGGTAGGGAAACTCAGTTTTTGCTGATGCACCTGTGGTGGGTAGGCGC
>NW_005354875.1:367144-372462 GCF_000412655.1 Myotis brandtii
TGCTGAAATTGTGCAGCTGGGTGTGTGTGGGCAGTTATTCAGGCAGAAGGAATTCAGAATTTCTACTGGGGGGCAGGGCGCCTGTGTCTGTACAAAATCACACCCAGTTGGGGCTCACAGTGACTGCTAAGAGAAGTCTATGGAGTGGTGTGCCTAGGAGACCTATGTGCTGGAGAGGAGAATGCAGAGGTCTGCTGCTGGGAAGGGGGAGGCTGCACTTACTGCTGCGTGCGCTGTGCACCTTTGGAGGTGGAGATCCCAGGGTCTGCCAGTCTGCGGGTGGGCAGCAGGATTTTGGCTGGAGTGGCTGCTGATCGCAGGTAGTGTCCAAGGTCTGTCTGGGTGGCCCTGCTGATTAGTTTCTAGAAGAGGCCGCTCTCCCCTTCAAGAAGGCGTGGGCTCCATGCCCGAGTCTGGCAGACTGGGGAGTGCCCGCAGTGGTAGTAGTCTCTCCCTGTCCCTGAGAGCCTGGTCTGCCAGCCTCTGCTGCTCCTACCGGATTTAACTGTTCCTCACTCACTCACACACACACACCACACACATCCACACACTCTCCTTTCATCCCCTCACTCACTCACTTCCTATCCCTCACCTCCGTCCTACCAGCCGCCATTTTTTTTTCCAAAAGCATTTCTTTTATTTCATTAAATTGGGTTAACAAGGTGAATATTTCACAGCATGACTAATGTGCATAATATAGTACTTGTCAGTATCATTAATAATTCACTTTCCTATACCTGTTTTATGAATTATATTTTTCTTTGAACTATTTCTATAGTTTTTCTTTTAATCTTTCTTTTATGTTTAATTGATATTGCTTCATTCAGCTGTTACTAGAAGTCCCTTCAATAAACAAGCTACAATTCAAAATGCTGCTCTTTAGTGTCTCTTTAATAGGTTTAGTCTATTCACACTAACCCCTTAGCTCACTTTCATTTATTTTTGCTCTGACTTTGAACTGTGTCCATTCATATAAAAAATATCCTGTATCAATTCACTTTGTTTTCCTTACAATTTCTACAATTTATAAAGTGCCATTTTTCTTCTGATAATGAAAATAAAAGCATGAGTCGATGAATAGTAATAATTATGGATATGTTCTTCCAAAAAAGGATTTCTGTGAATTGGAAAGAAAATAAAGGACAAGGATTCTCCTATTATATATATATTTTTAAACAACATATTGCTTTATAAATTAGAGATAGGAGCAGATCAGCATGCACTATAAAGCACTAACAGGGAAATACAAAAATGTAAAATTTATATCAGGTTAGGGTACTAAATTTTTTAAAAAATGAAGTAAAATTAGTTCTCGATTGGACAAAATATGTTGTTATTTGGCTTAAAATAACAAAATGGTTGTTTCATCCAGCAAATTGGATTGATAGCAACTTAATAAATACAACCAGATTTGTCACTTCACTTGAATCATCCTACAAAACATTATGTTCTGAAAATGTGTGTGTACTTGGTCAAAGGCTTAAGGCCTTTCATACAGATTTTAAAAATATAACTTTCAAAGGCATTGCTACTATATAGAGATTTCTAATCATTTTTATATTGTTCAAGATATGTACAAGGGGGCATGTACTAGTATACAGAGTGCTGTGGACACAGATACCCACTGTCAGAATTTCACTGAGCCTGGATGAGACAGATTTTACCCCCAAAGAGCAAGGTATTAAGTCTGAGTAAAAATGTTTTATGCTTAAGAATGCTAAGCCTGGGAGAGAACCAAGGGAATACCCATACGACTGTCAGCTGATTTCTCAACAGAAACTTTGCAGGCCAGAAGGGAATGGCAAGAAATATTCAAAGTGATGAATACCAAGAACCTACAACCAAGATTACTTTATCCAGCAAAGCTATCATTCAGAATTGAAGGTCAGATAAAGAGCTTCACAGATAAGGAAAAGCTAAAGGAGTTCATCACCACCAAACCAGTATTATACGAAATGCTGAAAGGTATCCTTTAAGAAGAGGAAGAAGAAGAAAAAGGTAAAGATACAAATTATGAACAACAAACATGCATCTATCAACAAGTGAATCTAAGAACCAAGTGAATAAATAATCTGATGTACAGAATGAACTGGTGATTATAATGAATCAGGGACATAGAAAGGGAATGGACTGACTATTCTTGGGGGGGAAAGGGAAATGGGAGATGCGGGAAGAGACTGGACAAAAATCGTGCACCTAGGGATGAGGACAGTGGGTGGGGAGTGAGGGCAGAGGGTGGGGTGGGAACTGGGGGAGGAGGGGAGGGAGTTAGGGGGGGGAAAGAGGAACAAATGTAATCTGAACAATAAAGATTTAATTAAAAAAAAAAGAATGCTAAGCCTGTAATTATCCCTGCAACCTCATATCTCTAGGGTTGGAAAAAGGTCTAGCTTACTAATCTGTCACCTGTGTCCTATGATGATCCTCTTCTACTTGCATTATTCTAGTTAAGTCAATTTAGAGCCTTCAGAAACTTTTAATGCAAATATCTATATAAAAATAACTTATTAGTAAGCATATAATTTGGAATAACATAAGTCAGAGGACAGAGTATATAGACACATGTGTGTGGATAAAACGTAGTTCAAACCACCCTCCTGTGTATATCGATATATATATGTACACAGATATTTGTTAACAAAAACATTTTTAGAAATTGAGCAATAAGCCCTGGCCTGGTAGCTCAGTTGGTTAGAATGCCATACTGATACACCAAGGTTTTGGGTTCAATCCCCAGTCAGGACATATGCAAAAATCAACCAATGAGTGCATAAATAAGTGAAACAACAAATTGATGCTTGTCACTCTCTCTAAAATCAATAAATGAATTTAAAGCAAAAGAAATTGAGTATTAACTATTCCAACATTTGTTGGAATTTCGTATGTAAGAATTTGAGTTTTCATTTGCTAGTTTTGGAGTTCTTAAATACAGTAAGCAAATTTATTGTTCAATGAATACAATGCTATAATTATGTTTTTAATAAAGAATAACATATTGATATTATTATAGTGCTGTTGTGATGTTAGTATTAAAATGTGAAGGACACCCAGCCAGTGTTGTTCAGTGGTTGAACATTGCCCCATGAACCAAGAGCTTGCTGGTTGGATTTTCAGTCAGGGCACATGCCCAGGTTGCAGGTTCCATCCCCAGAAGGGGACATGCAGAAAGTAGCCGATGCTTTTTCGTCTCATCTGTTTCTCTCTCTCTCTCTCTCTCTCTCTCTCTCTCTCTCAATATATGTATATATATATTTAATGTGAAGGGCAAATATATATGGTTTTCAATCTAGATATCTGTTGACCTAGAAATGATAATCTGACTAGTAGTTGTGAGGTAAATAAAATTGGATTTCCAGCCTTCTAACAGTTATTGTATCCCTGACAGTGGCAAATCTAAAGAATCCTCAAAGTTGTTATAAAGAATGGGATATTACTTGGTTCCTACCACTACTTTTTTATTCCTTTCTCTCTCTCTCTCTCTCTCTCAATATATATATATCTGCTAATTATATTACTATCCTTCATAGTAAAACTTCTCAGAATTATTCTCTTTTTTCTCAGTTCAGTCTTCAGTCATGCTTTCTTCAAGTAGGCTTTTACTCACACCAGTCTTTCAAGATTACCAATGACATACATTTGCTAAAGTAACTGGTAAATCTTTGTTTTCCTCTTATTGTCTCAATATTTAATACAACTAAACATTCACTCTAGAAATAAATTTGTTCTCTAAGCTTCTGTAATATTTTATTTTTCTCCTATATCACTTACCATTTAAATATTAAAAGCAAACTCTGGTTTTCTCTTGTTTCCAAAATATACTTTTTCTTAAATAATTTTATATAATACCATAAATTTAACATCATCAGTATTCAACCACTGACTGGAAATTTCAACCTGACTCTCTAATAGCAATTTCCAGTCTAACAGAATCACATTAAAATAATTACCCACTCAAACTGCTTCCTCCAAGGCTTCCCCATTTCAATAAATGGTACCACCCTTTACCTAATTCTTCAGGCCCCAAATCAAGAAATACCTTTGATTCCTCTGTTCACTCACATTATAAGCACAATCCAGTAGCATATTCTATAGGCTCCACCTCTAAGAAACTATAAAATCCAAATGTTTCTTAATAATTCTGCTACTACTACTTAGTTCAAACTATCATAATTTGTCTGGATTACTGAAAAAAAATATATACTTTGTCTCCTTGCCTTTATGGCTTTTTTTTTTTTTGGTAGTTAGAACCTATTCCACACAAAAAGGACAATAAATAGTCGAAAGGATAAATGAAATTGTATCAGACTCTTGATTAAACTCTATTGGCTTCCCATAGTAACTGGAATATTAATGAGTCTATTATAATCAACAAGGCCCCTGAATATCTCCCTTGCGTTACCTCCCTCCATTCTTGCCACCAGTCATCATATTCAGACTCACTGGCCTTTTTTCTGCCCTTAAAATACACCAAGCTGAATCTCACATTGAGATATTTATTACTAAGCCTTCTTGGAATACCTTTACCCCATATCTTTGCTTGGCTGCTTCCTTCCCATCATTCAAGTCTCAAATAGCACCTCTCAGATGCACTTTCCATAGGCAGTACAGCCAAATCAGTGCCATGCTATTACTCTCTATTGAATAGAATTATATTCTATTTTTATGTGATGATAGTCACAAATCAGTCACTTGAGATTTCACAATATGTTACTATTATGAATAGAAAATGATTTTGACACTTTTTTATCATTTAGGAATTTCCTTACCATTAAAATTTATTGATGCTATCCCTCAGCTGAAGATCCTTTTAAAAATATTATTACCAGATTAGTTAGCTGCTTCAGCAGCTAAAGGGAAAATAAAAATACGCAAAAGAAAATGTAAAATAAAGATCTTTCATGAATGAAAAAGTTAAGCTTTTAAAAAATATTCTTTCTAATTCTGGCCATAGGTCAAATAATAAAATAAAATATCATTAAATCATAAGGTTGATTACTTTATTGACTACATTATTGAACAGACTTCAGTATGAACTTCTGAAGCCTTATCTATAAGGCTATTCAGTTTCATTCATTTTCTGTGACACTCATGAGTTTATTTTACTAAATGTAATTGGGATGTGTTGTGATTTTATTAATCTACACTAATAAAAGAGAAACATGGTAATTGGCGTACAACCGCTACCCTTCCCATTGGCTAATCAGCATATCCTTATGCAAATTAACTGTCAGCCAAGATGGCAGCCGGCAGCCAGGCAGCTGGCAGCGAACATGAGGCTTCCTTGCTTCAGTGACTGCAGACTCCAACATTCCCCGCCT
>NW_005354875.1:373277-374751 GCF_000412655.1 Myotis brandtii
TGACTGAGGGTGGCATCGCAACCTCCCGATCCGCCCTGCTCTGTGCATGACAGGGGGCGGCGCCCCAACTCCCCAATCGGCCCTGCTCTGAGCCTGACCAGGGGCTGCACCTAGGGATTGGGCCTGCCCTCTGCCACCCGGGAGCAGGCCTAAGCCAGCAGGGCGTTATCTCCTGAGGGGTCCCAGACTGCGAGAGGGCACAGGCCGGGCTGAGGGCCCCCCCCTCCCCCCCCGAGTGCACAAATTTTTGTGCACCGGGCCTCTAGTACAGTTATAAAAACAGAAACTAGGAATACCAGTAATTAAACCCATATCTAAATTATGTCACTCAGTTTTGATATACTTATTTTCCTTCTATTATTAGTAACAAGTATTTCTTTTTACTACATAAAAATACCAAATTCAAGCTCATTACATTTAATCTGAATTGTGAATTTTTCCTAAGACTCTTTTCCTTAATAATTATCCTTGATACTTACAGCACACATTTTCTGAAAAAAAGTAAAGTTAGGGCTTACAAAGCAATTTGAAGATCAGAAAAGAAAAGTGATCATAGTTGAGAAGTATTATTTCAATGACTATGTAACCAGAGAAAAGAAATGCTAATTGGTTTAGAGCTACATTTGCAATAGCATAACTCTCATGAGGTATGATGAACTGCTAATTAGGCCCAAGTTGTACAACTATCCACACAGCTGAATGCAAAACTAATTGAAGATACTTAGCATTCATTTTATAATCATGAAAGGACTGAATGAGTTTGAAATTATCTGAGATAGGAAGGTAATTAGCCTTGACATTACCTCTTTGACTATTCTCACTGGTCTCTAACAGCTGTTTTTTTCTAGTTTGTTTCAAAAAAGAAATGTTTGTTATTACATTTTGAAGCTAAGGATCTACCTTAAAAGTTATTTCCCAAAGAAGACTGGGTAATTTACTTTAAGTTTATAAGAGAAGAAAAATTTAAATTTATGGTTTAAGGAGGCAGTATTTATCTAAGAATAGTGCCACATTTGTGTCCATCTTTCACACAACAGCACCAATGTGAAGTTAATTTGAATTGTTTTATTCAGATTAGTCAAAACTGAATCCCTAGCAACAGACAGATAGGACAGATCCAACAGATAGAACTGGCAATTTAATGTCAATCCTGTGTTTGTTTTATAAGGTTATTAGAATGCTGAAATTATACTTGATGTTGAATAAGTGAAAGGTAGCAATGTATGAAAAGCTTGTGTTTCTAATTATTAAGTTTTAACAGGAAACACTTCATTTCCTGGAGAGTAAACTTTTTTAAAGAAGGGGTTTTTTTGTAGAAAAATCTAATACAATTCTTTAAGACCATTAACATGTCTCTGTTTTGCTATTTTATTTAATGTTAGTCACATACAAAATATTTTTCTTAAATTTTATATGACTTCTGCCCATTAATATTTTCAATGGTTATCAATACTCCTTTACCTTTTTAAAATAT
>NW_005354875.1:374947-385128 GCF_000412655.1 Myotis brandtii
GAGGGAAAGAGAGAGAGAAACATCAATGATGATAGACAATCATTGATTGGCTCAGGCCCCCTACTGGGGTTCAAACCTGCAAACCAGTCATGTGCCCTGACTGGGAATCAAACCGTGATCTCCTAGTTCACAGGTCAACACTCAACCACTAAGTAAAACTGGCCGGGCAACTTCTTTACGTTCTTTAGTTTAAGTTCAGCTTTAGAACAACTTAACAAGAGTCCAAGAAGTGTTTTCATGTGTCAGGCACTATAAACTGGATACCAACATGACTAAAAAATATTTACTGCCCGGGAGGATCTCACATTTTTGAATGAAAGACAGTCAAGTAAAACATAAATACTGTACACTGTGATTCATATGATAATTCAGATATGTACAAGAAATGGAGAGATATGTACAGAAATAGAAAAAAAACGTGATTCACTAAGATGGGGGAGGCATGGTAAGGGAAGATTTTTGTTGGATATAGATTTTGAAGACAATGTTTTGTTTTTTTTAGCAAAGAAAAAATATGGGCTGTTGCAATCCTAGGGATTAACAAGTGAAAAGACAGTGAGGGTAGGGAAGGGCATGAGTGCTTCAGGGTAAAACAAAAAGCTCAAATTTGCTAAAATGGAAAGTGTGAGTAGGAGTTTAGCAGAGGACAAAGATGAATTCATCAGACTGAAAACTTTCTCTTGATATCCTAAATAGCTTAAAATATGTAAGCATTAGATTTCTAAATTATTTTCCTATGAATTATCCCTTCATTGTTCTCTTTCTCTTAAATTAAGTGGATGAAAATAAAGAATCTCATTTGTTCTTTGGTGTCTTTACAGGATATTAACTAAAAACTACAGTTCAATCAAGTGGCTGTCCTTTGTCAGTAAATATCGGTAATTTCAAAACCAGCCACAAATCTTAAATCATTTTAATACAACTCCAAGTTCTCTTTACTTATGAATAATAGTAGGAAAATAATAACAGTAAGAGCAAACATACCTCTAAATGAAATTGTTATACAACAGCCTTCTCCAATGTGTCATTCTAAGAAACAAACAGAAGAAAGCTTTTTCCAATTTAATAATTAGGAATTAGTTTAATAAACATAGCCCTAAATTTTGTTTCTGTTGTTGGCAGTGGGAACAGCATCAGATGTTAGATGGGTGGGGTCAGACTGGGCGGGCCTTGGTTCAGCAACCTCAGTACTTGGAGTTCTGGCTAGGAAAAAATTCAGAGCCAAGACTCAGACTATAAGAAAAAAGTTTTTTTTAGAAAATTACAGAAGTGGAAGAAGTGAGTGGTAGAATAAACAGGTTTTCGAAACAAGATACAGAGGCAAAAGAAGGGGCCCTTGGAGCTTAGGATAGAGAAGGGTAAAGGAAACTCACCTGGAGAGAAGAGGAGGGGTAGGGGAAAGGCATAGGCATGCACCAGAGAGGGAGAGTGCACTGGGTTCTCTGTCCTAAGGGTTTTAAGGGTGGATTTTAGGGAAGGTCCCAGGGGAGGATCTCAATAGAATATTCATCAGCTTTCCAAGTGTGTCCTTTCAGAGTCAGGGGTCTCCACTAATTGATTGGTTAGCGCCAGAGCAGGGGGTCATTATTCAATGCAGCTGGCCATGAGGTCAGCTGTGGGGTGCTTGTCTGGTTTTGCTGCTTTTCTGGGCCTGAAGTTGAAATACAACTGAGGTCTACATGTTATCTCTAGGTAAGAAAGGCCAGAGGTTCTAAACTGAATGTCCAGCAATATGAAAGGTCAGGGGTTCCAAACCGAATGACTAGTGATATGCTAGAGGAGGAAAGATCATCCTGTGGATGAGGTCCCACACTACAATTGTCCATTTCTAGGCACCCAGGTTTTCCACCCTGTTGACCTTCTGTATCTAGGCCATCATCTTTGTTCTGCTCATGTCTGTCTAACTGCTTACTACATTTCCATTTGTATCCACTTATTATGTGTAAAATATCTCAACCAATTAAATAGAATCCTGAGAGGGCATGGTAAATTCTGAGCACTTTTGTGTGTTTGTTGAGTGCTAATTATAAGGATTACAAATACCATCTAGCTTTTTGGGAACTCACCTCTAATTCTCCACTTGTTTTTTTTTTTTTCATATTAAAATAGCCTATTGCAGATAACTAGGTAATTGGGAATTAGGCACCCAGATATGGTAATCTTGTAATTATATGAAAGCAAATTAAGCATGCAATGGATGTATTCTGGAAAAATAGTGAGTTTGTATAAGTAAACATATTTACCAAGTGCACAGATTAATGGGAAATCTTGAAATCAAATTGTGCTTAATCTTCCAGTGAGTGAATGGACTTTGGCATTGGCTCATATGTGCTAGTATCACAGAAAAAAAGACAACCAACCAGACATCAATTCCTTCTGTTGACAACAAAATCCATGGCATCTTCTTGTCCATTCTGTTCTCAAAATGGAATCTTAATCTGATCAAGCCTCTGAATCCAACTACCAATTTATAGGCACTACAGAGGACAGAGAAAAACATTAAACAACACCACTGATGCAATCAACCAAATTCAGACCATGGGAAACTCTACTACATACATGATATTTATTCTTTAACAAATCAAGTGTAATGGAATAAAGATGAATGGAAAATCTATGGATCAAAATAGATTTTAAGAGATATATAAAACAAATGGCATTGCTTCTATATACTTTTGATAATGACTAAAATACATATACTACATTGTGTGTGGTGAGAAAGAGTGAGACATTTTGAGGATGGAAATTTGAACACTGGCTGGATATTTGATGAGAGTAAGGACATTTTGTCAATTTTTAGGTGTGAAAATGGTGCTGTGGTTATGATTTTTAAAAGACTTCTATTTCTTTCTTAACTTTTTGTTTTGAAATAATTATAGTTTCACAGGAAATTACAAAAATAGCACAAAGAATTTTCATGTACCTTTTAGTTTCAGTATGGTAACATCTAAAATAACTGTAGTAAATTATCAAAACCAGGAAATTGACATTGGTCTAATCCACCAACCTTATTCAGATGTCACTAGTTTTTTATACACTCGTGTGTGGATGTGTGCATGTGTGTGTGCATTTTTGTGTATGTGTATTAAGCTCTATGTGGTTTCATTACAGGCGCATATTTGTGTGATCACAACAGTAGACAAGATACAGAGCATTTCTAATATCTCAAGGATCTTCCCTACTGCTCTTTTATAACCACAGCCATCTCCTTCCTTCCCCTCTTTCTAATAAAAATGTGTCCTTCATCGTTATAATTTTTTCATTTCAAGAATGTTATTATAATGTAATTATATAATTTGTAAACTCTTTGAATCGTTTTTTTAATTCATCATAAGTCCTTTGAGATTGATTTTTAAAAAATTTATCTTTATTGTTGAAAGTATTACAGATCTCCCCTTTGTTTCTTTGTTGTTCTTTTTTCCCATTGACCTCTCCACCCTCCACCCATACCTCCCAGGCCTTCACCACTCTATTGTCTGTATCCATGGGCTATGCATATATGCATATAAGTTCCCCAGTTAATCACTCCCTACCCATCTCCTCACCCCGCACATTCTCTCTGAAATATGTCCCTCTGTTCCATGCCTCTGTCTCTAGATCCATTTTGCTAATCAGTTTATTTTATTCATGAGATTCTACATATGAGTGAGATCATGTGATATTTATCTTTCTCTGACTGGCTTATTTCACATAATGCTTATTTAACATAAAGCTCTCCAGGTCTATCCATACTGTTGTAAATGATAAGAGTTTTTCTTTCTTACAGCTGCATAGTATTCCATTGTGTAGATGTACCACAGCTTTTTTATCCACTTGTCTGCTGATGGGCAGTTGGGCTGTTCCCAAATCTTAGCTATTGTAAATTGCACTGCTATGAACATAGGGGTGCATGCATTCTTTCTGATTGGTGTTTCTAGTTTCTTGGGATATATTCCTCAAAGGGTGATGACTGGGTCAAATGGCGGTTCAATTTTAAAATTTTTGAGGAAATTTCATACTTTTTTACATAGTGGCTACACAAGTCTGAATTCCCATCATCAGTGTACTAGGTTACCCTTTTTTCCACATCCTTCCAAATACTTGTCTTTGGTGATTGGTTGATGATAGCCATTCTGGCAGCTGTGAGGTGATACCTCATTGTTGTTTTAACTTGCATTTCTCTGATGATTAGTGACTGAACATTTTTTCATATGTCTCCTGGCTTTCTGTATGTCCACTTTCGAGATGTATCTATTTACGTCTTTTGCCCATTTTTTAATTAGGTTGATTGTCTTTCTTTTATTAAGTTGTTTGGATTCTTTATATATTTTGGAAATTAAGCCCTTTACAGAAGTAACATTAGAAAATATGTTCTCCCATGCAGTGGACTCTCTTTTAAATTTGGTGATAGTTTCTTTGCTATGCAGATGCTTTTTATTTTGATGTAGTCCCATTTGTTTATTTTCTCCTTAGTTTTCTTTGCCCTAGGAGATGTGTCCATAAACATATTGCTACAAGTGATGTTTAAGATTTTTGTTGCCTATGGTTTATTGTAAGATTGTTATGGTTTTTGACATACATTTAAGTCTTTTATCCATTTTGAATTTATTCTTGTGTATGGTGTAAGTTGGTGGTCTAGTTTCATTTTTTTGCATGTATCTGTCTAATTTTCCCAACACCATTTATTGAAGAGGCTGTCTTGACTCCATTGTATGTTCTAGCCTCCTTTGTCAAATATTAATTGAGCATAATGCCTTGGGTCGATTTCCAGGTTCTCTGTTCTGTTCCATTGATCTATATGCCTGTTCTTGTGCCATATCTGGTATTGTGATCCCTCCAACTTTGTTCTTCTTTCTCAAGATGGATGCTGCTATTTGGAGTCTTTTTTGGTTCCATATAAAATTTTCTAGTGTGTGTTTTGGATCTGTTAAATATGCTGTTGGTATTTTAAAAGGGTTTGTATTGAATCTATAGATTGATTTGGATAGTATGGACACTTTAATTATATTGATTCTATCAATCCATGGACACAGTATATTCTTCCACTTAATTATATTTTCCTCTATCTCTTTTTTCAATGTCCTGTAGTTTTCCGAGTACAGGTCTTTTACCTCTGTGATTAAGTTTATTCCTAAGTATCTTAATTTTTTTTGTTGCAATGGTAAATGGGATTGTTTTTTTTTCATTTCTCTTTCTGAGAGTTCATTATTGGTATATAAAAATGCCATTGATTTCTGGGTGTTAAGTTTGTATACTGCTACGTTGCCAAATTCATTTATTAAATCTAGAAGTTTGTTGATAGTCTTTGGGGTTTTCTATGTACAATATCATGTCATTTTTGAATAATGAGAGATTTACTTCCTCATTTCCAATTTGGATGCCTCTATTTCTTCTTCTTGTCTGACTGCTGTGGCTAGGGCTTCCAGAACTATTTTGAATAGGAGTGGTGAAAGAGGACATCCTTATCTTGTTCCTGTTCTTAGGGGGAATGCTTTTGATTTTGCCCATTAAATATGATGTTAGGCTGTAGATTTGTCAAACATGACTTTTAATATGTTGAGGTATGATCTTTCTATTCTCACTTTGCTGAGAATTTTTATCAGAAAGGGGTGTTGGATTTTGTCAAATGTTTTTTCTGCATCAATTGATATGATTGTGTGATTTTTGTCTTGCAATCTGTTTATATGATGGATCACACTTAATAATTTGCAAATACTTTACCAGCCTTGCATCTTTGGAATAAATTCCTTTTGGCCATGATTTATGACCATGTTAATGTATTACTGGATCTGACTTGCAAATATTTTGTTGAAAATTTTAGCATCTATGTTCATCAGGTGTGTTGGCCTGTAATTCTCTTTCTTTGTAGTTTCTTTATCTGGTTTTGTAATTAGGATAATGCTGGCATCATAAAAAGAGCTTGGAATTAGTCCTTCCTCTTGGATTTTTTGGAATAGTTTGAGGAGTATAGGTGGTAGTTCTTCTTTGAATGTTTGATTAAACTCCCCTGTAAAGCCATCTGGATCAGAGTTTTCATTTTCTGGGACAATTTTTATTATTGCTTCAAATTCATCAGTAGTTATCACCTATTCAGGTTTTCTTATTCTTCCTAATTGAGTTCTAGAAGATTATATTTGTCTAGGAATATGTTAATTTCATCCAGGTTGTCCAGTTTGTTGGAATAAAGTCATTCATAGTAGTTTTTTTCCAATCCTTTGTATTTCTGTAGGGTCAGTTCTTACATTACCTCTTTCATTTCTGATTTTGTTTATTTGGTTCCTCTCTTTGTTTCTTGATGAGTCTGTTTAGAGGTTCATCAATCTTGTTTATCTTTTCAAAGAACTAGCTCTTGGTTTTATTGATCTTTTGTATTGTTTTTTAAGTCTTATGTCGTTTATTTCAGATATGATCTTTATTATTTCCTTCTTTCTACTTACTCTGGCCTTTTCTAGTCATTGTCTTTCTAATTCTTGAAGTGTTAGGGTTAGATAGCTTATTAAGAGTTTTCCTTGTTTTCTGAGGTAGGCCTGTAATGCTATTAAGTTCCTTCTCAAGACTGCTTTCACTGTGTCTCATAGATTTTGGGTTGTTTTGTGTTCATTTTGATTTGTTTCCAGAAAAAAAAAATGACTAGGAAAAGCAACTATAAAAATTAGATATATGAAGAAAACAACAGAGACTAGAAAAATAACTAATCAATACAGCAAATGGATAAAGAAGATAAATACAAAAAAGGACAAAAGAAAGGAAAGATAAAAAATTTTAAAAAAAGAAGGGGAAAAAAAGAAGAAAAACAAAGAAAAAAAGTTAAGTGTTTTTTGTTTTTTTTTTCTTGGGAAATGCCGCTTTTGTAGGCCAAGCCCAGCCTGATATCAGGAGAAAAATTACAGAAGCTGGAAGGGTTTGCAGGAAAAAATGCCACCGAACTGCTGGAGATAGCCAACAAGGTTTTCATCAACCAAGATAGTGTGGCAAGGAGGAAGGAAGAAAAGAGAATACAGAGAAGGGCCAATATAATAGCAGTGGCTTTTAGAGGCTCAGGCTCCCAGCCAGACCAGAAAGGGAAGCAAGAATACAGATCAGGGGAAAAGGAAGAGCGAGCCTGAGACGAGACCAGTGTGCCTATTGTAAGGAAACAGGGCACTAGAAGAATGAATGTCCCAAACAGCAAAGTAAGAAAACTGGGCCCCCTTTTCCACCCAGTCGCTATCAATGAGAGCCACCTGAAGCAGATCTCATTGGGCTAGCAATGACTGATTCCGACTAGGACAGACCGGGATCTTTACAGCTAGACCCCCACGAGCCCATGGTCAGAATGAAAATTGGGGGTCAGGCTGTGGACTTTATGGTTGATACAGGAGCTGAGCACTCAGTAGTCACACAGAAAGTAGCACCTCTCTCAGGAAAGGAGGTCACCATTATTGGAGCTACTGGGGATCAGACCCGTAGACCATTCTGCCGCCCTCGCCGATGCCAACTTGGTGGTCATCAAGTAATTCATCAATTCCTGTACTTGCCAGACTGTCCAGTTCCTCTAATGGGTAGAGACCTTTTAGCCAAAATGGGGGCAGAAATCACTTTTACTCCAAATGGCTCAGCACAGCTTCGCCTAAGTGAGGAGACCTCCCCAATGATCCTGTCCCTAGCAGTGCCAAGGGAGGAAGAATGGAGACTTTATACCGCCCAGTCAAAGGCTTCACCATTAGAACCTGAATTAGAGAAAGAATTCCTGCTGGTCTGGGCAGAAGGGAATCCTCCAGGCCTGGCTAAGGACCACGCCCTGATACTGATCGACTTAAAGCCTGGGGCGCAGCCTGTTAAAGTCCGCCAATATCCAATTCCAAGGGAAGCACGCCTAGGAATCCAGGTCCACTTAGACCGGCTGCTTCAGTGGGGACTTGTTAAACGATGCAGGTCAGGTCTCCATAGAACATACCTCTCTTGCCTGTGAGAAAACATGGTACTAATGACTACCGCCCCGTTCAGGATCTACGTGCTGTTAATGAGGCTGTTATAACCCTGCATTCAGCACTGCCAAACCCCTACACGCTTCTGGGGCTCATTCCATCAGAGGCAGAATGGTTTACATGCCTAGATCTGAAAGATGCCTTTTTCTGCCTCAGATGGGCTCCTTGCAGCCAGCCTCTTTTCGCTTTTGAATGGGAAAACCCAACTACAGGGGCCAAGGAGCAGTTCACCTGGACCAGACTGCCCCAAGGGTTCACGAACAAGAAGGAATGACACGGAGACAGCCTTCAGTTGATCAGCAGCCTAGCCAGGATCTCCAGCCACGATCTCTGGCCAAGTTCTGGTTAGGATCTGATCAAGTTAAGTGGTTTTTGTTTCAGTAAAGTTTAGTGCCCCAGGGGGGCTCCCTTTGGATTGTACTTTTCTGTTCTGTCTGCCAATTCTGGTCTCCCTGTGAGGTACTTGCTGCTAACCACTGTCAGGAACTGTCCTCCTTTTGTTTTCACCAACCTGCTTGAATCTTCAAGCAATCCACTGATCCACAATTTTTGTCTGTTTCCACAGGCCTTGTCTGCAAAGAGGAGGGGCGAATCTGTCCTGTAAATTAGGTTTGTTATTATTATTGGGTGCAGGGCTGGTTCAGTAAACTTTCCCTGGTTCTCCAGGCTCTGCCTCTGCCCCTGCCCGCCTTTGCCTGCTAGGCAGCTGGCAATCTTAGTCACTCAAAAGTCTGCTTCTGAAAAGGCTTCAGATGAGGGAGGTGCTGTTTAGCTTTCAGGGAATGTGGTGGATGTGTTTCCCTGTTCCACAGCTACACCTTTGGGAGTGGCCTAAATATTACTCTGCCCTGGGCTGGACAAAGATTCTTGTATGGAGACAAGTGGGCTCAGCTGGGAACCTGAAGTTTTTACAGCTCTCCCCTGTGGGGAATGTACCAGTCTGGTTCCCAGGATAGTGGAGTGGATGGCCCCTCTCCCATTCCAGACAATGATGCTCATGAGACAGTTCAAACCCATAGGCTTGGCCTCTGCTTTTGTTTCCTCTCAAAAGTTAAAAATTCAGGGTGTGGTAGGCATGGCTTCTGAGCATGGGGCAGGCTGTATCACCTAGGGCAGTGATGGCGAACCTCTGACACGCGTGTCAGAGGTGACATGCGAACTCATTTTTTTGGTTGATTTTTCTTTGTTAAATGGCATTTAAATATATAAAATAAATATCAAAAATAGAAGTCTTTGTTTTACTATGGTTGCAAATATAAAAAAAATTTCTATATGTGGCACGGCACCAGAGTTAAGTTAGGGTTTTTCAAAATGCTGACACGCTGACCTCAAAAGGTTCGCCATTATTGACCTAGGGTGTTTTTTTTTCTTTTTTTCTTTTCCTGCCCTGAGGCTACTGGGATTGACTAGCCCCTCTTGGGAAAAATGGCCATTTCAGTCTGGGGGCCTATGACCAAATGCTGCTGGCTGCTGCTTTTCCACATATTGCTGTAATGCTTTCCACCCCAGCCTCTCCTTAGGCACCTTGTGTCTGTGTCTCCTTTTCTGCAGCAAAGCCTCCAGTGAGTACCTGCAAATGGAAACTCCTGTGCTCTGGTTTTAGAATTTAAAAAAAATGAAAAGGGTTAACTAGCGAGCTTAATACAGGAAGGGGAGGGGGCTCCAGGAAGGATGGAGGCATTTCTGGCTTGAGCAATTAAAAGCAGTCCTGACCTAATAAAACATATTTGGCCAGGACAACTGAAAGAGGGTCCATGGGAGAGGAATGCATAGTTGGTAGCTTGGAGACACCAAAATGTTTACCTTACTTGTACAGAGGATAAAGTAATGTTGCAAGATGAGGGGAGAGAAAGGAATGGGACTTTGAGCTTTGAAACAATACCATGTAACGAAATGACCAATGGGGAAAGCACAGGGAGCCTAAATCAAGGAAGGGTCCAATTAGAAAGTGTCAGGTTCATACAAAGAATTGCAGCATATATAAACGAAAGACAAAGGGAAAAGAGACGCATTTTTTTAAGATTGATTTTCCCATTAGAGAGAGAGCGAGAGAGAGAGCAGTTTTTCCCATTTGGGGGCCCCTCTTACCCCCACACTCCCCTACCTACCCTCTGAGGTTTGAAGGTCTGATCAATGCTTCTCTGTCTCTGGATCTGTTTTTGTTCATCAGTTTATGTTGTGCATTATATTCCATAAATGAGTGAGATCATGTGATAATTATCTTTCTCTGACTGG
>NW_005354875.1:385528-387267 GCF_000412655.1 Myotis brandtii
TTTTGATTTGCATCTCTGGGATGATTAGTGACTTTGAACATGTTTTCATATGTCTTTTGGCCTTTCTTCTGTCTTCTTTAGAAAAGTGTCTATTTAGGTCCATTGCTCATTTTTTGATTGGGTTGTTTATCTTCCTTTTGTTAAATTGTATGTGTTCCCTGTAAATGTTGGAGATTAAACCCTTATCAGTGATAACATTGGCAAATATGTTCTCCCATGCAGTGGGCTTTCTTGTTGTTTTGTTGATGGTTTCCTTTGCTGTGCAAAAGCTTTTTATTTCGATGTAGTTCCATTTCTTTATTTTCTCTTTTAGGTTCCATTGCCCTAGGAGCAGTATCAGTGAAGAAATTACTTTGGCATATGTCTGAGATTTTGCTGCCTGTGGATTCCTCTAGTATTTTTATAGTTTCCCATCTTATGATTAAGTCATTTATCCAATTTGAGTTTATTGTTGTGTATGGTGTAAGTTGGTGGTCTAGTTTCATTTTTTTGCATGAATCTGTCCAATTATCCCAACACCATTTATTGAAGAGGATCTCTTGAATCCATTGTATGTTCATGCTTCATTTGTCAAATATTAATTGAACATAGTGGTTTGGGTCGATTTCTGGGTTCTCTATTCTATTCCATTGATCTATGTGTCTGTTGTTGTGCCAGTACCAGGAAGTTTTGAGAACAGTGGCTTTGTAATACAGCTTGATATCTGGTATTGAGATCCCTCCTACAGTGTTCTTCTTTCTCAGGATTGCTGCAGCTATTCGAGGTCTTATTTTATTCCAGATGAATTTTTGGAGAGTTTGTTCTAGGTCTGTGAAATATGCCCTTGGTGTTTTAAAGGGGAGTGCATTGAATCTATAGATTGCTTTGGGTAGTATGGACATCTTGATGATGTTGATTCTACCAATCCATGAACACGGTATGTTCTTCCATCTGTTTATGTCTTCCTCTATCTCCTTTTTCAGTGTCCTGTAGTTTTCCGCATATAGGTCATTTACGTCCTTAGTTAAGTTTACTCCTAGGTATCTTAATTGTTATGGTGCAATGGTAAATGGGATTGCTTTTTTAAAATCTCTCTTTCTGTAAGTTCACTATTGGTGTAAAGAAATGCCATAGAATTCTTGCATTAATTTTGTATCCTGCTACATTGTAGCATTCATTTATTTAGTCTAATAATTTTTTGATGGAGCGTTTTCTATATACAGTATTATGTCGTCTGAAAATAAGGACAATTTACTTCTTATTTTCTAATTTGGATGGCTTTTATTTCTTCTTCGTGTCTGATCACAATGGCTAGTACTTCCAGTACTATGTTGAACAGGAGTGGTGAGAGTGGGCATCCCTGTCTTGTTCCTGTTCTTAGGGGAAATGGTTTTAATTTTTGCCCATTGAGTATGATGTTGGTTGTGGGTTTGTCATATATGGCTTTTATTATGTTGAGGTATGATCCTTCTACTCCCACCTTGTTGAGAGTTTTTATCAAGAAAGGGTGTTGGGTTTTGTCAAATGCTTTTTCTGTGTCAATTGATATGACTATGTGATTTTTATCTCTCAATTTGTTTATGTGATGTATCCTGTTTATTGATTTATGGATATTGAACCATCCTTGCATCCCTGGGATAAATCCTAGTTGGTCCTCGTGTATGATCTTTCTGATGTACTGCTGGATAAGATTTGCTAGAATTTTGTTGAGGATTTTGGCATCTATGTTCATGAGGGATATTGGCCTGTAATTCTCTTTC
>NW_005354875.1:389112-394801 GCF_000412655.1 Myotis brandtii
GTGTCGGTCTTTTTGGGTTCATCTTGTTTGGGACTCTGTGAGCTTCTTGGACTTGTGTGAGTTTTTTCTTCCCAATATCAAGGAAGTTTTCTGTCATTATTTCTTCAAACAGGTTTTCTATTCCTTGCTCAGTTTCCTCTCCTTCTGGTACCCCTACAATGCAGATGTTGTTTCATTTTGTGTTTTCCCAAAGTTCCCTCAGGCTCTCCTCCTGTTTTTTAGGGTTTGTTTGTTTGTTTGTTTTTTTCCCCCAGTTTCTGCTCTGCTTGGGTATTTTTTACTACCCTGTCTTCTAGCTCCCTAATGCGGTACTCCATTTCTTCTAGTCTGCTGTTGATGCTTTCTATTGTGTTATTTATTGCAGTGATGTCATTCTACATGTTAGCTATATTATTCTTCATTTCCTCTTGATTCTTACATAAGTTGTTGATTTTTTCCTCCATCTGGTTTATGACCTGTATGACCCTTTTCTGGATTATTTTTTCTGACATATTGCATGCCTCTGTTTCACTTAGTTGCTTTTCTGGAGAATCCTCCTTTCTTTCCTTTGGGGGTTTCTTTGTCTATCCATTTTTTTGGTCTCCAATTGATCTAGATGTCGAGTCATGCAGGGGCTGTTCCTTGGTGGCAGTGGCTTCTCGGGCTGCCGTGGCTCCTCAGCTGGTTGCAGAAGTGGCTGCTCCTCAGTTGGCAGCAGCTCCTCTGGTGGGTGCTGTTTGCAGCAGTGGTGTCTCCTCTGGCTGCTGGGGGAGGCTGCTTGCACAGCTGCTGTTCTTTTGACAGGGATGGGCTGATCATGAGGCTGCTGCTCTTTGTATGGGGGTGGATTGATTGCGGCTACTGCTCCTTTGATCGGGGTTGATTGCACACTGCTGCTCTTCCTCAGATGGTGCAGGCTGCTTGTGAGGCTGCTGCTTCTTGGACAGGGCAGGTTGCTTACAGGGGTACTGCTCTTCATATGGGTGCAGGCTGCTCACGCAGCTGCTGCTCCTCTTACAGGGGTGGTCTGCTCACACGGCTGATTCTCCACGGATGTGGGCGGTCTCCTCATGTGGCTGCTCCTCCTCGAACTGGGCCGGGCTACTTGGGTTGCTGCTGCATCTCAAATGGGGGTGGGCTGCTCACAGCACCGCTGTTCCTCGTACATGGGCAGGCTGCTCACACATCTGCTGCTGCTTGGATGGGGGCAGGATGCTTGTGTGGCTGCTGCTTCTCAGACAGGTGAAGGGTGCAGGCTGTGCACAGCTGTTGCTCCTTGGACAAGGGTGGGCTGCATGGGGCTTCTGCTCCTCAATTGTGGGCAGGCTGCTTGTGCGGCTGCTGCTCCTAAGACGGGGCGGGCTGCTCGTGTGGTTGCTGCTCCGCGGATGGGGAAGCAAGCCACTCACACAGCTGCTGCTCCTTGGACAGGGGCAGTCCACATGAGGCTGCTGCTCTTAGGCCTGGGGCAGGCTGCTCGCGGGGCTCCTGTTCCTTGGACAGGAGTGGGCTGCTCACGTGTCTGCTGCTCATGTGGTTGCAGTGCCCAGGGTTAAAGTGTTGGGCTGGTCAGAGGGGAGCATGCTTCAGAACTCACAGGAGCCTGCACCCAGGGTGGCTGGAGACTCGTTGACTGTGGGAGCACAGCCAAGGTAGCAGGACCCTGGCAGGGTGGCTGTAGAGTCTCAGGTGTTATCCGAGGGCAACCTGGGTAGAGGTGAGGCTGGGCTCCCAGTTACAGCAGCTTTCCCTTTCAAAAAAGGCTAGGCCTCTGAGGACAAGCCAGCCTCCCAGTACTGTTTTCAATCATAGCAGAGGCTGCCTAGTTAGGCGTGCCCATTTAGCCTGCCCCCGAAGGTCCTGCGGGATCGACCTGAGCCTCACTCACATAAAAACACACACACACATCCCACATGACCACACACTCCTCTTTTGCTCACTCACTCGCTCACGCTTTCTCCCTCACTGTCGCCTTCTTCCTGCCTCTGTAGTTGGGTCTGGGGTTTTATTTACCCATTCATGGATGGAGTTTACTCTCCAGGGGTCTGGTTATGAGGCTCGCTCTCTAGCACCTGATAAACTTTATCCCAACAAGACACAAAACAAAGGGAACAAAGCACGAATGTACTCACAACACCAATAACCCCACTATAAGTGACCACCTGAGAAAAGAGAATTAGGAGAGATAAAAGAGAGTATAAATGGTATTGAAGAGAGTGAAAAAGATAAGAGAGAAAAGAAAAAGAAAGGAGAATATATATATATATACTAGAGGCCTGGTGCACGAATTCGTGCATGGGTGGGGTCCAGCCTGCCCCAATTGGGGATGAGGCCAGCCGGGGGGAGGGGCCATGGGAGGTTGGCTAGCCAGCCCCACCGCCTGGTAAAACTCCTGGTAGAGGGGACAATTTGCATATTAGCTTTTTATTAATAGGATGAAGATATCAGGTCTGAATCACTTCCTTTCCTCTAGCTTCTCAAAAATTACACAATAGCCCTGACCGGTGTGGCTCCGTTGGTTGGAGCATTGTCCTGTACACTGAAATGTGGGTTCGATTCCCAGTCAGGGCACATACCCAGATCCAAGTTGTATTGCTGGTTGGGGTGCGTATGGGAGGCAACTGATTGATGTTTCCCTCTCACACCAATGTTTCTCTCTCTCTCCCCCCCTCTCTCTAAAATCAATAAGCATATTTTGGGGTGAGCATTAAAAGAAAGTACACAACACTTTTTTGTTAAAAACACATTCTGTACATTTTCATTATTATTACAATATAAATATTTATATAAAGTGAAAGTATAAATATCACACATTTACTTCTTTTACACAACTTGTGTGTATTTTAGCTGGGGTTAATAATTGCCTCATACAGTTTTACATTAATAGAATATTTTTAGAGCAGTTTTAGGTTTACGAAAAAATTGAGCAGAAAGTACAGAGTCCCCATATACTTCCTCTCTCTCTTCTACAGTTTCCCATATTATTAATTGCATTACTGTAGTACATATGCTACAGTTAATGAATCAGTATTAATATGCTGCAATTAATAAAAGTCTTTAGTTTGCACTAGGGTTCGTTATTAGTTGCCTGGATACTGGAAGGAGGGGCTCTCTTCAGGACAAAATGGCTGCCCATGTCCCGGGCTCAGGTATGACTCAGTGCCAGACTCGCTGCCACTTCTCCTGGACCTCCTCCTCTCCCCAGATTCCACAAATCCGCATCTTCTCCCGCACTTGTGCCATGGGTGTCTGTATCTGAAAGGTCCTATGAACTAGGTTCAGTAAAGTAAGGCACAGGCCACAGAGGGGGGAAAGGCTGCACCTCTGTGCACTCCTCTCCTGCAGGCACTGCGCGGTCTGGTCAGCCCTTCAGGCTGCCCTCTCTGGGTTCAGCCTTTACTGACTGTGGACCCAGATTTAGAGTCCCCTGCTGTCAAGCAGTTCTGCGGACCTTCTTTCCACAGTCATACACTGTGCCTGTCCCAAGGGGCACGGCTTAGTGCCAGTGCAGTGCGGATTTCCTCTGACCCTCTGGGCTCAGAGGTCTAGCAGACTCTCCTGCCCAGATCCTCGATTTTACCTTTCTCCAGGGATCCTCTGCCCTTCCTGGCTGCAAACTGTCTCCCAGCTGAGTCTCCTTCGCCAATTCTAAACTACATTTTTTTTTAATATATATTTTATTGATTTTTTACAGAGAGAAAGGGAGAAGGATAGAGAGCTAGAAACATCGATCAGCTGCTTCCTGCACACCTCCTACTGGGGATGTGCCCGCAACCAAGGTACATGCCCTTGACTGGAATCGAACCTGGGACCCTTCAGTCCGCAGGTCGACGCTCTATCCACTGAGCCAAACCAGTTAGGGCCTAAACTACATTTTTTATTAAAGAAGCCTTTTTGTCCTCGAGTTTATTCTTCAAACTGTGTAGGACAAGAACCCAGGAAAGAAGTCTGCACCCCAAACCCCATGTTTCACAAATAAACAAAATCATGAAACTGTGGCATTCTCTCAGACTAGCTGAGGTCTACCAACTCCAGACTCCACTACAGCCAGCAGCCCTGCTTCCTTTCACAGCTGGATGTTATGTGGGTTGCGGGTCTTGATTCTGGTGCTCGTGGCTGTGGAGCCCAGCCTGGGTTCCGGGCCTCTTTCTTCTGAGGGAACATAATCTCTAGTAGCCAGGAGCTCCCTCCTCCCTCTTGGCCTGTTCGCCTGCCGCCCCTGGGAGCTAGGTCAGCTCCTCTTGCAACCTCACCTTTCATACCAGTCTCCAGGTATTTTCTGTCCTTCCTTGATATAAGTCTCCTCCTTAGCTGGACCTCAGTTGGTAATTCCAGGTGAGTATTCTCCAATTTAATTGCATTTCCAGTTTGGCCCTGGGAGGAAGTTCAAGACAGGTCTGCCTATCCTGCCACATTTTTTTCTGCCCCTGAGGTTCATTTAAACTGCATGCACCCACAGCTTGTTTATTTTTATTGTTAAGTAGTATTCCATGATATGTATGTTTGTACCACAATATGTTTAAACATTCACCAACTAAAGAACATCTACATTGCTTCTGGCTTTGGGCTATTAGGGATAAAGATACTATAAACTTTTATACACAGGTTTTTGTGTAAACATACATTTTAATCTCTGTGGTAAATGCCCAAGAGTATCATTTCTGGGTAATATAGTACTTGCATGTTTAATTAAAAATTAACTACTGAGTTAATGATGTTCCAACAGACTGTGTGTACCATTATACATTCCCACCATAGCATATAAAATGATCCAATTTTTCTGCATCCTCACTTGCATTTAGTGTTGTCAATTTTTTTGTTGTTTTGTTTTTTGTTAATTTTTAGGCAATCTGATAGGTATGTAATGATATTGTGGTTTTAATTTGCATTTTTTTATGATTAATGATGTTAAACATGTTTCTATGTACTTAATTTGCCAACTGTTAAATCTTCTTGTGTAGCCCAGCAGGTGTGGCTCAGTGGTTGAGCATAGACCTATGAAGGCACAGTTCAATTTCCAGTCAGAGCACATGCCCAGTTTTCAGGCTCAATCCCCAGTGGGGGTTGTGCAGAAGGCAACCAATCAATGATTTCATCTTCTCTAAAATGGCTCACCACCATGGCCAGGGTCAAGCAGGGCCCTGGTGTCTGCTCTCTGAGGGGGCCTGCTTGCCCCTCGCTGCCATGGCCAGGGTCAAGCAGAGCCCTGCTGTCTCCTCTCTGGCTTGCCGCTCTGGCCAGGGGCAAGCAGGGTCCTGGTGTCTGCTCGCTGTGGGGTCCCTGCTGTCTGCTCTCTGCAGGGTCCTGCTTGCCCCTCGCTGCTGCGGCCAGGGGCAAGCAGGGCCCTGGTGTCTGCTCTCGGCGAGGGGCAAGCAGGGCTGACAGGACCAGACACTCCAGCAGCAGCGAGGTTGGATCCACCTGAGGGGGATCCAGCCTCATCACTTGGCCACTGCTCCCCCAGCAGGTCTGAGAGGACCAAACACTCCAGTGGCGCCCAAGTGGCGAGGCTGAATCAGCTTGAGGGGGCAGATCCTGCCACACTGCTCGGCCACCGCTCCCCTGGTGGGGCTGACAACACCAGACAATCCAGCGGCAGGGCTGAGGGGACTGGGTGCTAACATCTTGTGACTATGGGCGCCATCATATTTGTGACGAAGTGATGGTTAATTTGCATATTACCCTTTTATTTTATATATATATATATATA
>NW_005354875.1:395192-395631 GCF_000412655.1 Myotis brandtii
CCAGCAGTCAGACATCCCTCTCTCAATCTGGGACCACTGGCTCCTAACTGCTCACTTGCCTGCCTGCCTGATCACCCCTAATTGCCCGCCTGCTGGCCTGGTCACCCCTAACTGCCTCCCCTGCTGGCCTGGTTGCCTCTCACTGCCCCCCTTGCCAGCCTGGTCTCCCCTCACTGCCCCCCCCCGCTGGCCTGGTCACCCCTAACTGTGCCCCCTACTGGTCTGGTCGCCCCATGCAGCCCGCTGCACAGTCGTTTGCTCAGCCCTCACTAACCACTTGCCTGCCTGGTTGCTCCACGCAGCCTGTTCGGTCATCTGTTTGGTTGTTTTGGTTGTGACAGTCACTTAAGCTTTTATCTACACTAATAAAAGAGAAACATGGTAATTAGTGTACGACTGCTACCCTTCCCATTGGCTAATCAGCATATCCTTATGCTGC
>NW_005354875.1:395751-397851 GCF_000412655.1 Myotis brandtii
TTGCCGGCCTAGCTGCAACTCTAAGCAACTATGTACTATGTTGCAAATAAGAAGCTAAACAAAACCCCAGAAACCGGCTTTCATTCAGCCGCCATTCAGCCAGCCGGACCGCAACATTGTATCGATGTTTTCAGCAGCGAGACCTCAGAGCTAAAGCTGGCCCAGAATAAAAAAGAAGAAAAAAGAAAAAAAGGAGCAGTTGGGAGCTTCAGTCATCGCTTCCAGAAAACAGCCCTCAGCCCCTCACCCAGACTGGCCAGGCACCCCAGTGGGGACCCCCACCCTGATCCAGGACACCCTTCAGGGCAAACCAGCCAGCCCCTACCCATGCACCAGGCCTCTATCCTATATAGTAAAAGGGTAATATGCCTCCCAGCACCAGGATCAGCGGAGCAGCGAGGCTCCCGGCACCGGGATCAGCATGACAGGGGGCAGCGCCCAAACCCCCTGATCGCCCTGCAGCTCTGTGTGTGACAGGGGGCGGGGCCACAACCTCCCTATCCGCCCTGCTCTGTTCGTGACAGGGGAAGGCACCCCAACCCCCTGATCAGCCCTCCTCTGTGCCTGATAGGGGGGAGCTCCCCAATCCCCTGATTGCCCTGCGGCTCTGTGTTTGACAGGGGGGAGCTCCCCAACCCCCTGATCGGCCCTGCTCTGTGCGTGACTGCTCTGTTAGTGACAGGGGGCAGCGCCACAACCCCCTGATTGGCCTTGCTCTGTGAGTGACAGGGGGCAGCGCTCCAACCCCCTGATCGGCCCTGCTCTGTGTGTGACAGGGTACGGAGCCCCAACCCCCCTGATCGGCCCTGCTCTGTTAGTGACAGGGGGCAGCGCCACAACCCCCTGATTGGCCTTGCTCTGTGAGTGACAGGGGGCAGCGCTCCAACCCCCTGATCGGCCCTGCTCTGTGTGTGACAGGGTACGGAGCCCCAACCCCCCTGATCGGCCCTGCTCTGTTAGTGACAGGGGGCAGCGCCACAACCCCCTGATTGGCCTTGCTCTGTGAGTGACAGGGGGCAGCGCTCCAACCCCCTGATCGGCCCTGCTCTGTGCATGACAGAGGGTGGCGCCACAACCTCCCCATCGACCCTGCCTTGAGTGTGACAGGAGGCAGTGCCCCAACCCCCCAATCGGCCCTACCCTGAGCGTGACTGAGGGTGGCATCGCAACCTCCCGATCTGCCCTGCTCTGTGCATGATGGGGGGCAGCGCCCCAACTCCCCAATTGGCCCTGCTCTGAGCCTGACCAGGGGCTGCACCTAGGGATTGGGCCTGCCCTCTGCCACTCGGGATCAGGCCTAAGCCAGCAGGTCGTTATCTCCCGAGGGGTCCCAGACTGCGAGAGGGCACAGGCCGGGCTGAGGGACCTCCTCTCCCCCCCAAGTGCACAAATTTTTGTGCACTGGGCCTCTAGTATATATATAAAATGTCTGTTCATGTTTTTACCCAATTTCAAGTTGGATTGTTTTTGTTTTACTACAAAGTTTTGAGATTTCTCTACATATTCTAGATATAAGTCCTTTTCCGATATGTGTTGTGCAAATATTTTTTTCTAGCATATAAGCTTAATTTTTCATTCTGTTGCCAGGATATTTCTTAGAGGAAATATTTTAAGTTTTGGTGAAGTGTAATTTATCATTTGTTTTCTTCTGTAGTTCATTGCTTTGTTGCCATGTCCAAAAAATATTTGCTTATCTATGGACTTCAAAGATTTTAAACTACAATTTATTCTAAAAGGACTAAGCTTTACACTATTTAACTTAGATTTATACCCCATTTTGAGTTAATGTTTGTATAGAACGTGAGGCTCAAGTCAATGTTAATTATTTTGCATATCAATGTTCAATATTTACAACAGTAATTATTGAAAGACCATCCTTCCTCTACTGAATAGCTTTTGTGCTTTTGGCACATTTTTGGGAGTGTTTATGAATCAATTTAGTAGACTTATTATTCTATTCCACTGATCTAAGTGTCTATCCCTCCTGTTAATACTACACTGCTGGTAATATCTTATACATCTTAATAACAGGTAGTGTGATTGTTCCCATTTTTTTCTACATCATTTTATCAATTCTTTTAAATATTATATATATATATA
>NW_005354875.1:398951-401292 GCF_000412655.1 Myotis brandtii
AAGGGCCGTTTTCCGGCTGGCAGGTGACTGAAGCTCCCAACCTGTCCTTTTTTTCTTTTTTTTAAAATTCTGGGCCAGCTTTAGCTCTAGGCTTCGGCTCCTGAAAGTAGGTATCTGGTTTGTTTGGGTTCTATAATTGTGACACTGTTGTGGTCCTGCTCACTCCAGCTCTGAGATCCCAGCTGGCTGAAAGCAGGGATCTGCGTTTCTTCTATAATTGAAACAATTGTTGCGGTCCTGCTGGCTGAAGCCCGGCTGGCTGAAAGCAGGTTTCTGGGGTTTTGTTTAGCTTCTATATTTGTAACAATGTTTCTTAAACTGCAAGCTCAGTGGCTGGCAAGGCAGGCGGGGAACATTGGCTTCCTCAGTTACTGGAGCAAGCAAACCTCCTGTTCGCTTCAAGCTGCCTGGCTGCCGGCTGCCATCTTGGTTGGCAGTTTATTTGCATATCGCCCTGATTAGCCAATGGGAAACGTAGCGGAGGTACGGTTAATTACTATGTTTCTCTAATATTAGATAGGAGATATATATACATATATATATACATACATATGTACTAGGGGCCCAGTGCACGAATTCGTGCACCTTGAAAGGTACTGTGGGCTACAAGGCTGTGTTGGGCATAGGAGCAAGTCTTGGCCCATCTTCTGTGCCCCCACCTGGCCCCTTCTGCCACAGCCCCTGGTCCCCTGTTTGCCAGCAGCCTTATTCCTGACGCTGCCGCTCCCACTCACTGACACACTGATGGCACCGGCCCCGCTCACACCCGCTGATGGCAGGGAGCAATTGGGGCTGGCGCTAGCAGCAGATGCGAGTGGTGGCTACTGCCCCAATCACCCCTCAGGAGCAGGTGTAAGTGGAGAAACCCTCAGGGGCAATCAGGGCTGGCAACCGCCTCTCACACTTGCTGATGGCACCAAGTGATCGGGACTAGTGGCAGGCACTGGCAGCGGGTGCGAGTGGGGCCGTTGCTGGCAGCAGGTGTGAGTACAGGGCCGGACCACAGCATGCAGGAACAAAAAGTTTTCAATAACCACCAGAGGCTTGCCCTGATGACAGCAACCAGCACCCCACCTTGGTCTGGTGCCCCTGCTCACCTGCTCCACCATCCCACCACAGCTGACACCTGACATGTTTCATGCTCTGCTGCCTGCTGCTGATGCCCGCCATGTTCCATGTGTGCCCCCTGGTGGTAGTCAGATGTCATAGCGATGGGTTGTTCAGTTATTCGGTTGTTCCACCATTTGGTCTATTTGCATATTAGGGTTTTATATATATACTAGTGGCCCAGGGCATGAAATTCGTGCATAGGTTCCCTCAGCCTAGCCTGCACCCTCTCCAATCGGGGACCCCTCAGGGAATGTTCAACAGCCGGTTTAGGCCCAATTACTCTCGCAATCTGGGACCACTGGCTCCTAACCGCTTACCTGCCTGCCTGCCTGATCACTCCTAACTGCCTGTGTGAGTACAGGGCCGGACCACAGCATGCAGGAACAAAAAGTTTTCAATAACCACCAGAGGCTTGCCCTGATGACAGCAACCAGCACCCCACCTTGGTCTGGTGCCCCTGCTCACCTGCTCCACCATCCCACCACAGCTGACACCTGACATGTTTCATGCTCTGCTGCCTGCTGCTGATGCCCGCCATGTTCCATGTGTGCCCCCTGGTAGTCAGCGCATGTCATAGCGATGGGTTGTTCAGTTATTCGGTTGTTCCACCATTTGGTCTATTTGCATATTAGGGTTTTATATATATACTAGTGGCCCAGGGCATGAAATTCGTGCATAGGTTCCCTCAGCCTAGCCTGCACCCTCTCCAATCGGGGACCCCTCAGGGAATGTTCAACAGCCGGTTTAGGCCCAATTACTCTCGCAATCTGGGACCACTGGCTCCTAACCGCTTACCTGCCTGCCTGCCTGATCACTCCTAACTGCCTGTGCCTGCCTGCCTGATCACCCCTAACCTTTCTGCCTGCCTGCCTGATCACCCCCAACTGCCCTCCCCTGTTGGCCTGATCTCACCCCCAATTGCCCTCACCTGCCAGCCTGATTGCCCCCAACTACCCCCCTGCCAGCCTGGTCACACCTAACTGCCCCCCCACTTGCCTGGTCACCCCCAACTGCACCCCCTGCCGGCCTGGTTGCCCCATGCAGCCTGCTGTTCAGTCGTTTGTCATCCTTCACTAACCCCCCTGTTGGCCTGGTCACCCCACACAGCCTGCTGTTAAGTGGTTTGGTCATCCCTCACTAACACCCCCGCCAGCCTGGTTGCTCAAAACTGCCTCCCCTGCCAGCCTGGTCACCCCCAACTGCCCTCCCCTGCCAACCTGATTGCCCCCAA
>NW_005354875.1:401349-403707 GCF_000412655.1 Myotis brandtii
CCTACTGACCTGCCCCCAAGTGCCCCCCTGCCAGCCTGGTTGCCCCCAACTGTCCCACCTGAGGGCCTGGTCGCCCCATGCAGCCTGCTGTTCAGTCATTTGTCGTCCTTCACTAACACCCCTGCCAGCCTGATAGCCCCCAACTGCCCTTCCTTGCTGGGGCCTGATTGCCCCCAAATCCCCTCCCCTGCCAGCCTGATCACCCACCACTGGCCTCCCCTCTCGCAACCCACCTCCTCTGCTGGTTCCTGCCTCCTCTGTGTGAGACACCGGGACCAGCCTCTTCCACACCGCATAGAGCCACAGGACACCCAGGCCTCACCGCATGGAGTGGCTGCCGGGCCCCACCTTCACTGTGTGCATGGCCATCTTGTAACGGCCATCTTGTGACAGCCATCTTGTGATGACGTGAGGGTGTGATGCCACCTAGCTATTATTAGTATAGATTGTTGAAAGTATTACATATGTCCCCCTTTTTCCCATTGACACCCTCCACCCCGCACCTTACCCTCATCCCAGGCCTTTACCACACTATTATATATTTTTACATCAGCTTCTCTATATTTATCTGCATATCTATAAGAGTCTTGCTGAGATTTTGTTAGGAATTGTCTTAAACCTATAGGTCTATTTGGGGAGAATTGATACCTTTACTATGTTGAATCATTCAATCTACGAAATATAGGATATCTCTCCATTTGTTTAGATTTCCTCCTATTAATTAACATTTTGTAATTTTCATCATGCCAATACTGTAGCTGTTTCACTATATTTTTCCTTAGATATTTAATTTCTGGGGATTAATTGCAACTGATGTGTTTTTTATTTTTTCTATGTGTTCATTACTAGTATTTAAAATTGTGATTGATTTTTACGTTAATCTTGTGTCCTACAACATTTTTATTCACTTACTAAAGGCCCAGTGCATGAAATTCGTGCACTCGGGGGGGGGCCCTCAGCCTGGACTGCACCCTCTGCCCTCTTGCAGTCTGGGAGTCCTTGGGGGATGTCTGACTGACTCATGGGGCGTGGGCCTAAGCCAGCAGTCAGACACCCTTAGCATTGCCATGGAGGCAGAAGAGGCTTCTGCCATCGCCATGCGCTCATCAGCCATGAGCCCAGCTCAGGGCTTCTGGCTGAGCAGTGCTCCCCATGTAGGAGTGCACTGACCATCTGCCTCCTGGTGGTCAGTGTGCATCATAGCGACTGATCATTCCACTGTTTGGTCAATTTGCATATTAGCCTTTTATTCTATAGGATTAGTTTTAAGAGGGTATTTTTAAAAAATATATTTTATTGATTTCACAGAGGAAGGAAGAGGGAGAGAGAGATGGAAACATCAATGAAGATAGTGAATCATTGATCAGCTGTGTCCTGCATACCCCACATTTGGGATTGAGTACACAATTTGGGCATGTGCCCTGACTGGAATTGAACCATGACTTCCTGATTCTTAGGCTGACACTCAACCACTGAGCCATGCCGGCCAGATAAGAAGATATTTTTAAAAGATTC
The DNA here is from genome assembly GCF_000412655.1 of Myotis brandtii. NCBI lineage: Eukaryota > Metazoa > Chordata > Mammalia > Chiroptera > Vespertilionidae > Myotis > Myotis brandtii. The sequence continues at coordinate 402,865 of NW_005354875.1, forward strand.
TTTAGGCTATTCTATTGAAATAGTCATGCTATTATCAAATAGAAAAAAAATTATTTCTTCCTCTCAAATATGCACGCCTTTTTCTTTTCTTGCCTTGTTGTATGGGCTGGGACTAATAGTACTGCTTAATATGCCTGGCTATAGCAGGTATGTTTGCTTTTTTTCAATCTTAGAAGAAAAGTATAAAGTCTTTCAACATTAAATATATTAGTTGTAGGGTTTTTAGCCCATTGATGTGATGACTTATACTGATTTATTATTAAACTAGAGGTCCGGTGCACAAACATTTGTGCACTCAGGGGGGTCCCTCAGCCTAGCCTGTGCCCTCTCGCAGTCTGGGACCCCTTGGGGGATGACTACCTGCTGGCTTAGGCCAACTCCCCGGGGGATTGGGCCTAAGCTGGCAGTCAGACATCCCTCTGGCAGCCCGGGAGCCCTTGGGGGATGTCCACTTGCCAGCAGGGAACAGGCCTAAGCTGCAGTCGGACATCCTTAGCGCAGCTGAGGAGGCGGGAGAGGCTCCATCCACCACCACTGTGCTGGCAGCCATCAGCCTGGCTTGTGGCTGAGCAGAGCTCCCCCTGTGGGAGCACAGTGACCACCAGGGGGCAGCTCCTGCATTGAGCATCTGCCCCCTGGTGGTCAGTGTGTGTCATAGTGACCAGTCATTCCCAGTCATTCTGCTGTTAGGGTCAATTTGCATATTACCCTTTTATTATATAGGAGTGCCTGGCCAGCCTGGCTGAGGGGCTGATGGCTGTTTGCAGGCTGGCCACAACCCCTTCAGGGTGGGGGTCCCCACTGGGGTGCCTGGCCAGCCTAGGTGAGGGGCTGATGGCTGTT
>NW_005354875.1:404362-419975 GCF_000412655.1 Myotis brandtii
GGTGTGGCCATCCTGGGTGAGGGGCTAATGGCTGTTTGCAGGCTGGCCAAGGCCCCCAGCCACCCAAGCTCCCAGTGGAGGCTGGCTGGAAGCAGGTATCTGGGATTTATTTATCTTCTATAATTGAAACTTTGTTGCCTTGAGCAGAGCACACAGCCACTGGTGGGAAGCTTGGCTTCCTCCATCGCCCAGGCAACCAAGCCTCCTGCTTGCTCCAGCTTTGTGGCTGCCGGCCGCCATCTTGGTTGGGTTAATTTGCACATAGTCACTCTGATTGGCTGGTGGGCGTGGCTTCGGGCATAGTGAAGGTATGGTCAATTAGCATCTTTGTCTTTTATTAATGTAGACTAGAGGCCCATTGCACAAAGAGACTCATGCAATAGGCCTTCCTTCCCCTGGCTTCCGGCACCCGTTTTCCTCCAGCACCCGGGACCCAGGCCTTCACTCCGTCTGCAGTGGAGAAGCCAAGCCTCTTCAGTCTTTAGTCGTCTTCAGTCTTCAGTCTTTGCTCGGGCCAGAGCCTTCAGTCTTCGCTCCAGTGCCTACATATGCAAATTAACCGCCATCTTTGTTGGGTCAATTTGTATACTCATCCTGATTGGCTGGTGGGCATAGCAGAGTGAAACCAATTTGCATGTTTCTCTTTTATTATTGTAGATGTTGAACCACACTTATATCCCTTGAATAAATACATGTGATTATAGTGTATACTTTTTTTACATGTGGCTGGATTCTAGTTGCTAATATTTTGTTGAAGATTTTTGTGTCAAGGTTTATGAGAGATAGTGGTCTGAAGTTTTTCTTGTTGTTGTTCTTTTTTTTTAAATGTTGTATATCTGATTTTGTTATCAGGGTATAATGGCCTCATAAAATGAGTTGGGAAATGTTTTCTTCTTTTCTATTTTCTAGAAAAAAAAATTGTGTAGAATGTATGTTAGTATTTTTCTGTCTGCTTAGTAGACTTTTTCAGTGAGAACTTTCAGGATTCTGATGATTCAGTATTGTCTCTTAAATCTCCAGAGTGCTATTTTTTTTCCTACAGTCTATTTCCTCCCAGTTGCTCAGATTAGGTAAATTATGTTGATATTTCTTCAAGTTCACTGACTCTATCTTCTGTTATCTCCACTTTTCTATTAAGCCCATCAGTGAGTTTTTATAATTTCTATCATTGTGTTTTTCTGTTATATACTTTCCATTTGGTTCTTTCTATAACTTTATTTATTTGCTTTATTTTTTATATTTTCATTAGTTTCAATAAAATTTATAATTCATTATTAAAGTTTTTTTGGTGGCTATATTTAAATCCTTTTCAGGAAATTCCACCATCTCAATCATTTCAGTGTTGGCATGTTTTGATTGTCATTTTCCACTCAATTTGTGAATATGCTGATTTTTGGTATAATTAATGGTTTTCAATTGTATCCTGGACATTTTGGATATTATTTTAGGAGACTTTGAATCCTATTTTAATATTCTATTTTAGTAATTAATCATCCTGTTTACATTTAAACTGAAAGCCATAAGCCATGCCTGCGGGCTGTTTCAATGACATGTTAGTTTTCAGAGTCCTTGTGGTGGTATGTAGGTCTGCTTCATATATGTCTTACTTATAGGCCACTAAAAATATGGGTCAAATTCCACAACGTAGTTTGTTTTTCAACCTTCTGGCACTTTGAATTTGGTCAGTTTCATATTTGTGTTTTTCAGATGTTTAACCAAAATGTCCTATGCTGGTTTTAAAGAATCCCTTTCTTCAGGTCCCTTTTCACTTGCATTCTTCTCCCCACCCACCCCCACCCCCTACTTGAAAAGGTGAGGGATACTGACTGCCACTGCTGGGCTATTGTGGGAGTTCAGATTTTCCTCTCCATCTCCACTGACAAGATAATGAAGAAGGGGAATTCTGCCCTGAGTCACCTGCTGCCTACAGGTAAAGGGATCAAAAATGGAATTGTTTGTCCTCTGCAAGCTACTTCAGGTGGAAAGGACTGTGCTTTCTTAGGCCTTTCTCCTGTTGCTGGATAGAGTGAGAACTCTTTGCTTGGTCTCTTATGGTATTGCAATTGGAAAGGGTGGAGATTTCCTGCCCCTACCTCCTGAAGAATCTTTGTCTTTTAAGGATATACATTGAAATAATTATAGATAATATGATAATAATGTGTGGGATTTACCTCAAAATAAATGGAATGTCCAGTACACAGAAAATAAGGCTGACAAAGAATCAGTGATTGCTGAGCATGAAAAATGAATATGTTAATGTTAGTCATACTATTCTATTTTTGTTTATGGTAGAAATTTTTATAACACAAAGTAAAAAATGGCAATTAGATTGAAATTCTGACTTAACATTTAGATATTCTATTTGTTTAAATTTCATACTAATACAGGGTGACCTATTATAACTTCAATGTTTGATTCTATTAAAATTAACTTTTCAAGCATGTAAAACTTTCCTTTCTATTTTAGAAAAAAATAATATAATTAACTCTGATAATCCCATGAAATATAATTTTAAAAATTCTTCATGACTACTCGATGACATTTATTTAAAGATGTTTCATACAAAGAATATAGGAATTTGAATAAATTTCTTGTAATAAAGGAATTGAGTATATAATACCATCCCATATGAAGTAGATTATCATTTACTTCAAATATTTGTTATGATTACCAGTCCAAATAACAGCCACTTCAGGTAAAATATATTTCTCCAGAATGATAAATGAGAGAGATCTATTTGTTCTGTTATATTAAGGGATTACTGTATTTTTATTAATATGGAAATAGCAAAATTCATGGCTTGTGTTTGTGGTAGATGGATAGCAAAAATTATTCACTTGTTTCTTTATCCATAGCTTTTGAAATTAGATTTTGAGGTCCTCTCCATCAAGGGATGGAGTCTATTTCACCAAACTTTGCATATTAGCTGACCTTATGATTTATTCAATGAACAAAATGCAGGAGGAGAGACTTTTGTAAATTCTAACCCTGGGACTCAAGAGTCTTTCCCTTAAAACACTTCTACCTTGAAAACAAGCCCAAGCTAGCCTGCTAGAGGATGATTGAACATGTGAAGAATAGTCAATGCAGTGTCGTGCCATCCAAAAATATCCAAGAGCTGATGCAAAGTGTCTCACAGATAGATGAGAGAGTCAAAAGGACATTGCAGTTGAGTCTATCTTAAATCATGACCTATAGAATAGTGATAAAGTACTGTTAACTTTGGCTATTACTAGTAAATGTAGGGATAGTTTTTTTTTTATTATGCAACAATGTTAAACTGGTAAAATATCAAAGAAAATTAAAAACTTATAAATTTCTCTAAAATTTACTTCTTACCTATGATTACTCAAAGTCATAAATGCTATCAAAAGTTTTATTATTTTTACAAGAAGTTAACTTCATACTTTTAAATATCTAACCATATCTTGGACTTCAGCAAAATAATAGGTGATGTACAATTACAAATAAAATAGAAGAGTACAGAAGAAAAAGAAAATGCTAAGGAATGAGGGAAACTATACATTTCCTAAATTACCAGACATTTATCAACTTAGAAAACCGAACTGTATTATTTCACAGCTCTATAGATCAAAAGATTGACATGGTCTCAAGGGGCTAAAATTAAGGTGTCAGTAGAGCAGCATTTGTTACTGGAGGTTTCAGGGAAGACTTTGTATTTAGGTTCATGTGGATTGTTTGCTGAATTTAGTTCCATGCAGTGTAGGCCTGGAGTGCCTGTTATTTTGCCAGTTGCCAGCCAGAGGTTGTTCTTAGCTTCTAGAGGCCACCGACATTCCTTAAATCAAGGCCCTATTTATCTTCAAAGTCAACAAAGGTACAGATAATTCTTGTTACACCTCATGGTAATATGTAATACTTGTTAGACCTCTTGTTTCACTTGATTTCCTTTCCTGCAGTAACTCTCTCTCTTCAATCAAAACAATTCTTCACGTTTAGGAACTCATGTAATTTACAGAGGACCCATTGAAATATTCCAGAAGAATGTTCCCATCTCAAAATCTTTAACTTAATCATATTTGAAAAGTCCTTTTTTCCATATCAGGTAACATATTTACACATTATAGGCTTTGGTACATAGACATCTTGGGGTTAGGAGGTAATTTTGTTTCTCGTAGAAGTTAAATTAATATTTATTAAACATTAACACTGTGTAAAGTACTGTGCCATTTTCCACCCATTATCTTCTTTAGCCCTTACTAAAAAACTTGTGAAGCATATATTATTATCTATATTTTTTAAATGTGGAAAATTAGATTTAAAAAAGTAAATTAAATAGTACTAAATTCATAAAGTTAGTTAGTATCAAGTTAGTGTTTTGAATTATTTGAGTGTATACAAAGATCTTTTACAAGCAGCACAAGTAATAAAAATTGATTGATAGATGAATGAAGCAAAGAAAAAAATAGAGATAAAATAAAGAAGAAAAAAATGAGTACATATGTTTGGATTTTCAAATAGTCTGTGAAAGTAAGAGAGTTCTGATAGCTTAGGGCTGGGGAAACCTGATTAGAGTAGATAAAGTCCTTTGAGAGCATTATTTATTTTTTTATTTAATTATCTTTATTGTTGAAAGTATTACATATGTCCCCTTTTTTTCTCTCATTGCCCCTTCTAGCCCATCCAACCTCCCATCCCAGGCTTTTACCACCCTATTGTTTGTGTCCATGGATTGTGCATATATGCATACAAGTTCTTTGGTTGATCTCTTCCCACTCACCCACCCACTCCTCCCTTCCCTCTGAGATTTAACAGTCTGTTCCATACTTCTATGTGTCTGGAACTATTTTGTTCATCAGTTTATTTTGTTCATTAGATTCCACATATGAGTGAGATCATGTGATATTAGTCTTTCCCTGACTGGCTTTTTTCACTTAGCATAATACTCTCCAGGTCCCTCCATGCTGTCTCAAAGGGTAAGAGATCCTTCTTTTTTTATAGCTGCATAGTATTCCATGGTGTAAATGTATCAGAGCATTATTTATCCATAATAATTTCTTAAAAAGTGATTTCTTATTACAAATATCTTATTGCAAATATTCTCTCTCCTTTTTTTCTTTAAATAAAAGCCTATCATTTTGAAAATAAATATTTTTCTTCAGCAATTAATGTAGCAGAGGACAGATTCCTGTACGTTGTCATCAAATCTGATATTACAATGGTCCTCATAATGGACCAATTAAGAAAGCATAAGTATGAAATATTGCATTTCCTTTAAAATAATAAAGCACATTAAATTTTATATGACAAATTTTGTTTGATTATGGTGTCTTGATAAGATTGCTAGTGCCCAGCCAGTGTGGTTCAGTGATTGAGTATAGACCCATGAACCAATAGGTCACTGGTTTGATTCCAAGTCAGGGCACATGCTCTGGTTGTGGGCTTGATCCCCAATAGGGGCGTGCAGGAGGCAGCCGATTAATGTTCTCTCACACCCATGTTTCTATCTTTCTATCACTCTCCCTTACTCTCTCTAAAAAAATCAATACATACACAGAGCAGGGTAACGATTAAAAAACCAGCCCTGAGACTCCGCGGAGTTCTGGAAGGTGGAGCCCTGCGAGTTCCCACAGCCTCCAAGGCTCTTGTTTACACACTCCCTCTTAAATCTGTGAGTTTGATTGTTGATCCCAGTGCATGTGATTGCCCAGTTGGGGTCGCTAGCGGAGCTTGTAGGGGAAGATTGTTTTTGGGGAGCCTGGAAAACAGAGCTGAGAGTGGCGACTGGTGAAACAGATCTGGGCGGAGCTGGTTCAGGTACAATAGAGAACTCCTGGTCAGAGAGGACTTAAAGCCTTGGAGGTCAATCCAGACACACTGCCACCCAGAGGCAGAGCCACGAACTGACTCTTCTGTACATACAAATACAGCAGTAAGGGGAACCAATACGGCCTGCCTTAAAATCAGGACTGTGGCTTACAACACGGAGGAACAGTGTATCAGAGGGAAATTCAACATTCTCCTGAATTCCGGGCGTGCCAAAAAGAAGAGTAGAAGATCTGAAGCACCTGCATTACTGCACATTTTTATTTTATTTTTTTTTAATTAATTACTTTTTCACCTTTTAACTAAGAAAACATTGTTTTTCTTTTTTTTTTCCCATCACCTGATTTTACCCTTTCAACTACTACATTTTTATTTTTAACTAGTATTATTACCGCTACCATTTTACCATTTTTTAAAGTGTCATTTTCTTTTCTTTTATTTTTTTTATTTTTTTATTTTGGGACTAATGTCCTCCATTCTATTTTCATCGTTCCTTTAGCAACATTTTTCTCTACCTCAATTTGCCTCTGTGCTAAACCCTCTTCCCCACTTTTTCCCTTTTGTTGTCCTGTTTCTCTTACCCTACTCCAGGTTTAGATCTTCCCTATTCTTTTTACCCCCTGTCAAAATTTCACCCTACTTATATACCCTATGTCCAATCCCCTGCTCTAAATCCTTATACACCTTTCCCTTATCTTCCTTCACTATCCAAATTTTTTTCTTCTTCTTCTTCTTTTCTCTCTCTATTGTTTATTGTTGTTTGCTCGATTGACGAGTATATTGGGGGTTTTTTTAGGATCGTTTGTGAGGTTAGTCTGCTTATTCTTTTTATTTTTCTCCCCCCGCCCCCCGGTTATTTCTGTGCTTCTGTTTTCCCTTGCGTCGCTTGATATTATTGGTTGTTTGTAGTTTGTATTCATCTCCAGGAATCTGCTGCTGTAAATTGTTGGTATTAGTGGCGGTTCTATAGGAGTTTTCTCCTCATATAAATAGTCTCTTCCCCTCTTATACTTCACTCTCTTTTCTCTCTTACTTTTTTTTTCTTTTTTTCCTCTTCTTTTTTTTCCCTCCCTTTTTCCAATTTTATTTTTGCACTCCTTTTTTTTTCTTTTTTCTTTCTTTCTTTTTTCTCTTCTACCTTTTTCTCTTCTTTCTTCCTTATCTCCTAACTCTCTTAGCTCGGGTGGCCACCTTTATTTGGGGTTATTGATATCGTAAATACATTCGTGTTCAGTGCCTGGTACGTTGTGCCTTGTTGTGTTGTATTTTGTGCCTTTAAATCAACGCAGCAGATTCAAGCAACAGCGGCCTCCTGATCTCCACACGCTCTGTCTGGGGAACAGTTACTGTGTGTGAAGCCTCCCTCCACCTGCCAGAAGAGCCACCACAGCTGTGAACAGCACCCACCAGAGGCCCTGCTATCAACGGAGGAGCCACTGCTACCACAACCGCCCAAGGAGCAACCACAGCCCGAGGAGCCACTGCCACCCAGGGAGCAGCCACTGAACGACTCAACAACTAGATATGTCAGTGAGATCAAACATGGGTAGACAAAGAAACCCCCAAAGGAAAGAAAAGGAGGACTCGCCAGAAAAGCAGCTAAGTGAGACAGAGGCATGCAACATGACGGAAAAAGAATTCAGAATAAGGGTCCTAGAGTACATGCACCGGTCGGAGGAAAAAATCAATACCATATGCAAGAAGCTAGAAGAAACAGATGAAAAAATCAACAACTTAAGTAAGGCCCAAGAAGAAATGAAGAGTGATATAGCTGCCATAAAAAACTCCATTGAAAGTATCAACAGTAGACTAGGAGAAGCGGAGGACCGAATTAGTGAATTAGAAGACAAGGAAGCAAAACACACCCAAACTATACTGCAAATGGAGAAAAAAATTAAAAGACAGGAGGAGAGCCTAAGGGAGCTTTGGGACAACATGAAACGAAACAACATACGAATAATAGGGGTGCCAGAACAACAGAAAGATGAACATGGATTAGAAAACCTATTCGAAGAAATAATATCAGAAAACTTCCCTGAGGTGGGGAAGAAAAAAGTCACACAAGCCCAGAGAGTCCCAAACAAGGTGAATCCGAAAAGACCCACACCAAGACACATCATAATTACCATGGCAAATGTTCAGGACAAAGAGAGAATCTTACAGGCTGCAAGAGAGAGACGGAAAGTTACATACAAGGGATCTCCCATTAGATTATCAAATGATTTCTCAACAGAAACACATCAGGCCAGAAAAGAATGGACAGAAATCTACAAAGTGATGCAAAGCAAAGGACTGAATCCAAGAATACTCTATCCAGCAAGGCTTTCATTCAAAATTGAAGGGGAAATAAGAAGCTTCACAGACAAAAAAAGGCTAAGGGAGTTTATCACCACCAAGCCAGCCATGCAAGAAATGCTAAAGGGACTGGTGTAAAAAGAAGAAATAACAAGCTCAGAAAGAAAACAGCCACACACACAAAAAAAGAAATGGCTACAAACAAGTACCTTTCAATAATAACTTTAAATGTAAACGGACTAAATGCTCCAACCAAAAGACATCGAGTGGCTGAATGGATAAAAAAACATGACCCATACATCTGCTGTCTACAAGAGACCCACCTCATTAGAAGGGACTCACACAGACTGAAAGTGAAGGGATGGAAAAATATCTTTCACGCAAATGGAAAGGAAAAGAAAGCTGGGGTAGCAATACTTATATCGGACAAAATACATCTCAAAGTGAAGGCCATAACCAGAGATAAGGAAGGCCACTTCATAATACTAAAGGGATCAATACAACAAGAAGATATAACCCTGGTAAACATATATGCACCCAATGCAGGAGCACCCAAATTCATAAAAAAACTCCTGGAAGATATCAAAGGAGAGATCGACAACAATACAATCATAGTAGGGGACTTTAATACACCACTGACACCACTGGATAAGCCCGCTAGACAAACAATCAGCAAAGAAACAGCAATCCTAAATGACTCACTAGATCAGATGGACTTAATTGACATCTTCAGAACACTTCACCCCAAAGCCATGGAATATACATTCCTCTCAGGTGCTCATGGGACATATTCAAAAATAGACCACATATTGGGTCACAAGCAAAGTCTCCACAAATTCAAGAAGATTGAAATCATAAAAAGCTTCTTCTCAGACCACGATGGCATAATGTTAGAAATAAACTACAATAAAAACAACCCAAAATACTCAAACACTTGGAAGCTGAATAGCATGTTATTAAATATTGATTGGGTTACCAATGACATCAAAGAAGAAATTAAAAACATCCTGGACATTAATGACAATGAAAACACAACAATCCAAAACCTATGGGACACAATGAAAGCAGTCCTGAGAGGGAAGTTTATAGCTCTACAGGCCTATCTCAAAAAACAAGAAAAAATGGTAGTAAATCATCTAACTCTTCAACTCAAAGAATTAGAAAGAGAGCAACAAGAAAACCCCAGAGTGAGCAGAAGGAAGGAGATAATAAAGATTAGAGCAGAAATAAATGACATAGAGACCAAAAAAACAATACAGAAAATCAATGAAACCAAGAGCTGGTTCTTTGAAAGGATAAACAAGATTGACAAACCTCTAGCCAGGCTCACCAAGAAGCAAAGAGAGAGGACCCAAATAAACCAAATCAGAAACGATAGAGGCGAAATAACAACAGACCCCACAGAAATACAAATGATTGTTAAACAATACTATGGACAGCTCTACTCCAACAAACTAGACAACCTGGAGGAAATGGACAAATTCCTAGGAAAATACAACATTCCAAAACTCAATCAGGAAGAATCTAAAAATCTCAATAGGCCAATAACTATGGAAGAAATTGAAGCAGTCATCAAAAAGCTCCCAGCAAACAAAAGCCCAGGACCAGATGGCTTCTCAGGGGAGTTTTACCAAACTTTCAAGGAAGAACTAAAACCTATCCTCCTCAGACTACTACAAAAAATTCAGGAGGAAGGAACACTTCCAAGCTCATTCTATGAAGCCAGCATCACCCTAATACCAAAACCAGGTAAAGACAACACAATGAAAGAGAATTACAGGCCAATATCCCTCATGAACATAGATGCCAAAATCCTCAACAAAATCTTAGCAAATCGGATCCAGCAGTACATCAGAAAGATCATACACCATGACCAAGTAGGATTTATTCCAGGGATGCAAGGATGGTACAATATCCGCAAATCAATAAACGTGATACATCACATAAACAAATTGAAAGAAAAAAACCACATGGTCATATCAATTGATGCAGAAAAAGCATTTGACAAAATCCAACACCCATTTTTGATAAAAACTCTCAGCAAGGTGGGAGTAGAAGGATCATACCTCAACATAATAAAAGCCATATATGACAGGCCCACAGCCAACATCATACTCAATGGACAAAAACTAACACCATTTCCCCTAAGAACAGGAACAAGACAGGGATGCCCACTCTCACCACTCCTGTTCAACATAGTACTGGAAGTATTAGCCATTGCAATTAGGCAAGAAGAAGAAATAAAAGGCATCCAAATTGGAAAAGAGGAAGTAAAACTGTCCTTATTTGCAGATGACATGATATTATACATACAAAACCCTAGAGACTCCATCAAAAAGCTACTAGACTTAATACATGAATTTGGCAATGTAGCAGGATACAAAATTAACCCCAAGAAATCTGAGGCATTTCTATACACCAATAGTGAACTTTCAGAAAGAGAGATTATAAAAACAATCCCATTTACCATCGCACCAAAAAAATTAAGCTACCTAGGAATAAACTTAACTAAAGAGGTAAAAGACCTCTACTCAGAAAACTACAGGACGTTGAAAAAAGAGATAGAGGAAGACATAAACAGATGGAAGAACATACCGTGTTCATGGATTGGTAGAATCAACATCATTAAAATGTCCATACTACCCAAAGCAATCTATAAATTCAACGCACTTCCCATTAAAATACCAACGGCATACTTCACAGATCTAGAACGAACTCTCCAAAAATTCATCTGGAATAAAAAAAGACCCCGAATAGCTGCAGCAATCCTGAGAAAGAAGAAAATAGGTGGGATCTCAATACCAGATATCAAGATGTATTACAAAGCCACTGTTCTCAAAACTGCCTGGTACTGGCACAAGAACAGGCATATAGATCAATGGAATAGAATAGAGAACCCAGAAATCGGCCCGAACCAATATGCTCAATTAATATTTGACAAAGGAGGCAAGAACATACAATGGAGCCAAGATAGTCTCTTCAATAAGTGGTGTTGGGAAAATTGGACAGATATATGCAAGAAAATGAAACTAGACCACCAACTTACACCATACACAAAAATAAACTCAAAATGGATAAAGGACTTAAATGTACGACAGGAAACCATAAAAATTCTAGAAGAATTCAAAGGCAACAAAATCTCAGACATATGCCAAAGCAATTTCTTCACTGATACAGCTCCTAGGGCAGTTGAAACTAAAGAGAAAATGAACAAATGGGACTACATCAAAATAAAAAGCTTCTGCACAGCAAAAGAAACCATCAACAAAACAACAAGAAAACCCACTGCGTGGGAAAACATATTTGCCAATGTCATATCTGATAAGGGCCTAATCTCCAAAATTTATAGGGAACTCATACAACTTAACAAAAGGAAGATAAACAATCCAATCAAAAAATGGGCAAAGGATCTAAATAGACACCTTTCAAAAGAGGACATTCAGAAAGCCAAGAGACATATGAAAACATGCTCAAAGTCACTAATCATCCGAGAGATGCAAATCAAAACAACAATGAGGTACCATCTCACACCTGTCAGACTGGCTATCATCAACAAATCAACAAATGACAAGTGCTGGAGAGGATGTGGAGAAAAAGGAACACTCGTGCACTGCTGGTGGGAATGCAGACTGGTGCAGCCACTATGGAAGACAGTATGGAGTTTCCTCAAAAAACAAAACATGGAACTCCCATTTGACCCTGTGATCCCACTTCTAGGAATATATCCCAAGAAACCAGAAACACCAATCAGAAAGGATATATGCACCCCTATGTTCATAGCAGCACAATTCACCATAGCTAAGATTTGGAAACAGCCTAAGTGCCCATCAGTAGATGAATGGATTAGAAAACTGTGGTACATCTACACGATGGAATACTATGCTGCTGTAAAAAAGAAGGAACTCTTACCATTTGCAACGGCATGGATGGAACTGGAGAGCATTATGCTAAGTGAAATAAGCCAGTCAATGAAGGAAAAATACCACATGATCTCACACATTCATGGATAATAGAGACCATTATAAACTTTTGAACAATAATAGATACAGAGGCAGAGCTGCCTCAAACAGATTGTCAAACTGCAGCGGGAAGGCCGGGGAGGGTTGGGGGCAGGAGGGAAGGGGGTAAGAGATCAACCGAAGGACTTGTATGCATGCATATAAGCATAACCAATGGACATAAGACACTGTGGGGTAGGGGAGGCCAGGGGATTGTCAAGGGCGGGGAAAAAAAGGACACATATGTAATACCCTTTGTAATACTTTAAGCAATAAAAAATAAAAAAAATAAAAAAATCAATACAAACATATTTAGAAAAGAGATTGCTACTGAAGGAAAATAATACTTTTAAGAAGTGATTTTTACTTAGAGGTATAGTTAAAACTGGTGGATCAGTCCCATAAGTATAAGCTTCAAAGACAGATCTCATACGTAAGAATATCAGCTGAAGTGATGACAGACCCAATTCTTTATGCAATTAAGAAGTCACATCCTTGCAACTGTTTGAATTAAATACCATGGTTTTCCAATGTCATTTAGAACAGTACAGTTGAAATAACATTTTAAATAAAATTAAAATATACATTATGTTAATGAATGATAACTTACAACTCAGTAACCATTTCAACAATATGCATTTTAAGGGGGGTAAAGGCATGAATGTGAATGGGGTGGGTGCAATGAGGGGATAAGGATATATATGTAATACCTTAATCAATAAAGAAAGAATAAAAAAGAATACCTATTTGTAATCTATGTACAAATTTGTCATGTCCATCACATGTACATGCCAGGGCTGACTGGCAGACCCTGAATGAGGGATGAATGATTACTCTGATACACATTTATGTAAAAGAGAAACCTAAGGGGCTGTTTTGCTTTACGAGCAAACAGCCCTGTTCACCTGCCTCCTTAGGCTTTTTATTATAACAACAGCTTGAACTAAAATTAACATCTAGATACAATCAGCAGGCTAAGCATCCTTGAGAAAACACCTGCATCTGTAGTGTCTTTCAAACAAGGACGTTTTGAAGTCTAAACATAAAGATTCTATAAAACACCCGGGGCTCAGACTTGTTTGGAAAGTCAAGGCAGGGTCTGCTGCCTTTGGCAAGGTCCCCCAGAGACCTCTGACCTTACAGACTTTCCAACCAAGTCCCATGCTTCCCCACATCACCCCCCTTTTTGTTTTGCTGGCTGTAGAAGACAGAGGGAGGCAGTGAACTTTCTGCTTTTGAATGTCGGGGTCTCCAAAGTGCATTTACTGCTCAAGTTCCGATTTTGTAGACTATAAGAAAAACAAATAGAATTATAATGACAGCAATAGTTAGTCTAATTAAGAAGACAGGGTGCTTACAAGCATTAAATCTTACCTTCTAGCAAGGTGTAGAGGATAGAATTATAAAAGGGAAGGGGCTAGGGTGAGGAATGTAGCTATGTGCAGACCTGGGGTCTGTAGGCGATTAGATGATGTTGATGAGATGATGTTGACTCCTGGATGGTTGGTCTGACCATGCTTATCAGTTCTGCTTGCTGGATTCACAGCTGAGTCACCTCCCTAATTACTTCACACAGGCCTTGAAAAAAAAGACTTTAAGAAAAATTTAACCCCCTATTTACATATAAGTATATGTGTTTTAAAATTTAAAATAATATGATTACTTTTCAGGTTAATTTAGGTGCTCTATCAGATTTATTATTAAGTATACCTATAATTCCTTTTAAGATTTATCTTTATAAACCTTCTATGACTTCCATAAACATTCTTATAACTTTTACAATTATTAAGTATTCCTACTCTAAATACCTTTCTTCCTGTTGTGTTCTTTTCTTTATATTCCTTCTCACAATTTTTACTTTCTCAACTTTAGTTCTTCTTTACTTGTACAGACTCTATGTAACTTATATATACCTTTTACAATTTATATATACCTTCTGTAATTTATATATACCTTTTGTAACTTACACATACCCTTTCAGTTTATCTACTTCATTTTCTTTTTCCTTGTATTATATGAAAACTATAAATTCCTTCTAATTAGTTATGATTAAAAGTTAGTTCTACACAGGTTCCTCTATTCCTAGTTTCAGAGCAGTTGGAGTGGTGAGAAGTTTGTCTCAGAGTTTATATTTCCTCTAGTTGGCCTACTGTCCTTGCTCTGCTCATGTCTGTCTAACTGTCTACTCTATCCCCCTCAAGAATTCTGGCTCTGAATTCTTTCAGGGAAAGGGGATGCCAGGTTTCTTCTGTAACTTCTTCATGCTGAGGTGGGTTGAAGGTTTCTCTCAGAGCCAAGAGAGCCAAATTGCTTTCTGTCAGAGGGACAATGAAGCCTGGGCACAGAAGGAGGTGGCAATGGTGCCTAGAGGTGGTATTCCCTAGTCAGTGGTCGGCAAACTCATTAGTCAACAAAGCCGAATATCAACAGTACAACGATTGAAATTTCTTTTGAGAGCCAAATTTTTTAAACTGAAACTATATAGGTAGGTACATTGTTATTAACTTAATTAGGGTACTCCTAAGGCTTAGGAAGAGCCACACTCAAGGGGCCAAAGAGCCACATGTGGCTCGCGAGCCGCAGTTTGCCTACCACGGCTCTAACCAACTGAGCTACCCGGCCAGGGGCTGCAATATAAATTTTATATAAAATTTATTACTGGGCAAAAGTTAGAACAGTTTCTAATAATTTCTTGTTGAAACAATTTTTCTCCCTAAAATTACCCTCTATTTTATTAGACTAATTTACTTACTGTATTAAGTCTAGTTATAATTTGGGCTGATTGTTTGCATAAACACAAGAATAACAGTTGATTGCATAGGCTATTTTTTTTTAAAATATGCTTTGCTGGAATCTCATGAGAAAGTTTACCTCCAGGGCAAAGAAGCCAAGCCACACAGTTGCCATCAGGCTTTGCCTGCAATACCTGCAGAATTGGGGTGTATTTCTCAAGTTGAGGTCCCTATAAGTGTCTTGAGGTTTCTTTTATGCTATTTCTCAGTGGTGTAACCTTTGTTCCTTACCTGGAAAAACTGCCATGAACCACATGACTAAGCAAGGTACCAGGCTATTTATCCAAGGGGCTTATTGGCTTCAAAGTTAATCTTTATTTCTTAGAGCTTTCTGGTGACATCTAGAGTCCTGGCATGTCTTTCTTTCAGGCATGACATTCCAGTAAAGCTTTGGTTAATAAAACTACAATTGGAAACTGGCTCATGTCCTGTTATGAAGAAATCAGATTCTTATTGGATTCATGCAAACAAACATATTGCTATGAGAACAATAATTACTAAAACTCTCATTATTTTTAGTTCATTTAGTCCTATAATTAAATTCTTTTTCTCCTGATTTTTCTAGCTATTACTTCTATAAATCTAGATATTCTATAGAGTAATATAAATGACATGGAATCATGCCCTTTTTGCAAAACACAATATTACACAATATTATAACTCATAACAGTTATAAATTAAAGCATACTAGAATGTATGTAAAATATATAATTAAATAGAATATAATTATTATTTTTTTTA
>NW_005354875.1:420375-422355 GCF_000412655.1 Myotis brandtii
TTATATATGTATATATATATTGCCTTTGCTTCCTAGGCAAATACAGGAAAAACCTTTGTTTCCTTACTTTCAGAAGTAGGCTTATTTTTCCAATGTGAAATATACTCACATTCTTAAGAAGCATAACAGAGATGGTGAATTCCTTAGTTGAGAAACAATTCCCTCAAACTTGGAAATCCCAAGCAGGCTCCCATGACTTACTGTGCAGTTACTTTCATTTTCTTACTCTTCGTTTTTGAGGGTTCTGTTGCGTTTTGTTGCGTTCCTGGCTCCTCACATGGGGAACCACCTTACCTGGGCTGACCAGCAGACTATGAATGATGATTACTCTGACACACTCATACAGCCCTGTTCACCTGCCTCCTTAGGCTTTTATTGTAACAACAACTTGAACTAAAATTAACCTCTAGATACAATCAGCAGGGTAAGCATCCTTGAGAAAACACCTGCATCTGTAGTGTCTTTCAAACAAGGACGTTTTGAAGTCTAAACATAAAGATTCTATAAAACACCCGGGGACTCAGACTTGTTTGGAAAGTCAAGGCAGGGTCTGCCACCTTCGGCAAGGTCCCCCAGAGGCTTCTGACCTTTTGGAGAATCCTTACAGACTTTCCAACCAAGTCCCATGCTTCCCCACATGCACACACTTGTTTTAAAAAAGGTTAAACATATATATTAGGCAGAACTACATCTCCAACTCACCTATAATTTGTTTAAACTAAGTAAGCACCTCACACCAAACAACTAAATGAAACTGTTTTTTCTTTATAACCTTAGAGTGTAATTATTTTAAATTAAATTTTATTGTGTCATTTTATTGAATAAGCATCAACTCTTACACTTGTGAGTAAAGATACATGATCATTTTGTATGCTGCTGGTTTGTTATGCAGCCATATTTTAGTAATAGGTGACAGATATTTCTAACAAATAGCAGGATATAGCCATAAGTACAAAAAATAATATAAGGGGAAGAAAGAGGGAGGGAATGGGAGATATCTGTAATACTAACAATAAAAACCTATTTTAACAAAAGTAATATAAGAAGTTTCTAATTATTTAATTAATGGCATTTATTTCTAAAAACATAGTTTATATATAATCATTATCATAAATTGTAGCATATCTATATTGCTTTAAATTCTGAATAATTGTTGTAATTGCTCTTAATTTAAAAAATTAATTTCTGTTTCTTACAGAGAATGACTGAATGATAAGAAAAATGTTTCAGGCACAAAATATATATGGCACTTTAAGAAACTTCTGTAGAAAGAAAGAAATATAAACTATTTATTTTAGTGAAAATAAAACATAAAACTATTTATGCTAAGACCTAAACACTATTAACCAATTGGACTTAACAGACATATTCAAATTCCGTTATCTCTAACAAAGTCTCAGCTGTTTTGTTTTTTTAATTGACACTTATCCTAAAATTTACATGGAAAATCAAAGACACAGGGGAGCCAAAAAAAATTCTGAAATGGAATAGCAAAGTTGAAATACATACACTTTCTGATTTCAAAGCTTATTATGATGCTTCAGTAATCAAAACAGTGTGATTCTGGCAAAAAGGTAGACATCCAAATCAAAGGATAGAATTGAGAGTCTAGAAATAACCATCCATTTATAGTCAATTAATTTTGATAAGCATGACAACACAATTTAATGAGAAATAATATTTTAGAGCTTAGACAATAGAAAATACAAATGCAAAATAATAAGAGTGGGCTCTAGTTGGTGTGACTCAGTTGGTTGAGCATTTTGCCATGCACTGAGAGGTCTCTGGTTTGATTTCCAGTTGGGGCACATGCCTGGGTTTGGGACTCGATTCCCAGTAGGGGACATGCAGGAGATAGCAAATCAATGTTTCCCTCACATTGATGTTTCTCTCTCTCCCTCTCCCTTGCTCTCTCTCTAAAAGTCAATCAAAATGTTCAAATAATAATAATAATAATAATAATAATAATAAAATTGGGGC
>NW_005354875.1:422381-429627 GCF_000412655.1 Myotis brandtii
CCTACCATCACATAGAAATGCATATTAAGTTAAAATGGATCAAATATCTAAAGTAAGAAATAAAACATGAAACACAGGTGTGAATCTTCATGACATTGAGTTTGACAATGCTTTCTTAGATAGGACATGAGAAGCATAAGTGACAAATAATAGAAAACTTAACCTTGTCAAAATTGAAATACTTTGTGCTTCATAAAACACCATCAAGAAAGTGAAAAAACAACCCACAGAATTGGAGAAAATGATTGTAAATCATATATCTGAAAGAAACATATATCCATAATGTATATAAAGATTATTAAAACTCAATATTAAAAAGATAAATACTCAAAATGTGCAAGAAATTTGAATAGATATTTTCTTCAAAGAATATATGCAAAGTTTAAAGGCAATAAGCCCATGAAAAGATGATCAACATCATTGATCATTGGGGAAATGCAAATCAAAATCACAGTCAAATACCATTTCACACCCACTAAGATAGCTATATAAAAAAGACAGAAAATGACGTGTTAGCAAGGACATGAAATAAAAAGTTGGAGCCCTAATGAAACTATTTTGGAAAAAAATCTGATAGAACCTCAAAAAATTTAACCTAGACCTACTGTATATCCCAGACATCCCACTGTTATGTCTGTGCCTAAGAGAACTGAAAACATATGTCCACACAAAAACCATATACACAAATGTTCATAGTAGTATATTTATAATAGCCAAAAAGTAGAAACTACTCAAACGTCCATCAACTTATGAAAGATCAACAAAATATATATTTATACAATGGAATATTATTCATCAATAAAAATGAATGAAGTGTTGATATGTCCTATAACATGAATGCAATGTGAAGATATTATACTGTGTTAAAGTTGTCATTCACAGTAGGTACATAGTGTATAATTATTTTTATGTGAAATATCCAGAAGAGTTAAATCCATAAAGACAAAAGTACTAGTAACTTAGTGGTTGCTAGAGGATTAGAAACTGGAATGGGGAAAAACTGCTAATGAGTATGGGGTTTCTTTTTGGGTGGTGAAAATTTTCTCAAATGAGATAAAGTTGACAGTTGCAAAATTTGATAAGAAATACAAAAAAAAAAACCCCAAAACAACACACCGAATTTGACATTTTTAGGGGATAAATTTTATTGCATGGGAATAATATTTTGAATGGAAAAAAAAAATGGAACCAGGGAATAAATTGCAGAGCCCATGAATCAGAATACAAGATTTTTCTTCCTTTCTTGTTAGCTATCCTATATAATAAAAGGCTAATATGCAAATAGACTGAACAGCAGAACAACTGGAACAACTTGTCGCTATGAAGTATGCTGACCACCAGGAGACATGCGCGGAACATGCTGGGCATCGGTTGCAGTGGGATGGTGGAGCAGGTGAGCGGGGGCACCAGACCAAGGTGGCGCACCAGTCGCTGTCATCAGGGCGAGCCTCTGGTGGTTACTGAAAATTCTTTGCCCCCACGTGCCTTGGTCCCACCTGGCCACTTGCACCTGCTGTCGGCCTCAATTGCCCCTCAGGGCTTCTCCCCCTCCCCCTGCTACTGAGGGGAGATTGGGGCCGGCATCGCTTGGCACCATCAGTGGGTGCGAATGGCGGCTGCTGGCCCTGATCTCCCTTGAGGGCTTCTCCACCTCCCCCTGCTCCTGAGGGGCAATTGGGGCAGCAGCTGCTGCTTGTACCCACTGACGGCACTGGTCCCACTTGTACCTGCTGCTGGCACTGGCCCCAGTAGCTTCACACCTTCAGTGGGTGTGAGCAGGGCCAGAGCAGTCAGCACATGGGAGCAGCGGTGGCAGCAGTGTGGCTGCCAGCAGACAGGTGATGGGAGGTCATGGCGGGAGGGGCCAAGACCCGCCCCTGTGCCTACTGCAGCCTCACAGCCCACAGTTCCTTTCAACATGCACAAATTCATGCACTGGGCCTCTAGTTTACATATAATCTCAGAAATACATAGCATGAAATAACTTACCTAGTGGTAATTTAAGCATGCTCTTATTGCTTCTACATATAGTATAGTATATTTAAAGGTAGCTTCTCAAAAGATATGTCCACTTAGGTAAATGTGACCTTACATGGAAAAAGAGCCATTGCAGGGGTAATTAAGTTAAGAATCTCAAGATAAGATCATGCTGAGATGTCTGGATGCTCCTTAATCTAAGGACAAGTATAATCCATTCATCAAAAAGTCACATAAAGTTATTTTATATTTAAAACTGACCAAAATTAAAAATATATCAAAATTTGTGAAATGTAGCTAAAAAAGTGGTTAAATGGAAATTTATAGCATTTAATACTTTATTAAGAAAAAAAATAGTCAGATCACTAATATACACTTCAACTTAAGAAACTAGACCCAAAGCAAACCAAACAGTGAGAATGATAAAAATCATACAAAACCAAATTAAATTGAAATAGGAAAAAAAGAAAATATCTATGTAACTAAAACTGGTTCTTTGAAAGGTCAATAAAATTGACAACCTATAGGAAGACAGACAAACAAATAAATGAGAGAAGACAAAAATTACTATTATCATGAGTAAAACAGAGCCCACAGACATTAAAAAGATAAATGAATACTCTGAAAAAACTGAGTACACAAATTTGACTACATAGCTAGAATAGACCAATTTATTTTTAAAAAACTGAATTTATTGGGGTGACATTGGTTAATAAAATCATACAGGTTTCAAGTGTATAACGCTATAACACATCATTTGCATACTGCACAGTGCGTTCACCACCCTAAGTCAAGTCTCTTTCCGCTACTACTTACAGTCCCTTTGCCCTCTTCCACCTCCTCCCATCCCCCTTTCCCTTCCCTCTGGAAATCATCATACTATTGTCTATGTCTGTTTTTTTTTTCTTTTTGTCTTAATTCATTCATCTTTTTCACCCATCCCTAACCCCCATCCTCTTTGACAACTGTCAGTCTGTTTTATGTATCTATGAGTTTGTTTCTATTTTATTAGTTTGTTCATTAGATTTGAAACCCAAAACTAGAAATGTTACCAGACTAAACTGGTTCCTTTGCCTCCACATGTCCAAGCCCAGTAAGACACAAACAGGAGTTTGCAGCAAAGAAACAGGCTGAGACAGGTGAACTAATGCTCAAAGACCTGGCTCCCTAATGGCTTCCAGGGGATGGGTTATATAGAGGAAAAATCATTATTTATGGTGACTAAGGGAGTTAGGGTCATGGTCAGGGTCACAGTCTTTACTGATTGGTCGGTGCTAGGGTAGGGGGTAGTTGATCAGTGCATCTGGTTCTGATGTCAGCCATGACATCACTTCAGTTGATTTTGCTGTTTTCCTGGGCCTGGAGCTGAAACACAACTGAGGCTTAAATGTTATCTCTAGTTTGACTGAAACTCTGATTCTGGTGTCAACAGACCTGAGACTTTGACTCTAAGATTATTTGATGCTCATCAGAATCTCATTGCCCTGAGGCCTTAATGATTAAATGAAATGGTATGCAAGGGAGGAGGCAGGTGAGTCAGGGTTCTGGATGAGGCCAGTTTGAATCAAAAGGAAAGAAAGGAGAAAAGGTCATGTTAAAGAAATGGAGATTTTGTATGGTTACAGAAACATTAAGTAGACAACGGAAATAGAAATGAATTAGTAGTTAAATTTTTCTGAAAAAATTAGATATTGATCACTTCACATATAAACCAATTAAACATTTAAAAAATAAATGATCAATTATACCCAAACTACTTCTGTAAATATACAGATAGGGGCACTCTAAGCTCAATTTTGTAAAAAGATTTTTTAAAATTGATTGTTACAGAAAGGAGAGGGAGATAGAGAGGGAAACATCTATCGACTGCCTCCTGTACACCCCCTATTGAGGATCAAGCCTGCAACCCAGGCATGTACCCTGACCTGGATTTGAACTGGCAACTTTTTGGTGCATAAGATGATGCCCAATAAACTGAGTCACACAGGCCAGAGCATTTTTCTGATATTAAAACCATACAAAAGGAGTCCAGGAAACAAATTATAAATATACAGCAAAAAACAAACACCAGAAAATATTGTCAAATTAAATCAAGTAATGTTTAAAAAATAATACACTGTGATCAACAAAAAATAAACCATAGAATATTGGATTATTTCAAACTTGGAAAAATAGCCAATGTAATGCACCATATTAAGAGTCTAACAAATATATGAATGTATCAAGTTATACAGAAAAAGCATTTGGCAAAATCCAACAAGTTTGAATATTAAACATTTTCAGCAAGTGAGAAAAGGAAGATTTCTTTAACCTGATAAAGATAATCTACAGAGAACCTACAGCTAACATCATATTTAAAGGTGAAAGTTTGATGCTTACCCCTTAAAATTGGGAATATGGAAGTATGGGCACTCTTACTGATATAGTAGGCAGTTAGATAGACATGAGCACAGTAGGAATGATAGTCCATGTACAGAAGCTCACCAACGAGGAAAGTCCTTGGTTCCTAGCAATGGTAAAAACTGGGAAAACAAGTATTGTAGGGTGAGAACTCACCCTCAGGTAACTCTTTCTTCCCCCTAGCATATCATTGGTCATGCAGTTTAGACCACTTGACCTTTCATATCATTTGTCATGCAGTTCATACCCTCCCCTGACCTTTCCTGCCCTGACATGTTGCTAGTCATGTGGTAGACCCCCTTGGAGGAGGAACAAGTGAGTGGAAAAAAGTCTCATATGGCTCCAATACAAGCTCTTGCATGACCACTTCCTTAAGCATTGAGCCCTCAGGACAATGAAGTTCTGGCTTACATCAAATAATCTTAAGAATAATCTCTGGTCGTCGACCACAGAGAAAGTTTGGGCTCAACTAGAGATAAATCTAGGCCTCAGTTGTATTTCAGCTCCAGGCTCAAAAAAGCAGAAAAATAAGATGTGATGCCATGGCTGCAATGACCAATGGCCCCCCTACCCCAGTGCAGACAAATCAGTGGAGACTAGGACCCTGAAAGGACATACCTGGAAAGCTGATGAATATTCTATTGAGATTCTCCCCTGAGACCTATCTTAAAATCCTTGCCTTTAGAGATGCAGATAAAAACCCTCAAGCCAAAGGACCAAGTGCATTTTCCTCTCTCTCTCTCTCTCTCTCTTTCTCTCTCCCTCTCCCTCCTGTGTCTTTTCCCACTGCATTCTTTCACCATGTGCACTTTCTCTGGAGCACATCCACTTTCTCCCTCTTCTTCCTCCAGGCATGTTTTCTTCACCTTTCTCCTAAGTTCCAATGGCCGTTCTTTTGTCTCTGTAACTTGTTTCCTGAGTCCATGCAGCCCAGCTGGCTCACTTTTTCTATGGCTCACCTCTTCTACCTCTGTGACTTTTAAATAAACTTTCTCTTGTATTTGAGTTTTTGGCTCTCAATTATTTCTTAGCCAAATTCAAGGACTGTGGTCTAACTTCGCTGGTAACATCTGGTGCTGTTTCACCATTAACATTCCTACTGCTATTAGACATAGTACTGGATTCCTAAACAGTGTAATAAGGCAAGTAAAGGGAGACAAAGCATACAGTTTGGAATCTTAGAGACAAAAAAACTGTACCTATTTGTGAATGACATGATTTTCTACACAGAAAATTCCAATAAAGTTATAAAAATATCTGAGAAGCAATGTCAGTTTTTCAAAATGTCAGAAAACAAGGTCAACTCACAAAACCAGTTGCATTTCTATAAAACAATGAACAAGCAATTAAAAGCACTTTACCATATACATTCACTTCAATGAATAAATTATTTCTTTCTGCAAAGACATACACATAGCCAATAAGCACATGAAAAAATGACCGACATCATTAGTAAATAGGGAAATGGAAATAAAATCCACAATGATATACTATTTCACACCCAGTAAGAGGACTATTATAAAAAAAGATGTGCAATGACAAATGTTGGAAAAGATATAGAAAAATTGAACCCCTCATGCATGGCTAGTGGAAAGGTAAAAATTTACAGCCATTTTGAAAAAACACTCTGGCAGTTCGTCAAAAAGTTAAACATTTACTGTCAACATCCAAATCTGTAAAGAATTTTTATGAGTTTATTTGAGCCAAACTGACAGCAATTGCTGGGAAGCAAAATAATAACTGATTGAGAAAATGCTCCAGACAATGGCAGTTTTACTTTTATATCCTATCTAATAATAGACAAACATGGTAATTGACTGTACCTTCGCTACACCCCCCATTGGCTAATCAGCACAATATGCAAACTAACCGCCAACAAAGATGGTGGCTAATTTGCATACTGCAGGCAGGGCGGGACAGCGCAGAGGCCAGCACGAGAGCCGCCATCCAGGTCCCTGTGTGCGACCCCAGAAGCCGCGGGCCTGCCGCCAGTGATCGGATCCGATCCCGGCCATAGGCTGGCCCCAGAAGCCACCCAGAAGCCGGTGATCAGGGGGAGATGGGGGTCCCCTGCCCAGCCCTGACACCTTTGGCGGAGGCATCAGGCCTGGGCAAGGGGCCGATCCTGCGATCAGAGGGTGATGGGGGTCATGCCTCTGGCTGAGGTGTCAGGCCTGGGTGAGGGCAGAGCCAGTGATTGGGGGGAGATGGGGGTTCCCTGCCCAGGCCTGAAGCCTGGGCCAGAGGCGTCAGGCCTGGGAGGAGGGAGGAGCTGGCAATCGGAGGGGTCTGAGGTTCCCCTGCCCAGGCCTGATGCCTCGGCAAGAGGCATCAGGCCTGGGCGAGGGGCCAAGCTGGCGATCAGAGCGAGATGGGGGTCCCCTGCCCAGGCCTGAAACCTCTGGCAGAGGCGTCAGGCCTGGGCAAGGGGCCGATCCGGCAATCAGAGGGTGATGGGGGTCCCCTGCCCAGGCCTGACACCTCTGGCTGAGGCATCAGGCCTAGACAAGGGGCCTATCCAGTGATCAAAGGGTGATGGGGGTCAACACCTCTGGCCGAGGCATCAGGCCTGGGTGAGGACAGAGCCGGTGATGGGGGGAAATGGGGGTCCCCTGCCCAGGCCTGAAGCCTGGGCTAGAGGCGTCAGGCCTGGGCCGGGGGGTCAAGCTGGCGATTGGTGTGAACTACAGAGGAAACACCTTTTCTGACCGCTCATTGGCTAAGCTCCCTGTATGCCACTGGTAATATTCTTAGTAACTTGGGTAATAAGAATCCAAAAAGGTGATCTAGGGTTTTTCACCACACTCTTGGCGAAAAAAACGAAGGTCCGCTGCTGGAGGGCTAAGAAATGTCATATCCTGCCCTAGCC
>NW_005354875.1:430328-432872 GCF_000412655.1 Myotis brandtii
GCCCCCAACTGCCCTCCCCTGCTGGCCTGATCACCCCCCACTGCCCTCCCCTGCCAGCCTGATCACTCCCAACTGCCCTCCCCTGCCGGCCTGATTTCCCCCAACTTCCCTCCCCTGCCGGCCTGATTGCCCACAACTGCCCTCCCCTGCCGCAACCCACCTCCTCCACCAGGACCTGCCTCTTTCACTCGAGGCAGCGGAGATGCCGGGACGGGTCTCCTCCACGCCCCGCAGAGCCGCAGGATCCCCAGGCCTCACCCCACAGAGCAGCCACCAGGCCCCATCTCTGCTGTGCATTCAGCCATCTTGTGACAGCCATCTTGTGATGACCATCTTGTGACGTTGTAGGGCGTGACGCCACCTAGGCTATTATTAGTATAGATGAGGAGGCTTAAGGAGGGTTACATGAAATTCATCAGTGGTAGATTAGGGAGGCAGGAGAAAGAAAAGCTGAGAAATCTGTGATTGGATAAAGATTAAACTGAAGAGACAACTTTTATATTTGTGAGTATAGGATAGTTAACAATTAACATTTACAGCACAAGGAGATGGTATTTAGGCAGTAAGATAACAATGAGGGGTTCTGTAGTCTCATGCTCTGGTGGGAGATCATGTCCTGAAGGGTCTGGGAAAAAAATTACTCTGATTTCCAAAGGTATGTTTTCTTAGATGCAAAAAGACAATAGACAGGCTAAGTTAAGATAGATATTGACCTTTGTCAAGGAAGATATCAGCCTAGGACATGATTACTGTCCATGACTTGCTTTTAGTTGGGAAGTTGTAATTTCAGACCATCCTATATAGTTACTTTAGGTCTCTGAGTTTGTAAGGCCATCATGTAGGCCTCTCCAGAAGTTGTCAGGTTCAGTATATGGTTATGTACACATTACCATATAACCTCAGATTCCTATTCCAAAGTATATAGCTGAAAATGGAAAGCATGCAAAAGAATCCACACAACTTGTGCAGGAATGCTAATGGCAGTGTTATTTATAGTAGCCCAAAAGTGGAAAGAACACAAATGTCCATCAGTAGATGAATGGATAAATAAATTTAGAATCCCCATGTAATGAAATATTATTCAGCAATAAAAAATTAAAATATTCTACGACATAGATGACTCCTGAAACATTATGTTAAGTTTAAAAAGCCAGTCATAACAGACCACATAGTGTATGATTTCATTATATAAAATGCCCAGTGTATGCAAATTTAGAGAAAGTAGGTTAGTGGATGTGTAGGACTAATTATGAGGTGAGGAGAAAAAATGGTGATTGACTGCAAATAGGTATGAAATTTCTTTTAGAGGGGCAAAATGTTCTAACATTAGATTGTAATGAAGATGGCAAAAGCTGTAAATGTATTTAAAACATTGAGTTGTGACCTAGCCAGCGTGACTCAGTTGGCTGGGCCTCTTTCCATGCACCAAAAGGTTCCTGTTTGATTACTGGTCAGGGCATATGCCCGGAGTTACAGGCTCAATCCCTGGTAGGAGGCATGCAGGAGGTAACTGATCAATGTTCAACCCTCACATCGATGTTTCTTTTCTCCCTCTCCCTTCCTTTCTCTCAAAAAATCAATATAAAATACTTAAAAATAAAACAAACATTGAGTTGTGCAATGTAAATGTGTGAATTGTATAATATATGACTCATATTTCAGAAAAGCTGTTTTATAAAATAAAGTGTTAAGAAAATGTATGCAGGATTTGCATGCTGAAAGTTACAAAATTTTAACAAAATAAACCTAAGACTTAACTGTAAAGACGTACTACATTCTTTCATTTGAACACTCAACATAATAAAGATATCAATTTTTTCCTAAATTGACCTGCGACCTGCGTATTTAACATAATTCCAATGAAAATCTCAGTATAAATTTTTGCAATTATAGAAAAGTGCATTCTGAATTTGATACACAAAGAGGAAAACACTAGAATTACTGAAAATATTTGAAAAAAATGAAGTTGGAGAAATTGTAGTACTAATTTTAATGTTTACCATAAAGCTACAGGAAACAAAGCTGTAGAGTATGGACACAGGGGTAGACATATAGATCAATAAAGTAAAACATATACTAACCCAAGAAGTATTCCACTAAAATATATCTATTGAATCTTGAAAAAAGTTGAAAAGCCATGGAAATATAATATTTTCAACATATACTGCAAATATTGGACATCCATATGAAAAAATAACGATGTAAACCTCAAACTTTATATAAAATTAAATAAAATGGGTCATTAATTGATCTAAATTTCAAATGTAAAGTTATACAACTCTTAGAAGAAAAAAGTGAATAAAAACCAGCTTTCTGATGTAGGATTATACAATTGTCCTTATATATGACATCAAAATAATGACTCATTAAGAAAAAATAAATCAAACTCTATCAAAATTAAAATTTTGGCACTGCAAATCATACTGTTAAAATAATGAACAAAGTACAGACTAGGAGAAAATACGTTTCAATCACATATCTGACAAAGGACTTATATTTAAAATATATAGAGAACTAGAGGCCCGGTGCACAAAAATTTGTGCA
>NW_005354875.1:434038-436719 GCF_000412655.1 Myotis brandtii
TTGGTTGGGTTAATTTGCATATAGTCACTCTGATTGGCTGGTGGGCGTGGCTTAAGGCATAGCGAAGGTACAGTTAATTTGCATGTTTGTCTTTTATTAGATTAGATTCTTAAAATTCAATAGTGAGAAAACATAAAAATCATTTAAAAATGTGCAAAAGATTTGAATAGACACAGCTTAGTGAGAATGAAGGGAAACTGGAACTCTGATGCTTTGCTGAAGGAATAGGCAAAACGATACAAGAACTCTTAAAAACAGTTTGGCAGGTCCTTATGAAGTTAAACATACAGTCTGTATATGACTGAGCAATTCCACTCTTAGGAATTTACTCTAGAAAAATGAAAGTTTATATTCCCACAAAAATTCTATAGAAACACATTTATAGCAGCTCTATTTATAATCACCTAATCAGGAAACTATCCAATTGTTCTTTGATGGATAAATGGATAATCTCACTACCACATATCTCCATAATGGAATGCTACTTAACAATAACAATAAATGAATAATCAGCATATGTAACAACTTGATTGAATCTCAAAGTCATTATGCTGTGTGAAAGAATCCACTTACTAGTACATGATGATCCATGAAAAATTGAAGGACAGAAAAAAGAACTAAAAGACTGGCTACTCAAGTCAGGTAATTAATGGAGTTTATTAAGGGACACTTACATATGAGGTGTGCCTTAGGTGACTACAAGACAAAATGGATCCCAGTGTCACTTGGCAGGTGCCAAATAATTTTATATGATAAAAGTAGGGGACTCGTCATGGGTACCAGCATGGGAACACTACCAGGTATGGTCAACTAGTTTATATGTTGTCAGGACAACAACCTATTCCAGGAACTAGGACATTGCAGGAGACAAGGTAGGGGTGCTGATTTAAGTTAGAATGAATATCAATTATAAGTGACTTGTCCCTAAGAGGGGTTTTGCTGAAAACAACCTCTGTTCTGTCCTGGGTTCAACTTGCAGGACAGACAGCAGTCACATCACGGAACAGTCTCTTCTCCACAGTAATCTAAATATGTAACATATTGCTTGATGTAATTTATATGGCATTTTCAATAAGACAAAACTATATTGACAATACAGTTCTGTGATCCTTGAGTTAAGGGTTCAGAGAAATATGACTACTAAAGACATATGGGGTTTTGAGAATGATGGAATAGTTCTGTTTCTTGATTGTAATAGTGGTTACTAAAATACCTAAAAAGTCACACACACAAAAGTCAATTTCAGTATATGTTAATTATAAAAAATAAAAGTTTAGGTGAGAGAGAGAGAGAGAGAGATCAATGATTTCAGAGGGGGAAAAATAACATCAGAAATCTGAAAATGAAACATGAGTCCATAATAAATGACCAATAACATTTAAAAAATAACTGTATTAAGTTCCTTTACATAAAAATGTAATTATTGATTATGAAATTTTAGTAGTTGGTTTAAGCAATAAGCTGAAGAATTAACAGAATTTCAAGGGTTAAATGGTAACTGCTTTTACTAAGAGTAAAATGTGAAATTAAAATACAAAATTTACTTTCATATAAGAGCTACATCTTTAGATCATGTTATATTTTTTTCATCAAAATAATAAATTATATGGAGTATATTTTGAAAATAAATTTTTGCAAAATACCATAATCAAAAATACCTAATGGATCCTGCCAGTTCAAATTCTTACCTCGAAACTCCAAGCATATTCCATTAAGTCAACTTAAAATAAACATAATTGAACACTGCCATCTAAAATCAAGTATTTTACCTCTAATTTTAGAATAAGGTTTCTATATTTTATACACTCTTGCTTAGAGTAATGTGTGATCATTATTCTTTCTAAACTTCAGTAAGACATAATATTGGTTATCCCTATGACAAAATTGCTCTGTCTTTGCCACATAAGCTTGCCATTTAAGAACATGTATATGGTAAACCCTTTTGTATATCTATTTCTCACACTTCTAATACAGAAATAGATCATTTATATACAGAAATAACACTTTCAAAAATTTATATCAGGCACTAATTTCATACTAATGTAATTTTCAGCCACCATGGTGGTACTCAGAATTCAAGTTTTCCTTTTCAAGATATTGACAGCTGCTATTTCAAAGAAGTGTTATTTGTATTCCATATATCATTGTGATTCATGCTTAACAGAGTCTATGAGATTAAGTGAAAATTCTACTTAGCTGTAGAAATCATTGTGCATTGTGCATCATTGTGCATTATGCAACATTTTCAATACAGCTGAAACAGGCCTTAATCATGCACTGTAAACCGAGTTATACCAAAGAACAGATGTGGCTGCATTTTCATAGTCTAGCTCTTTTCTAAATATAATCCTCATTTATTTAACCTATGAAAGAATACAATTGTTTACACCTTTCTAATTTGGACTTCCAAATAATCTTGAATGTAAGGAAAGAAATTGTGTTCCCTATTGTAGCTTTTATCAATTTTGTCGAAAGTGATAGTTTTGTAATATTACCCAGAAATACAAAAAAACACATACACAGGTTTTAAATTATATCTGTTGTTCTGCCATATTTATGACAAACACTGAGTGTCCAGATTATTATGACCATCTGACGTTTATAGGCAAATTAGCTATAATTTCTCACTGAAGTTGCTAGAGGGCCAGACCATTATAAATAGGGAAGTAGGTTGCTTACCA
>NW_005354875.1:437312-438572 GCF_000412655.1 Myotis brandtii
CCATCAAATCTCACAGAACTGGACAGTGCTATTCATCAGGCATGGTGTCAGATTCCTCGCATCACCTTTCAACATCTCGTGGAGTCAATGCCAAGAAGAATTGCGGCAGTATTGAAGGCAGAAGGTGGCCCAACAAAGTACTGATGGGGTGGTCATAATAATCTGGCCACTCAGTGTATATACAAATGGCACTGTTGGGTATTATGGTAGGTAGTTCTATTTTTAATTTCGTGAGGAGTCTCTATACTGCATTACATAGTGGTTGCACTAGTCTCCATTGCCACCAACAATGCAGAAGCTTTTTATGTTGATGTAGTCCCATTTGTTCATTTTCTCCTTAGTTTTCTTTATCTTAGGAGATGTATCAGTACACATAGTTCTACAAGATATGTCTGAGATTTTGCTGCTTAGGTTTCATCTAGTATGTTTATGGTTTTATGACTTACATGTAAGTTGTTTATCCATATTGAGTATATTCTTGTGTATGGTGTAAGTTGGAGGTCTAGTTTCACATTTTTGCATGTATCTGTCCAGTATTTTCAGCACAATTTATTAAAGAGACTATCTTTATTCCATTGTATACTTCTACATCCTTTGTTAAATATTAATTGAATTTAATGGCTTGGGTCGATTTCTGGGGTCTCTGTTCTAGTACATTGATCTATATGCCTATTCCTGTGCCAGTACCAGGCTGCTGTGTTTTTTACTAAAGATATTTTTATTGATTTCAGAGAAGAAGGGAGAAGAGAGACAGATAGAAAAATGAATGATGAGAATCATTGTTTGGTTGCCTCCTTCTGCATGTCCCTACTGGAGATCAAGCCCACACCCTCGGCATTTGCCCTGAGCAAGAATAGAACCATGACCTCCTGGTTCATAGGTTGACACTCAGCTACTGAGCTATGCCAGCCAGAAAGTACCAGGCTGTTTAGATTACATTGACTTGATACTATAACTTGATATCTGGTATTGTGATCCTTCCAACTTTGTTCTTTCTCAAGATTTCTGTGGGGAGACCGCACCATCTTGAGTGGTTGTTACCGGCATCCAGAGATCGGCTACTAACACAGAAGCAATGGCTCTCAAGCAGCGCGACTACATGAACTCAGACAAGCCCTGATTCTCCCCACGGAAAGCAGATCCAAGCAACAGTGGCCTCCTGATCACCACACGCTCTGTCTGAGGAACAGTTGCTGTGTGTGAAGCCTCCCCCCACCAGCCAGAAGAGCCACCACAGCTGTGAATAGCACCCACCAGAGG
>NW_005354875.1:442645-445393 GCF_000412655.1 Myotis brandtii
ATAACTAAAAATGGAACTCCCATTTGACCCTGTGATCCCACTTTTAGGAATATATCCCAAGAAACCAGAAACACCAATCAGAAAGGATATATGCATCCCTATATTCATAGCAGCACAATTCACCATAGCTAAGATCTGGAAACAGCCTAAGTGCCCATCAGCAGATGAATGGATTAGAAAACCGTGGTACATCTACATGATGGAATACTATGCTGCTGTAAAAAAGAAGGAAATCTTACCATTTGCAATGGCATGGATGGAACTGGAGAGCTTTATGCTAAGTGAAATAAGTCAGTCAATGAAGGAAAAATACCACATGATCTCACTCATTCATGGATAATAAAGACCATTATAAACTTATGAACAATAATAGATACAGAGGCAGAGCTGCCTCAAACTGATTATTAAACTGCAGCGGGAAGGCCAGGGAGGGTTGGGGGGCAGGAGAGAGGGGGGTAAGAGATCAACTGAAGGACTTGTATGCATGCATATAAGCATAACCAATGGACATAAGACACTGAGGGAGGCGGGGAGGGAAGTCCAGGGGATTGTCAAGGCGGGGAAAAAAAGGACACATATGTAATACCCTTTGTAGTACTTTAAGCAATAAAACAATAAAAAAAATTTCTGTGGCCATTCGGGGTCATTTTGGTTCCATGTATATTTTTGGAGTGTTTATTGTAGATCTGTGAAATATGCCATATTTTAATAGGGATTACATTGAATCTATAGCTTGCATTGAGTAGTATGATCATTTTAATGATTAACATGGTATATTCTTCCACTTGTTTATATCTTTCTCTATCTCTTTTTTCCACATCCTATAGTTTTCCAAATACAACTCTTTCCCCTTCTTTTCTTGCAATGGTAAATGGGATTATTTTTTGTTTATTTGTTTCTCTTTCAGATAATTCATTCTTTGTATATAAAAATTCCATTGAGCCCAGCCGCATAGCACAGTGGTTGAGTGTCAACATATGAACCAGAATATCACAGTTTGATTACTGGCCAGGCACATGCATGGGTTGCAGGCTCAATCCCCAGTGTGTCGCATGCAGGAGGTAGCCAATCAATGATTCTCTCTCATCATTGATATTTCTATCTCTCCCCCTCTGCATTCCTTTCTGAAATCAATAAAAATAAATTTTAAAAATAAAAATGCCATCGATTTCTGTGTGTTAATTTTGTATCCTGCTACATTGCCAAATTTATTTATTAAATCTAGTAGTTTTTTGGTGGCATCTTTAGGGTTTTCTATGTACAATATCATATCATCTGAGAATAATGACATATTTACTTCATCATTTCCAATTTGGATGCCTTTTATTTCTTCATCATCATGTCTGATCACTATGGCTAAGATTCCCATACTACGTTGAACAGGAGTGGTGAAAGTAGACATCCCTCTTGTTCCTGTTCTTAGTGGAAATGGTTTGAGTATGATGTTGGCTGTAGGTTTGTCATATAAGGATTTTATTATGTTGAGATATGCTTCCTCGATTCCCACTTTGCTGAGAGTTTTTATCAATAATGAGAGTTGGGTTTTGTAAAATGCCTTTTCTTGGTCTGTTGATATGATCATATTATTTTTTACTTTCAATTTGTTTATGTGATGTATCATAT
Organism: Myotis brandtii; assembly: GCF_000412655.1. Classification (NCBI taxonomy): domain Eukaryota; kingdom Metazoa; phylum Chordata; class Mammalia; order Chiroptera; family Vespertilionidae; genus Myotis; species Myotis brandtii. Next base: position 444,269 of record NW_005354875.1, read on the forward strand.
TTATTGATTTGTGAATATTGTACCAGCCTTGCATTCCTGGAATAAATCTCACTCAGTCATAGTGCATGATATTTTTAGTATATTGCTGGATCCAGTCTGCTAATATTTTGAGGATTTTATCATGTATGTTCATCAGGGATATTGGCCTGTAATTCCCTTTCTTTGTAGTTTCTGTATCTGGTTTTGGAATTAAGATAATGCTGGCCTCATAAAAAGAGCTTGGAAGTGTTCCTTCCTCTTGGGATTTTTTCGAATAGTTTGCAGAGGATAGTTGTTACTTTGAATGTTCGGTAGTACTCCCCTGTGAACACATCCAGACGAGGGCTTTTGTTTGCTGGTAGTTTTATTTATTTTTTTATTACTGTTTTGCTTCTATCAGTTGTCCTTGGCCTATTCAGGTTTCTGAATCTTCCTGATTGACTTTTGGAAGATTGCATTTTTCTAGGAATTTGTCTGTTTTATCCACATTTTATATCTTATTGGCATATAGTTGTTCATAGTATTTTCTCACAATCCTTTGTATTTATGTGGTGTCAGTTGTTACTTCACCAATTTCGTTTCTGTTTTTATTTATGTGTGTCCTCTCTCTTTGTTTCTTAATGAGTCTGGTTAAAGGTTCATCCATCTTGTTTATCTTCTCAAAGAACAAGCTCTTGGTTTTATTGACCTTTTGTATTGTTATTTTACTCTTTATGTCATTTACTTATGCTCTTTATTATTTATTTCCTTCTACCTACTCTGAGCTTTTCTTGTTGTTATATTTCTATTTCTTTAAGTTGTAGGGTGAGATAGTTCATTAATAATTTTTCTTGTTTTTTTTTTTTTTTTCAGTTAGGCTTGTAGTACTCTGAACTTCCCTCTCAGTACTGCTTTCACTGTGTCCCATAGATTTTTGGGTTGTGTGTTCATTTTCATTTATTTCCAGGGAGTTTTTTAATTTTTTTATTTATTTCTTGTTCTCATTGATAACCCATTCATCTACACTAATAAAAGAGAAACATGGTAATTGGCGTACGACTGCTACCCTTTTCATTGGCTAATCAGTGAGTATATGCAAATTAACTGTCAGCCAAGATGGCGGCCGGCAGCCAGGCAGCTGGAAGCAAGCATAGGCTTGCTTGCTGC
>NW_005354875.1:445933-451833 GCF_000412655.1 Myotis brandtii
GTGAGTGAGGGTGGCATCGCAACCTCCCGATCCGCCCTGCTCTGTGCATGACAGGGCGGCGCCCCAACTCCCCAATCGGCCCTGCTCTGAGCCTGACCAGGGGCTGCACTTAGGGATTGGGCCTGCCCTCTGCCACCTGGGAGCAGGCCTAAGCCAGCAGGTCGTTATCTCCTGAGGGGTCCCAGACTGCGAGAGGGCACAGGCCAGGCTGAGGGACCCCCTCCCCCCGCCCCCCGAGTGCACAAATTTTTGTGCACCGGGCCTCTAGTTGTTTAATAACATGGTATTTAGCCTCCATGTGTTTTAATGTTTTTGAGTGTTTTTACTGTAGTTGATTTCTAATTTCATGCCATTGTGATCCAGAAAATGCTTGATGTTATTTCACTCTTGTTGAATTTTTAGAGACTTAGTTTGTGTCCTAACATGTGGTCTCTCTTTGAGAATGACCCTTGTGCACTGGAAAAGAATATATATTCTGCAACTTTGGGGTGAAATGTTCTGTAAATGTCTAGTAAATCCATCTTATCTAGTGTGACAGAGTCACTGTTTCCTTGTTGATTTTTTTTGTCTGGAAGTTTTATCCAGTGAAGTCACAGGGTGTTAAAGTGTTCTATTATGACTATCTTGTTGTCAATCTCTCCATTAAAATCCTTCAGAATTTTTTGTATATATTTAGGTGCTCCTATATTGGGTGTATATATCTTTATCATGGTTATATCCTCTTGTTAGATCAATCCTTTTAGTCCTAGGTAGTGGTGTTTATTGTCTCTTGTCATGGTCTTCATTTTGAAGTCTATTTTGTCAGATATAAGTATTGCTACCCCAGCTTTTGTTGTTGTTGTTGTTTCCATTTGCATGGAACATTTTTTTCCATCTGTTCACTCTCATCCTCTGATAGTCTTTTGTTCTTAGGGCAGTCTCTTATGGACAGCATATCATCTATTTATATTTTTGTATCCATTCAGCTACCCTATGTCTTTTGATTGGAGCATTTAATCCATTTACATTTAAGGTTATTATTGATAGGTACTTATTTATTGCCATTTTAATTCTTTATGCCTAGGTTTCTCTCTCTCTCTCTCTCTCTCTCTCTCTCTCTCTCTCTTTCTCTCTCGTTTCTTGTTATTACTACACCAGTCCCTTTAGCATCTCATGAAGGGCTGGTTTGTTGGTGCTAAACTCCTTTAACCTTTTTTTTTGTCTTGGAAGCTCTTTATCTCACCATCTATTTTGAATGATAGCCTTGCTGGATAAAGTAATCTTGATTTCAGATCCCTGCTTTTCATTACCTTGAATACTTCATGTCATTCTCTTCTGGCCTGTAGAGTTTCTGGTGAGAAATCAGTTGACAGCCTTATGGGAGCTCCTTTGTAGTTAACAAATTGCTTTTCTCTTGCTGCCTTTAAGATTCTCTCTTTGTCTTTAATTTTTGGCACTTTAATTATGATGTGTTTGGGCATGGGCCTCTTTGGGATCTTCTTGATTGTGACTCTCTGTGCCTCCTGAACTTGTGTGACTTTTTCTTTCACCAGGTTAGTGTAGTTTTCTGCCATTATTTCTTCAAATATGTTCTCGATCCCTTTCTCCCTTTCTGCCTATTCTGGCACACCTCCTGCTATAATATTGTTCCATTTCACATTGTCCCACAGCTCCCTTAAGCTGTCCTCCTGTTTTTTAATTGTTTTCTCTTTTTGCATTATTTTTTTTCTATCCTATCTTCTATTCATTGCTCAGATCCATGGCTTCTCCTAATTTGCTATGTAGTTCTTCCAATGTGTTCTTTATTAGTGCTATCTCATTCTTCATTTCCTTCTGGTCTTTTTTCATAGTTTCTATATATTTTCTCATGTTTTTGTGCATCCTTGTAATCATTATTCTGAACTCTATATCTGAGAAACATCTTATCCCCATTTAATTTACCTGTTCTTCTAGAAAATTCTCTTGTTCTTTCATTTGGGGCTTGTTTTTTGTCTCCCCATTTTGGCTGCCTGTTTGAGTTTGTTTCTATGTATTAGGTAGATATGCTATTACTCCCAGTCTTTTTGGAGGATCTCTAGTGCAGGACAAAATCACAGACTATTTGTGACTGGCCTTGAATACTGTTTGGAGCTATTAACAATCCACAGCTTGTGGCTCTCTGCTGGGACTGGGTGCCTTTGGAAAGGACAAAGATGTGCACCAAGTTCTGCTTTTCCTAGCTCAGGGTCCAGTAGGAGATCAGACAAGACTCAAAGCCCCCAGAGATCTGCCTCTGCCTGCAGTCTGATTGTTATTCTAAGACTTAGCCTCAGGTTATTGACCACAGCAGGACTAGACTCCACATGTTGGAGCAAGAGGTTTTCTAACAGGGTGGGGCAATTGCTTCCCCCATACCCCCAGGCAAAAGCTGCCTTAATGGTAAAGGTCTGCCAGAGAAAGATGTCCTCTGCAGTATGAGGGAATGACTCAGCACAGGAGAACTCTAACCTCAGAGCTCCTAAACTTGGAATCTCTTCACACAGCTCTAGTTCTCTTAGCCCTCCTTCTGCATGGATCCCACAACATTTTGTGCATTGGACCTTTAATAAATTCCCTGAATTTCCAGCTGTGTCTCCCTGGAAGACAGCAACCCTGCTGCTTTTCTCAAACAGATGTTTTGTGGGAACCTTTCTCTGTTCTGGTGCTCTGGTCTGGGGCACTCAGCTTGGGTTTTAGAGCCTATAGTTCTTAGTGGGAATCTCCCACAGCTGAATATCGATCTGGAATTTCAGCTGCTGGTTGTGGGGGCCCGGACAGACCTCTAGTGCTTCCACACTTCCTACCAGTCTCTATGAAGTCTCCACTTTCCATCCATGGTTGTCAGGGTTCTCTTCAACTAGTCTTCAGTTGATTATTCAAGATGGGTTTTTTTCCTGTATTTTAGTTGAAATTCCAGTTTGGTCCTTGGAGATTGTCAGTGTAGCTTCCACTTACTCCACCACCATTTTGGAACTCCCTGTGTGTGTGTGTGTGTGTGTGTGTGTGTGTGTGTGTGTGTGTGTTTTATGAGTTGTATTATTTATATATTGTATTTGAAGTACTTTTTTTGCGGAGTCTTTTTTTCTTTTTTTAAATTAAATCTTTATTGTCCAGATTTTTACAGTTGTTCCTCTTTTTTTCCCCCCATAGCTCCCCTCCACCCAGTTCCCACCCCACTCTCTGCCCTTACTCCCCCCCACTGTCCTCATCCATAGGTGTACAATTTTTTTCCAGTCTGTTCCTGCACAACCCACACCCTTTTCCACCTGAGAATTGTCAGTCCACTCCCTTTCTATACCCCTGATTCTATTATATTCACCAGATTATTCTGTTCATCAGATTATTTATTCACTTGATTTTTAGATTCACTTGTTGATAGATGTGTATTTGTTGTTCATAATTTGTATCTTTACCTTTTTCTTCTTCTCCCTCTTCTTATAAGATACCTTTCAGCATTTCACATAATACTGGTTTGGTGGTGATGAACTCCTTTAGCTTTTTCTTACCTGTGAAGCTCTTTATCTGACCTTCAATTCTGAATGATAGCTTTGCTGGATAAAGTAATCTTGGTTGTAGGTTCTTGCTATTCATCACTTTGAATATTTCTTGCCACTCCCTTCTGGCCTGCAAAGTTTCTGTTGAGAAATCAGCTGACAGTCGTATGGGTATTCCCTTGTAGGTAACTGAGTTTCTTTCTCTTGCTGCTTTTAAGATTCTCTCTTTGTCTTTTGCTCTTGGCATTTTAATTATGATGTGTCTTGGTGTGGTCCTCTTTGGATTCCTTTTGTTTGGGGTTCTCTGCACTTCCTGGACCTGTAAGTCTATTTCTTTCACCAGGTAGGGGAAGTTTTCTGTCATTATTTCTTCAAATAGGTTTTCAATATCTTGCTCTCTCTCTTCTTCTGGCACCCCTATAATTCGGATGTTGGTACGCTTGAAGCTGTCCCAGAGGCTCCTTACACTATCTTCGTATTTTTGGATTCTTTTTTCATTTTGCTTTTCCGGTTGGGTGTTTTTTGCTTCTTCGTATTTCAAATCTTTGACCTGATTCTTGCGATCATCTGGTCTGCTGTTGGGAGTCTGTATAATATTCTTTATTTCAGTCAGTGAATGCTTAATTTCTAGTTGGTACTTTTTCATATCCTCGAGGGTCTCACTAAATTTATCGGCGGTTTCCATAAAATTCTTGAAAAATCTTAGAACCGTGGTTTTGAACTCTATATCCAATAGTTTGCTTTCCTCCATTTCTGTCATTTGTGACCTGTTTCTTTGTCTTCGCATTTTGTCTGCTTCCCTGTGTTGGTAGAGTGGTTTTGTGTGCTAGGTGTCCTACAGGGCCCAGTGGCTCAGCCTCCCCAGTTACCTGAGGTGGACACTCTTGGTGCACCCCCTTGTGGGCTTTGTGCACAGTCTTGTTGTAGTTATGCCTTGATTGTTTTAGGTGTCACTGGGAGGAATTGACCTCCAGGCCAATTGGCAGTGAGAATCAGCTGTGTCTGCAGTGGGAAAACTTCTGTCCTCTGGAGAGGCGCTAATCTAGCCTTTGCCTGAGGCGATCCAGCAAATGGCTCTGCACAGGGCTTGGGCGGGGCGGGATCAACAGGGCAGGGCGGGCGGAGGGAGCGGTTATAGCCCCTCTCAGTCCCGTTCCCAGAGGCTCTGCTTCTCAGAACCCCAGGAACCGCTGCAAACCTCGGAGGGAAAGCTGCCTTCCAACTGATGCCAGACACTCCCGCTTCTCCCGTTTGGGTCCGAGTCCCCAGCGATTCGCCCGTATCTGGAGCTCAGAGTCTGAGACTCCCCCCTGACCGAAAACGACAACCGCGCTCTCAGCCACCAGCCCGCTTTGCGCGCGCACCTCCGCACCTGAGTATTTTCCACACTGCGCCTCCTCTGAGCCTCGGTGTGCTGTTATTTTTCCTTCTAGTTGAAGAGTCTCTCCTCAGCCAGCCTTCCTGTGGTTCTGGGTGATGTCCGTTCCATCTTTTAGTTGTATTTTTGAAGTGGTTGTTTGCGGCAGCAGTCTCCGGTGTTTACCTATGCCGCCATCTTGGTCTCTCCACAACTCACTCTCTTTAACCACCACTCTGGGCAACCTCACTGCCCCCAGTGTCTCCCCACACCACCCCCTGCCTATGGTAATTCCTGAGCCTGGAGAAAGTCTCAATTCCTGGGGCACTGGTTTAATCCCTAGACTGAATGCCCTGGGTCACCCTCTGTGACAGCCAGAGGCAGGTGGACATGCGGGACTATAGGGTTTGACAGGCCCAGATTAGAGCCCCAGTTCTGTCCCTCATTAGCTGTGTGACCTTGGGTTTTGTCCTTAAGCCCATCTTCCTGAATTGCCAGATATGGTGCATAACCCCTTGCCTTGGAGGGTGCTGTGAAGATTAGAGACAACATTTGCTGCTGAGTAAGCCCTCCAGAAATGACGGCATTCTTATCTTACCCCAAACTGACCTTTGGGAGTGACAAATTCTGATCCAGCCTCTTTAAAAAGCACCACCGCTAAGAAGGGCTGGGACTCCGATGGAGGGAGGGCCAACCTTCTCACCCTCCGGCTTGTGCTGGTTCAGAAGGAGCTGCTGATGTGTCCTTGGCTGTTCAAAGGATCTGCAAGTGTGACTTGGTCAGGGTGGCAAAGCAGACACAAGATCCCAGGACTCTGAGCCTCCATTTTCCCGCACAGACACTATAGTTATCTAAAGGACAGTGTCCCAGCAGGATCCAAGGCCATGCCTGCAGGGATCTGCAGAGACCCTGGTACCATGAACCAGCCTCATGTAGTTCAGGAAGCACAAATCCAAGGCCAGAGTAAAGGGTCTGGATCCTAGTTCTAGCTTCACCACCCTTGAGCTTGGTTCATGTGGACCCTTGAACTTGGTTCTCTTCCCATCTCTGCA
>NW_005354875.1:453121-454142 GCF_000412655.1 Myotis brandtii
TGTCCCATAGATTTTGGATTGTTGTGTTTTCATTGTCATTTGTTGCCAGGATGCTTTTTATTTCTTCTTTGATCTTTCTGGTAACCCAGTCATTGTTCAATAGCATGCTATTTACCTTCCAAGTGTTTGATTTTTCCCCCCAATGTTTTTATTGTAGTTCATTTCTAGTTTTTTGCCAATGTGATCTGAGAAGATGCTTGTTATGATTTCTATTATCTTGAATTTGAAGAGACTTTGCCTGTGTCCTAATATATGGTCTATTTTTGAAAATGTCCCATGTGCACTGGAGAAGAAAATATATTCTCTAGCTTTGGGGTGAAATATTCTGAAGATGTCACTTAAGTCCATCTGATCTAGTGAGTCATTTAGGATTGCTGTTTCTTTGCTGGTTTTTTGTTTAGAGGATTTATCCAGTGGTGTAAGTTGGGTATTAAAGCCCCCTACTCTGACTGTATTGCTATCTATCTCTCCCTTGATATCTTCCAGAAGTTGTTTTATGTATTTGGGTGTTTCTGCATTGGGTGCATATATGTTTACCAGAGTTATATCTTCTTGTTGAATTGCTCCCTTTAGTATTATGTAGTGGCCTTCCTAAACTCTTATTAATGGTCTTCACTCTGAGGTATATTTTGTCAGATATAAGTATTGCAACCCTAGCTTTTTTCTCATTTCCATGAAAATTTTTTTTCCATCCCTTCACTCTCAGTCTGTGTAAATCTTTTGTTCTGAGGTGGGTCTCTTGCAGACAGCAAATATATGGGTCATGTTTTCTTATCCACTCAGCTAACCTGTGTCTTTTGAGTGGAGCATTTAATCCACTTACATTTAATGTTATTAATGAAAAGTACTTGTTCGTAGTCATTTTTATTCTTAATGTTTGTGTTTCTTCTTGTCTTTCTGTTTTTTCTTTTTACAGCAATCCCTTCAGCATTTCTTGCATTGCTGGCTTGGTGGTAATAAACTCTCTTAGCCCTTTTTTGTCTGTGAAGCTCCTGATTCCACCTTCAATTTTGAATGATAG
>NW_005354875.1:454571-457134 GCF_000412655.1 Myotis brandtii
TAGTTTTTTTCTTGCCAGTATCAGGGAAGTTTTTTGTCATTATTTCTTCAAACAGGTTTTCTATTCCTTGCTTCTCCTCCTCTCCTTCCGGTACCCCTATTAAGCCTATTAAGCGAATGTTGTTTCCTTTTGCATTGTCCCAAAGCTCCCTTAGGCTCTCCTCTTGCTTTTTAAGTTTTTTTTTTTCCAGTTGCTCCTGTGTTTGTGTGTTTTTTTCTTACCTTGTCTTCTAATTCGCTGATGCGGTCCTCAGCCTCTTGTAGTCTGCTGTTTAAGCCTTCCATTGTGTTATTTATTGCAGCTATGTCATTCTTCATTTCCTCTTGGTTCCTTCACATGTTGGTGACATTCTCATTCAGCTCCTTATAATGCTCATTGAGTTCTGTGTATTTGTCATCCAACCATTTGAGCATCCTTATAACCATTACTCTGAATTCTTTCTCTGATAAGTTAGTAGCCTCAGTTTTATTTAACTCCCTTTCTGGTATCCTCTTTTTCTTTCCTTTGTGGATTGCTTTTTTGTCTTCCCATGTTTTGCTGTAATGTTTTAATTGTAGCTGCGATTGCTGCGCTACCCAGTTTCTTTTGGGTATGGTGCTACTGCTGTGACCTCTCAGGTCTCCTGGGCTTGATAGTCTAGTGTAGCTCCCTACTTGAGCTATTTGGGTTCTCATGATGTAGGCCTGCGAGCTGGAAAGATGCAACTGAGGTGTCTAGAAGTCAGCTGCCGTGGAGGGGTGTCCCAATTTTTGCTGTTTGTGCCCTTGGTTGAAATCACACATGCCCGGTGGGGACTTACAGTGGCACCCAAGAACAGTCTGTTAGGTTGGTGGGGCTCAGGAGGCCTGTGTTCTGGAAAGGCGAGACTGTGGTGTCCAGAGTTCTGTAGTTGTCGGGTAGGCAGACTCAGCTTTTGCTGCTGCCTCCGTGGTTAAATGCACTCGATCCCTGCTGCAATTCACAGGGGCACCTTTGGTATGTTTGCCAGCAGGGTGTACTGACACACTCTGAAAGGCCCTGTCACTGAAGCCACTGAATTGCAGTGTCTGTGGGCAGGTATCCCAGAAGAGGGAATTCAGCGTTTCTACAGCCCAGCAATACACCCCTGTTTGTTTAAGTGCGTGTCCAGTGGGGCTCACAGCGGGGCTCCAGGGCTGCCTGTGGAGTGGTGGTCTTGGGAGACCTGCATGCTGGAACACCAGGTTAGTGTAGTTTTCTGCCATTATTTCTTCAAATATGTTCTCGATCCCTTTCTCCCTTTCTGCCTATTCTGGCACACCTGCTATTCTAATATTGTTCCATTTCACATTGTCCCACAGCTCCCTTAAGCTGTCCTCCTGTTTTTTAATTGTTTTCTCTTTTTGCATTATTTTTTTTCTATCCTATCTTCTATTCATTGCTCAGATCCATGGCTTCTCCTAATTTGCTATGTAGTTCTTCCAATGTGTTCTTTATTAGTGCTATCTCATTCTTCATTTCCTTCTGGTCTTTTTTCATAGTTTCTATATATTTTTTTGAGCTCAGGGGGAATGAGTAACTTTGGAAGTGCCTTTGCTGAGCGCTGAGCTCTGAGGCACTCTGAGGGACCCTGGCGCTGAAGGGCCCTGGAGCTTAAGTTGCGCAGCTGAGTGTGTGTGGGCAGTTATTCAGGCAGAGGTTATTCAGAATTTCTACTTGGGGGCAGTGCGCCTGTGTCTGTACAAAATCACACTCAGCTGGAGCTTACAGTGACTGCTAAGAGAAGTCTATGGATTCGTGTGCCTCAGAGACCCTTGCACTGGAGAGGCACAAATGCAATATCAGATATCTGGTACTGGGGGCGTGGTGCTGCACTTACTGCTGCACTTACTGCTGTGGGCGTGGTGCTCCTTTGGAGGTGGAGATCCCAGGGTATGCGAGTCTGTGGGTGGGCAGCAGGATTTTGGCTGGAGTGGCTGCCGGGTCAAGGACAGTGTCCCAGGCCTGTCTGGGTGGTGATGCTGATGAGTTCCTAGAAGAGCCTGCTCTCCCCTTCAAGATGGCGTGGGCTCCATGCCCGAGTCCCGCAGTCTGGGGGAGTGCCCGCAGTGGTGGTAGTCTCTCCCTGTCCAAGAGAGCCTGGTCTGCCAGCCTCCGCTGCTCCTACCGGATTTAACTGTTCCTCACTCACTCACACACCACACACATCCACACACTCTCTTTTCATCCCCTCACTAACTCACTTCCTATCCCTCACCTCCATCCTGCCAGCCGCCATCTTTTTCTAATATTCTTTATTTCAGTCAGTGTATGCTTAATTTCTAGTTGGTCCTTTATCATATCCTCGAGGGTCTCACTAGATTTATCGAGGGTCTCACTAAATTTATTGGCAGTTTCTAGAAAATTCTTGAAAAACCTTATAACTGTGGTTTTGGACTGTATATCCAGTAGTTTGCTTTCCTCCATTTCTGTCATTTGTGACCTGTTTCTTTGTCTCCGCATTTTGCCTGCTTCCCTGTGTTGGTAGAGTGGCTTTCTGTGCTAGGTGTCCTATAGGGCCCAGTGGCTCAGCCTCTCCAATTACCTGAGGTGGACACTCTTGGTG
>NW_005354875.1:457362-459994 GCF_000412655.1 Myotis brandtii
GAGAGATCTGCAGATTCCTCTTCTTTGTTTGGGGTTTGGAGGTGCCCAGATGAGGCCCAGCTGTGAAGCAATGCAAGCTGCTGTGGGGCCTTGGGCCTTCTTTTGGATGTTCTTGGTCTCTCTGACCCAGCTGCAGTTAGTTAGGTAATTTTAGATTGCAAAGGACCAGGCCATTCATATGCTAAAGTCTCTGTGTGCAGCTTGGGTGGGGCAGGGTCTCAGGGAATCAACAGGGCGGAGCAAACAGCTATGGCTTATCGTCAGCCCTGCCCTAAGAGGCCCCGGGTCTCAGTGTCCCGTGGTAATCAGTGCAAGCACCTCTGAGAGAAAGCCGCCCTAGGGTTCCCCCTGATGCCAGACAGTCCAGTTTCTCCCCGTATGAGTCTGGGTCCCCAGAGACTCTCCCAGAACTGGAGTTCAGAGCTGTCTGGAGCTTGTGACTCCCTCCCGATTGAAAAAGACAACCGTGTCCTCAGTTGCCAGCCCTTTCCACATGCGCCTCTGTACCTCTGCACTTTACTTCTGCACCTCCTCTGAGTCTCAGTGTGCTTTTCTCTTTCCTTCTAGTTTTTCCACTTAGCCAGCCTTCCTGTGGTTCTGGACGATGTCCATTTTGTCTTTTAGTTGTATTTTTGAAGTGGTTGTGTGAGACAGCAATTTCCAGTGTTTACCTATGCCACCATCTTGGTTTCTCCTGAAATACATTTTTTGATATTTGTATTGCAAATATTTTCTGCAAGTATGAGTTTTGTTTTTTCTTCTGTTTAGAATAAATACATTTTTTAAATTTTTTTGAAAAATAATAAATTACTATAGCTCTCTTTTATGATTAATACTTTTTGTCTTCTGTCTAAAATTTTTTTGCTAACTTTAAATTAGCAGTTTTTTTTTTCTTTTAGAGGTTTTACAGTTTTAGCTATGCTGTATCTCAACTTAGTTTGTATATAGCATGATTTTGGCTTCAGGTGCATATTTTTTTAATATTGATAACCAGTTGCTCCAGAACATTTATAAAAAATGCTCATTCTCCAAAGAATTATTCCAACACCCTTTATTGACTTTGGATTACCTTAACACCACTATTGAAAGTCAAATAACCATATATCAATAAATTTATATATGGATGGTATTCTATCCCATTGACATATTTATCCTTTGCAGCTACTGCATTCAATATTGTGGCTTTACAATAAATCTTATTATAAATTGTGTAAGCACTCCGACTTTATTCTTTTTAAGTAATTTTTCTCTTTTAAATTTTCATATAGCCCTGGCTGGTGTGTCTGTTTGTTGGCCATTGTCCCATGCATAAAAAGGTTGCTAGTTTGATCCAAGTCAGGGTACCTGCCTGGGTTATGGGCTGGATTCCTGATGGGGGCCATGCAGGAGGCAGCCGATTGATGTTTCACTCTCACATCAATGTTTCTCTCTCTCTCTCCCTCTCTCCCTAAAAAAAAAAAAATCTTTAAATTTTTTAATATTATAAATTTTAGTGAGTTTGTCAATTCCATTTACCTATGTCCATTCCTTTTGCTATTTTTCTCATATATGCTACTTCTACATATGTCATAAACCCCACAATCCATTTTTTTATTTGCTCTTAATAACCAAATTAATTTTAATAAAATTATGAAAGGAAAAATAAGCTTTTATATTCACCCATGCATTTATCATTTCCTTGTGTTTTATTCCTTCATGTATTCTAAATTTTGGACACTCTCTTCAATATGTAGAGCATTGTTTAACATTTCTTGTTGTAGAGATATGCTGGCAATAGATTGTTGCATATATTTTTATGGAATATTTTTGCTGAATCGAAATTATAGCTTGACAGCTATTTTTTGAACACTTAAACATAATTCCGCTGTCTTCTAACTTGTAGTTTCAAATTAGAAGTCAGTCATCATTTATATTGATGTTTCCCTGTACATAATGTGTATTTTTTCTGTTTTTAAGATTTCCTTTTTTGTTAGCTTTTTACTATGGTGTTGTTAAGTTTGTTTTTCTTTGTACTTATACTATTTGAGTTTCAGTGAACTTCTTGGAGCTGTGCTTTGATATTTTTTCTCAATATGAAATTTTCAATTAAAATTTCTTTTTTAAAATATATTTATTTATTTTAATCCTCACCAAAGTATATTTTTAAATTGTTTTTAGAGAAAGAGGAAGGGAGAGAGAGAGAACAGCGATGTGAGAAAGAAACATCGATTGGTTGCCTACCATGTACAACTTGACTAAAAATCAAACCTGCAACCTAGTTAGGTACCCTGTCCAAGAATGAAATCTCCAACCTTTTTGAGTGCTGCGCGATGCTCCAACCAACTGAACCACAAGGACAAAGCACAAATAAAATTTCTTTTAAAATATTTTCCCACTAGTCTAACAAGTTTGGCTCAGTGGATAGAGCATTGGCCCTCAGACTGAAGGGTCCTGGGTTTGATTCTGATCAAGGGCATGTAACTCAGTTGTAGGCTCGTTCCCTGTCCCTGGTCAGGGTGCATGCAGGAGGCAACCAATCTATGTGTCTCTCTCACATTGATGTTTCTCTCTGTGTGTCTCTCCCCCTGCCTTCCACTCTGTCTAAAAATCAATGGGAAAATATCCTTGGGTGAGGATTTAAATATATATATAT
>NW_005354875.1:462427-467081 GCF_000412655.1 Myotis brandtii
GCAGCCGTTGCCAAGACAACCCCTGCAGAACTGACTTCCTTCCGCTTGGTCGTGGCTGTTCTGGTCGTGATGAACACCACCCAGGGTTTTTATATAAGTAGATAGCCAAGATTTGGAAGAAGCCCAAGAGTTCATCAGTATATGAGTGGATAAAAAAAAAGTTCTCATACATTTATACAATGGAATACTACTTGGTCGTAATACAGAAAGATATCTTACCTGTTACTGCAGTAAGTAAAATATGCCAGTCAGAGAAAGACAAATACTGTATGATCTCACTTATATGTGGAATCTAATGAACAAAATAGACCGACTAACAAAATAGAAACAGAGGCATGGATACATGGAACAGACTTACAGCTGTCAGAGGGAAGGGGTGTTGGGGGACTGGGTGAAAAGATGATGAAAAGATTAAATGAACAACAACAAAAATATATATATATATGTGTGTATATCTATATATCTATATCTCTCTGTCTATATATAAAACACATAGACACTTACAACAGTATGATAGCCAGAGGGAAAGAGGGGTGGGCACAGGTGGAAGAGGGCAAAGGGGGGATAATTGGGAACAAAAAGAGAATTTTCTTTGAGCAATGGGCATATGATGCCATGTGCAGATGGTGTTTTGTTGAGTTGAATCCTGTACACTTGAATCCTGTATGATTTTGTTAACAAATGTCACCCCAATAGACTCAATAAAAAATTTAAAAACATAAAAGTAAGGAAAATAATCGCCTATGAGAATTGTAGGTTAAGACTACCTTTACAAATTGCATGGTTAAATTGACAAATACTTCTCTCAGTTTACTTCCAAACTCAGTTAATTCCCATACTGTATTTGCAATTATTTGAATAAAGAGAAATGCTGACTTCAATTTTACATTAACAATAAGACTCATCAAAAACATAGACTAAATGATTCATTTTGTAATGTACAGAGTAAAAAAAAAAGTTTTGGTAAACTTTGTGGCTTCAACACCCTATATTTCATAAGGCATCATAGTCAATTTAGATCTTTTTAGTATTTAGTAGCCAAACATGGAGTATATGTCAGGAGAAAAGTACAGATCTGTTTGCAATATCATGTAGTTTTGTTAACTAATTCTTTCTTCACCCAAGATGCAATCTATTTAGTGTAGGGTACTAAAAAAGATTATACACAGTTGCTATCAGCCCTCGATCTCATCATTTATTCTATGTTATCTAAAAGAAAAAAGAAGTCATTCATTTCTCTTGAGTCCTATGTAAATGAGCAGAGACTTTGGAGGAAGAAAAATTTAAAATCTGAGGTCTTTACACATGGACCAAGGAGAAAGTTGGGCAAGCTTCACTTATCTCTCAGCCTCATAACCCTCCCCACTCCACCTTCAATGCCTAACTGTGCTGCTCTCATTGCTATGAAAATGTACCTTTCCAATGAACATTTATAAGTAAGTATGTATTTATTTTTATTTTTATGAAATCATACTGTGGTACATTTACACAATGGAATAATACACGGTTAAAAAATAACTTTTACCATTTGCAACAGCATGGGTGGACCTAAAGATTATCATATGCATTTATTTTTAATTATTTCACTTAATTTTATTTTAGAACTTTTCCTCTTTGCTACAAGAGAATATTTGACTTTTGGAATATAACTTGTAGGAAATTTTTCCTGCTTATTGGTATGTTCCTGTGACTGTCATAGTCATTTAATCAAGCATTAAGGATGGATAGGTAAGATTTTCATGGTGTTATGGTAAAGGCTTTTTTTTCCTTTTTGCTTTTACTTTTGGCATTTGGAGCAGTCCCTACATGCTTATCTCTGAATAAGAAGGAGAAATAGAAAATGTCAAAATATATTTTACTACTTTCTTCTCTAACCAAGTACTAAATGAAGTGTTTATCTCTCTAATGGTCAACAAAACACATTCCCTAAACCCAAGGAGCATATAGTTAGTTCATTGCTTCCTCATAAGCAGAAATAGCTGTATTCATGACTCAGGGTGATTAAAAGCCTTAGGATAATCTCTTACCCCCTCACCCCCCACCTGCCCTCATAGGTTGGACAGTCTGTTCAATGCTTGTATGTCTCTGGTTCTATTTTTGAGGGGAGAAGAGATCAACCAAAGGACTTGTATGCATGCATATGAGCATAACCAATGGACACAGACAGTAGGTGAGGGCATGTGTTGGGGCGTGGGAGTGGCCCAGGAGAGGTCAATGGGGGGAAAAGGAGACTCATGTAATATTTTAAACAATAAAGAATTTAAATAAAAAAAATAAAATATTGATATGTGCAAAAAAAAGCCTTAGAATAAGTCACCTAATCCATACTCTAAAGGTATTCTTAAAATGATACTTATTGTTATTTTGGTGAATAAGTTATCAATACCATTGACCAATTCCATCAGACATATAAAAGAGTTTTACATTTTCAGGTCTTACATTTAAGTTTTTAATCCATTTTAAGTTTCTTTTTGTGAGTGGTATAAATAAGGTTCTAATTTCATTATTTTGCATGTGAATATCCATTTTTCCATTTGCAAGTTATTGAAGACTCACCTTTTCCTATTTAGTGTTCTGTTCTACCTTGCCAAAAATCAGTTGACCATAGATGCATGAGTTTATTTTGGGCATCTTAATTCTGTTCAATTGATCTATGTGTCTGTTTTTATGCCAGTATTATACAATTTTTATTATAACTTTGTAATACAGTTTGAAATTAGGAAGTGTGATACCTCCAGCTTTGTTGTTCTTAAGATTGTTTTGGCTATTCAGGGTCTGTTATAATTCCATACAAAATTTAGAATAGTTGTTTTATTTGTTTATTTGTTTTTGTGTTTCTGTGAAAAATATCATTGGAATATTGATAGAGATTGCATTGACTCTATAGATCACTTTCAATATTATGCACATTTTGACAATATAATTCTTCTAATCCATGGATATGGAGTATCTTTTCATTTATTTGTGTTCTTTTCAATTTCTTCCATCAGTGTCTTATAATACAGAACTTTCACTTCTTTGGCTAATTTTATCCCTATTAATTTTATTGTTTTTGATGCAATTTTAAATAGGATTTTAAAATTTATTTTTCAAATAGTTTGTTGTTAGCATATAAAAATGTAACTGATTTATTTATGTTGATTTTGTATACTGCAAAATAACTGAAATAATTTGTTATTTCTAAGAGTTATTTGGCTGTCTTTAGAGTTTTCTATATATAAGGTCATGTCAACAGCAAAAATAAATAATTTTACTTCTTCCTTTCTGATTTGGATGCTCTTTATTTCCCCCTTTTTGCCTAACTGCTCCAACTAGGATTTACAGTACTATATTGAATTCTCTTGTTCCTAGATTTGGAGGAAAAGCTTCCAGCTTTTCACCATTCAGTATGATGTTAAGTGTGGGTTTTAATAAGTAGTTTTTATTATGTTGAAGTATATTTCTACTATACTCAGATTGTTGAGTGCTTGTAATATAAAAGACTGTTGAATTTTGCCATAGTGGCACAGAAGGTGGTGTCTCCTGCTGGGTTCATTTGTCAGGACTGTTAATGGAATTCTGCTGGGTCAGGATGGAGTCTTTTCAGAGTATATGTCCTGATGAAGTTGTTGGGTTTCCAGAGGCTCCCAAACTGCAGCCAAAAGAGGGTAGAAGCAATTAACAGGCCACATCGGTGTCAACAGATGGGACCAAGGTTTGCATTTCCATTACCCAAGGCACAGCTGGACATGGTTTCTCCCAGGTACCTTAGCATATGGTACTTTTGACAGAACAATGGCCTACAGGGGCTGTAGCTGAGCCACCTTGGTGCAGGCCTGCCTTCTGACATGTCTTACGCTACACTGGGGTTTCACAAATTCCTACCTGAATCTCAAAGTTCCCACCTAGATATATTTGTCTATGGCTTGAAGCCAAATTATTGTTTTACAGAGGGGATACTAGCATGAAATATCTTATTCAGCAATTTTACTGATATCTATGTAGAATTTTTAACTGAGAAAAATTTCTAGGCTTCTCATAACCAGAGACAGACTATCTAAAATTTAATAAAAAATTTAAGGGTAATTTTTGATACTTAAACTGGAGGACTGAAAAAAAGATTGTATCTCATAGTTAAAAATTAATAGCAAAGATATCATATAATAAATATATTTTTCAATTTCTTTAATTATTGCTCTAAATTTTGTATTGCCTTTTAATTTATAAGGTTTATAGTATCACATTCATACTTTGCAATTGTAAATATAGAGATTTATTTATAAAGTCACATAATTGAGTGCAAAATATTTTTATCTAAATTTCTCTGTGAATTATAACTGAAGGTGGTCTTGCTGTCCACTAGCTAGTAGTAAGGCTTTGAAACTAGATATCAACAGCTACCAAATAGATATTTATACACTCAGTTTCTAAAAACCTTTAGTGCTCAAATTGGGTTGTTAGTATACACTGAGTGTCCAGATTATTATGACCACCTGAAGTTTGTAGGCAAATTAGCTATAATTTTGCACTGAAGTTGCTAGAGGGCCAGACCATTATAAATAGGGAAGCAGGTTGTTTACCATGACAGTAGAAGTGATTTTTTTCCGAAGATATGGGTAAACAATGTGATTTAACAGCCTTTGAACATGGGAGATATATGTATGTATGTGTATAT
>NW_005354875.1:468117-484951 GCF_000412655.1 Myotis brandtii
GTTTCCATTTTCATTTCTTAGCAGCATTATTCACAATAACCAAGGTATGTTATCAACTCCTGTCTATCAATGAATGAATGGATAAAGAAAATGTGATATGTGTATATAATCAAATATTATTCACCCTTAAAGGAAACAAAACCTACTGTCATGTGTTACAATATGAATGAACATGGAAGATATGCTAAGTGAAATAAGTCAGATAAAGGCAAATAACACATGGTATCTTTGTTTTCTGCAAAACAAAAAAGGCTGAGTTATAGAAACAGAAATTGGAAAAGTATTGCTAGGGGCTGGGGAATGGGGGAAATAGGAAGAGGTGGGTAAAAGGATATACATTTTTGGTTGTAAGGTGAACAAAATTTGAGGTTCTTATGTATAACATGGTGACTATGGTTGATAACACTGTACTACATAATTTAAATTTGCTAAGAGAGTAGTATTTAAATGTTCTTATAATAAACAGGTAAATATAGGGAAAAAGTGGGGCAAAAACTTGACTGATCATGTCACAAAAGTGGTTATATACATATTAAAAGCTATTCAAATTATTTAGTTATCAAATAAATACAAATTAAAACCAGAATAAGATGATACTTTACAGCTACTGATTTTTTTTAAAAAATTGTATAGTTGAAAGTATTACATGTGTTCCATTTTTCCCCCACTGACCCCTTTTAGCCCGCCGCTGCTCCCTGCCTCAGGCCTTCACCAACCTATTGTCTGTGTCCATGCATTATGTCCATGGGTTATATACATACAAGTTCTTTGGTCGATCACTTTATACCCACCCACCCTCCCCTGCCTTCACTCTGAGATTCCCCAGTCTGTTCTATGCTTCTTTTTTTGTTTTTGTTTTTCTATGCTTCTGTCTCTGGATCTCTTTTGTTCATCAGTTTATTTTGTTCATTAGATTCCACATATGAGTGAGATCATGTGATACTTGTCTTTCTCTGACTGGCTTATTTTGCTTAGCATAACACTCTCCAGGTCCCTCCATGCTGTCTCAAAGGGTGAGTCTTTCTCTGACTGGCTTATTTCACTTAGCAGGACCCTCCATGCTGTCTCAAAGGGTAAGAGATCCTTCTTTTTGCTGCTGCATAGTGTTCCATGGCTTAAATGTACTATAGCTTTTTTATCCACTCCTCTATGGATGGTCACTTGGGCTGTTTCCAGATCTTAGTTATTGTAAATTGTGCTGCTATGAACATAGGAGTGCATACTTTCTTTCTGATTGGCGTTTTGGATTTCTTAGGATATATTCCTAGAAGTGGGATCACTGGGTCAAATGGAAGTTCCATATTTTTTTTTTGAGGTAACTCCATACTGTTTTCCATAATGGCTGCACCAGTCTGCATATCCATCAGCAGTGTACTAGGGTCCCCTTTTCTCTACATCCTCACCAGCACTTGTCATTTGTTGATATGTTGATGGTAGCCATTCTGACCAGTGTTAGGTGATACCTCGTTGTCATTTTAATTTGCATCTCTCTGATGACTAGTGACTTTGAGCATTTTTTTCCTATATCTCTTGGCCGTATGTATGTCTAATTTGGAGAAGCATATATTTAGGTCCTTTGCCAATTTTTTATTGGATTGTTTTTCTACATTTAGTTAACTTGTGTGTGCTCCTTCTATATTTTGGATATTAACCACTTATCAGATATATCACTGCAAAATATGTTCTCCCTTTTTGTTTTGATGATGGTTTCTTTTGCTGTGCAGAAGTTTTCATTTTGATGTAGTCCCATTTGTTTATTTCCTCCTTAGTTCCCTTTGCCCTAGGAGATGTATCCATAAACATATTGCCATCAAAGATGTCTGAGGTTTTTCTGCCTATGGTTTCTTCTAGGACTTTTATAGTTTCAAGACTGACATTTACTTATTTTATTCACTTTGAGTTTATTTTTGTGTATAGTGTAAGTCAGTGGTCTAATTTCATTTTTCTGCAAGTATCTGTCCAATTTTCCCAACTCCATTTATTGAAGAGACTATCTTGACTCAATTGTATGTCCTTGCCTCCTTTGTCAAATATTAATTGAGAACAATGGCTTAGGTAAATTTCTGGGGTCCCTTTTCTATTCCATTAGCCTGTATATCTGTTTTTGTGCCAGTATAAGGCTGTTTTAATTATGGTGGCTTTGTAGTATAAATTGATATCTGATATTAAGGTTCTTCCAACTTTGTTCTTCTTTCTCAAGATTGGTGTGGTTATTTGGGATCTTTCTTGGTTCCATATAAAATTTTGGAGTATTTGTTCTAGATCTGAAATATGCTGTTGGTATTTTAATAGGAATTATATTGAAGCTGTAGATTGCCTTGGGTAGTATGGACATTTTAATGATGTTAATTTATCAATCCATGAACATGGTATATTCTTCCACTTGCTTATTTCTTACTTATCTTTTCTTCAACGTCATGCAGTTTTCTGAGTACAGGTCTTTTGCATCCTTGGTTAAGTTTATTCCTAAATATCTTAATTTTTTGTTGCAATGATAAATTGGATTGTTTGGTTTCTCTTTCTGAGAATTCATTATTGGTATATAAAAAACCATCAATTTTGGGGTGTCAATTTTTTATCCTGTTACATTGCCAAATTCATTTATTAAATCTAGTAGTTTTTTGGTGAATTCTTTAGGGTTTTCTATCTACTATATTATGTCATCTGTGAATAATGAGTGTTTTACTTCTTCCTTTCCAATTTGAATGCCTTTTATGTTTTCTTCTTGTCTGATTGCTGTGGCTAGGACTTCCAGTACCATGTTGAATAAGAGTGGTGAAAACAGACATCCCTGTCTTGTTCCCATTCTTAGGGGAAATGGTTTTATTTTTTGCCCATTGAATATGATGTTCGCTATAGGTTTATCATATATGGCATTTATTATTTTGAGGTATGATCCCTCTATTTCCACTTTACTGAAAATTTTTATCAAAAATGGTAGTTGGATTTTGTAAAATGCTTTTTCTGGGTCTATTGATATGATCATTTGATTTTGTCTTTCAATTTTTGATGTAATGTATCATTATTATTGATTTGCATATACTAGTATGGTACTAGCCTTATACATTCCTTACAAAATTTGGATATTGAATCATTATCAGTTGTCTCTGTGACTATATTCTTCCATTCAGTGGGTTCTCTCTTCATTTTCTTGATGGTTTCCTTTGTTGTGCAAAACCTTTCTAGTTTGATGTAGTCTCATTTTTAATTTTTTTAAAAAAATTTTGTTTCCCTTGTCCAAGGTGATATATCAGAAAAAAGTATTGCTATGGTAGATGTTTGAGAATTTACTACCTATGTTTTCTTCTAGGAATTTTAGAGGATATACAGATTGCCAATAGACATGAAATAATGCTTTATGTCAGTAATCAACAGAGAAATGTAAATTAAAACTACAATGAGATATCACCTCACACCTGTCATAATGACTATCATCAATAAGTCAACAAACAACAAGTGTTGACCATGATGTGGAGAAAAGAGAACCCTTGTGCACTATTGGTGGGAATGCAGATTGGTGCAGCCACTGTAGAAATCAGTACAGAGTTTCCTCAAAAAATTAAAAATGGAACTGCCTTATGACCCAGCAAGTCAACTTCTGAGAATATATACAAAGAAAACCAGAACATCAATTCAAAAGAACATATGCACTCCTATATTCATAGCAGTGTTATTTACAATAGCCAAGATATTAAAGCAGCCCAACTGTCTATCAGTAGATGAGTGGATAAAAAAAACCTGTAGTACATTTACACAATGGGATACTGCTCAGCCAGAAATATAAGGAAATCTTAACTTTTGTGAGAGCATAGATAGACCTGGAAAGTATTATGCTAAGTGAAATTAGCCAGTCAGAGAAAGACAAGTATCATATGATTTCCCTTTTATGTGGAATCTAATAATCAAAATAAACTAGCAATCAACATGGAAACAGACCCATAGATACAGAGAACAGACTGACAGCTGTCAGAGGGGAGCAGGTTGGGGGCTGGGTGAGAAGGGTGAAGGGATTTAGCAAAGAAAAAGCAAAGAAAGACTCACGGACATAGACAAGAGTATGATTATTGCCAGAATGAAGAGTGGGGGAAGTAGATGAGGGTAAAGGGAGGATAAATGTTGATGGAAGGAGACTTGATTTTGTTTGGTGAATATGCAATGTGATATACAGATAATGTATGGTAGAATTGTACACCTGAATCCTATATAATTTTATTAACCAAATGTCACCCCAATAAATTCAATAAAAATTGGTGTGCCATGCATTCTGACAACTAAATGCTTCTTACTTTCTAAGTTCAACTTAAAGAAAGAGAGAAAAAGAGAAAAGCACATCCAGTAGAATATAAGTTTCCTTTAAATTAGTATTATATTTTATTCCATGAAGGTGCAATCAACAATACCTGTATATTTAAATCTTGTAAGTACCAATCAGTTCTACTTTCAAAATTAATTTATTCTTCACAAATGTTTCTCAAAGTAGTCTTAGATCATTATTTTATATATTTCATATATTTCAAAAAAGGCATTTAATTTGTAAGGATATGTGTGCAATAAAACTTCTATTATGTGTCTTGCTCTTCCAATAACAGAGAAACACTAAATATATCTACTAAACCTTCTATAGTTCACCTCAAGGTTAATTGCAGAATAATATAATAACCAATTTTCTGTACCTCTGATTGTCTGTATTAGACAGAAACCACTCAGGTTGCAAGAGTCATTTTAATCTTAATTTCACAAGTATTTATTGAAGTAATGTAAGGTCTATGCCTAATTTTTGTTTAAGCCCTGGATTTATGCAAGAGAGTCACTGCAAGTGAAATTTACAAAGGCAGATGCTAATGTTCATTGAATGTTTTCCTTGTGCCTGTACTGTTAAAATCCTATTATATTGACTGACGTAGTTCCTACACAAGGCTGTGAGGTATTTTGTGTAAAAAACAAACAAACAAAACAAAAAAAGAACATACACACACACACAAAAAAAAAACAGCACCAAAAAACAAACAAACAAACAAACAAACAAACAAAAAACCTGAAGCACACAGAACTTGAGTCCCTTTCCAGATGTTACACAAAGTGGAATAACAGGAATCTGAACCCCAGAAGTATTGCAATTGTTAAGCTTTGAAGTCTATACGTAATTACAATCCTTAGACCAGTGATTCACAAAGTTTGCACATATCACCCTTCCCTATGGAGTAGTACAAAATATATTGCTTTCTGGCATTTCTGACTTGAGACCTGAAAATCTGTTTTCCTACAGAAGCATCTGGGGTAATTATAATGATAAGATGGGTTTGAGAACAACTGGGTTAGATCATTTCAGAAACTTAATCAGAGCAAGAATATTTTATCGATGGCACCGATATTCTCCCTGTCATTCAAAAGAGAGGATGAATTTTCTAGTCGAAAATTAGAATGATTTGGTTTAAAGTACAAATATGGTCAATATAAAATATTGAAAAAAACTATATTTTCTATTTTGACCCAGTGTATGTTTGTTTGTTTGTTTTTTTTCTTTTTCCCCCTTACAGTCATTTCCACTGGCATACTTCCCATTTTCTTCACTTGTTATAGATATATATTGTCACCCTTTCACCTATTTACTTTGTTTCACAAATGAATGACTGACATAGCCTCCAAAGTGTTTCGTCTACCTTGGAATTTTCCCTTTTGTTTTTGATCAAACACCTTACAGTCTGGTATATAGTTCTAAAACCTTTTTTTCAATTATATCAATATATTTTTGAAAAACTTATTATAAATAAACTAACAAAACCTTATTATAAAACCCCTTTTCAGTTTAATTAAATCCAACCTATTAGCTGCAGAAGATATCAAGCCTGTTCTTTGGATAAAATTTAACATTTTTGTAAATATCCTGCCATCCAGGAGGATATTTCTTTCTTTTTTCCCCTCTTTTCTTTCTCTTCCTTTTTTGTGTGACAGGCTTTCAGAATATCAATATCTTAATTGTTTCTTCCCATGGAGATGAAGCCTTTTCCACCCCTTTTACTGCTTCTTCATGTTAATTTATAAAGTTGACAATATACACTTTTTGCGTTCAATTTTGTTGGCATTTTTAATGTTTTCTTTGAGACATTGTTTAAAACTGAGATGTCCTTTCTTTACTATTGTCATTTTCAAAATATGATTATTTTTTAAATGAAATGAAAAATAGCACTTTCATTCTGAGGAAAGGGTGGTTCAAATGAATATTTTGACCAAACTATTTTCATTTGTATCAAGGTGTAACTTTTTACTGAACTTCTTCATTTCTACTTAGAAACTATCTTTAACCAGAGAACCATAGAGCTTCAAACTGTTTCTGAAAAATGTTCTTTCATGATGATGGCATAACTCATAAAGGCCTTTTGACCTCAGCTTTTAAGTTATTTACATTGGCTAGTTAAAAACCACACACTCTAGGAAAGACATAAAAGGCTATGTAACTTGTTAAAAAGCAAAGTGTTCCCAGCAAAGGTTATTTTTTCTATGCCTTTATTTACAGTAGTTCTTTATTCATCTCACATTAATGAAAACTAAACTTCCTTTACACACTATGTCATAAAAATTAAATTTGTGACCTATACCATTTACTATATTGTGCAAGTAAAATATGTTACATTATACATTTTAGTATAAGGAAAAGCACAATTTTGTTTTATTATCTCAGTTTTGATATCCGGTACATGAATGATGGCTCTTGTCATCACAAGTTTAACTTTTAAAATATTCTTAACTCCAAATTATGAAAAATTTAGTCAATTAGAACAAACTTTAATATTTATGAGTAAGGAAAACAAACAACTATCAAAATGATCTAAGCTTTTAATATTATTAATATAATTGTTGTTATTAGTTATCAATTTGTATTTTAATGCTTTATTGTAAATGTTTCCCCAGGAAATAACTGGGAAAAACATGAAGAATGAGGCTATTCATGCTTTAGAAAACAAAGAACATATTGTTCTCACATTGAGTTTTCTACATGATGATCTCAAATACTTTGTTTACTTAACTATTGATATTGAAAGCATCTTCTTAAGGGGAGTTATTTATTTCATTCACTTCCTTTCTAACAAAGCCTTACATTCTTTCCAATAAACTCCTTTCAGATTGAATTGATTTATTTCCTGGGGAACAACAACAGATTCCAAAGTATTGGGCAGCTAATCTGATGTTTTCTAACTATTAATGAAATTTGCTAAACACTCCAGATCTACCTAAGAATATTAGACATTTAAGTAGTTGTTCAATCACTGCTTTTTACTTGAACTTATTACACAGCTTACTTTAAAGGCAATGAACTCTGATTTTATTATAAAATAATAAATTTTTATAATATATAATTAATATTAAATTGATTTATATAAACTGAATAATATATTAATTCAGAGAATGGTTAATTCACTAAGTCACAGAATGCTTCATATAGGAACTGGACATTGCGTTGGGTGTTCAATGAAATATAAGTTTCTTTAAATACAATGATGAATGCAATTTAGAAGTGGAGAAGACTATAATGTAATGTTTATTAACTGGAGAGATAAACTTTTCTAAAGTTAACATATCACAAATAAAAAGTTAAATTCATTTTATTTATTAAATAGTGAGCAAAGTGTAGGGAATAGACAATAAACAGCAATGTTCTAACTTGTCTTGTTTAAAGATTTACATTTTTGTGTTAACCTAAAAATAAAAAGCCAAAGGGAGAGGCAAAAAGCATTTATTTGAAATCATAGAATTGCAATTCTGTGGCAGTGATTCAGGCAGAAACCCAAATTATGTCTGGATTACAAGGTAAAGACAAGGGGTTTTATGAGAAAAGAAAGAAAAATAATTATATGAATAGAAGAAAGAAATTTTTATTGGTGTTAACAAATGAGTTATTCTTTAGCTATACATGGATGGTTATTGATTTTGTCCTTAGAAAGAATGTCCCTAATCAAGAGTTCTTGTGGTCAGGATGTCTACCTTCCTGGTAATTTTCCAAAATTATTTGTAAGATAATGTTGATTTGACCCAGTTCATAGGTTATTTTGCCCATTTAAAACATTACAAAAGTTCAAGGAGCAAGATGTGAAAGCAGTTCCTCTGGAATGGCTGTTGGTGTGTATTTTAAAACTAGAGGCCTGGTGCACGAAAATTCATGCACAGCGGGGCGGGGGTCCCTCAGCCTGGCCTGCCCCCTCTCACAGTCTGAGATCCCTCAGGGGATGTCCTACTGATGGTTTAGGCCCGCTCCTCTGCGGGAGGCCATCAGCCGATCAGGGGAAGGAGATGTCCCCATCATGCCTCTGATGCTGCCACTGCCGGCCACGATGCTGCCTGAGCCTTGGCCCTCGCAGCCACTGAGGTTTGCCTGAGCCTCGGCCCGGCCCTCATTGCCTGAGATTTGGGTCCTCACAGCGGCAGCCGCCATCTGTGGCTTGCCTGAGCCTTGGGCCTGCCCTGGGCAGTAGCAGCCACCATCTGCTCCTCCGATGCACCTCCTGGTCAAGTCCCCACTGGGGATGCAGCATGGGTTGTGACTGCGTGAGGGTGTCACGGTGTGAGGGCGTCACAACCACATAGGCTTTTATTAGTATAGATGGCTTTACTTAAGCCAACTTTTCACATCATATAGATAGAGCATGCGTATATTTGAATGTTTGCTGGTATAGTGTTTCTTTAGATACTAAGTTATCTCTATGGTTAATCCAGTTCAGTTAAAGTAGAGTAATAAGATAAAGAATAAATGAGAATGCTTACTAGTGACTTGCTTTCTAATTCCTAATAAAACAAAGACACAGAATAGTACAGAAATAAACAGTGGTTACTGTACCTGCAGCTGGTTTTGTTATTGTCACAGCAAAGCCCTGTATGTCAGCCCAAACAGATTGAACATTAATCCAATGCTAGACAGAGACCTTCTGTTGAGATTCAATGAGACTTAAATTTTAGAACACATGGAAATGTTTTGGTATGTGGGTTTAAGAGCACATATGCTCATACTATCAAGAGTATAACCACCCAGTGATCTTACGGCATTTCCAATAGGTCAGTTTGTGTCCTAGGAGAAAAAGTTAATGAGTATACCATTTCCATTCAGTTGGACTTTTCTCTCAGATTATAGTTATTGATATATCATTCTGATTTTATATTTAGTTTCAACCATAAAAATCTTAGAGGAGAACATAGGCAGTCAAATCTCAGTCATCTCACATAGCAATATGTTTATGGATACATCTCCTAGGACAAAGGAAATTAAGAAGAAAATAATCAAATGGGACTGCATAAAAATAAAAAAAAAGTTTCTGCACAGTAAAAGAAACCACCATAAAAATGAAAAAGGGAAACATATTTGCCAATGATACATCTGATAAGAGGTTAATATCCAAAATATATGAAGTACTCATACAACTCAACAAAAGAAGACAAACAATCTAATTAAAAAATGGGCAGAGGACCTGAATAGACATTTCGCCAAAGAGGATATACAAAGGGCCAAGAGACATATAAAATGCTCAAAGTCACTAATCATCAGAGAAATGCAAATTCAAACCACAATGAGATATCACCTCACACCTGTCAGAATGACTATCATCAATAAATCAACAAATAAAAAATGCTGGCCAGGACCTGGAGAAAAGGGAACACTAGTTCATTGCTGGTGGGAATGCAGACTGGTGCTGCCACTATGAAAAACAGTATGGAGTTTCCAAAAAAAATTAAAAATGGAACTTACATTTGACCCAGTGATCACACTTGGGAATATGTCCTAAAAACCCCAAAATACCAATCAGGAAGAATATATGCACCCCTATGTTCATAGCAGCATTATTTACAATAGCTAATATTTGGAAACAGCCCAAGCGCCCATCAGTAGATGAATAGATAAAAAAGCTGTGGGACATTTACACTATGGAATACTATGCAGCTGTAAAAAAGAGGAATCTCTTACCCTTTGTGATAGCATGGATGGATCTGGAGAATATTATGCTAAGTGAAATAAGCAAATCTGATAAAGACAAATATCACATGATTTCACATATTTATGAAATCTAATGAACAAAATGAATTGACCAACAAAATAAGACCCAAAGCATGCATGGAATAGACTGACACACCTCAATGTGGGACAGACTGAAATACCTCGATGTGGGGTTGGGGGGGTGAGAAGAGATAAATTAAAGTACTCATGGACATGGGCAAGAGGGTAGTGAAGACCTGGAGGGGTGGGTAGGGGCTGGGAAGAGGTGGGTAAAAGGGGGGATGGGATATATCTAAAATGCTATCAACAATAAAAAATATATTTTTTAAAAAAGAATTATCTCAAGATAGGCATAGCTGAAGTATTTTGAACAAGGCTGGTATAGGATTATTGGATGGTGGCATCAAGGTTAGAGAAGAAGGTGTTTCTCATGAATTGGTTATATGAAAATTTTAATTATTCTCTTAATATTAAAAAAGTGGTAGAAATCATATAATTTTTTACCATTCTTTGCTCAGAATCCTATCAATTTCTATTCTCGTTTAAAAATACATGTTTAGAATACAGTCTACATACTCTCCCACAAGCATCTCTCTTGTGTGCACACTGCAAACAGCCTAAATGGAGCCAGTAGTCTGGGTTAGATTGCCATAATGATAGGGGCAGAAATAGAATGTTGGGGAACCAGCTAGAATTGTAAGAAACAATCATGTTCTGCTAACCATGATTGTTTTATTCTGATTAAAGAGGGCACATTCTAACCTGGCTGGCAGTTACAAGTGGGATTTGGGAGCTTGCCTGGAAATGTAGCCTATCCTCCCCATTTGGAGCTGATTATTATCTTGGAAAGATTAACTACTTTTTTGCAGAAACCAGAGCTGCCAGCCTTTTAAAGACCCCAGCCTTGCATATCACCAGCCCTTTGAAGATCCCCATTCTTTTGCATACCTTTGCAAATCTCTAGCCTGCTTACCTGTTAACTGCCCATTTGCCATACCCTTTGGCTATTTCTCCATGTAATCTTTGTCCTTCTACCCAAATTAAGCAGCTGGTTTATAGTGGGGTGCAGAGCAGATTTTTGTGGATGACCTGCTGCTCTCCCATACTGCCTGCAGTACTGGAATAAATGCTCATATATGATTTGACCCTGTCTCTGCTTAATTGTCTTAAGTATGACAGGTAGCACAGACACATTGATTGTCTGGACACAATGCCATTCTTCAGGGTTAGAGTCCAAATAGTTGTATTCTGGATCATTTTGATGAAAGAAGTCAACTTTCAAACATAGTTATAAAAATACCTATTATTCCTCACTCGGCTGGCATAGCTCAGTGGTTGAGCATCAACCTATGAACCAGGAGAGGAGATTGTGATTCGATTCCTGGTCAGGGCACATGCCAGGGTTGCAGGCTTGATCCCCAGTAGGGGGCATGCAGGAGGCAGCTGATCAATGATTCTCTTTCATCATTGAGGTTTCTATCTCTCTCTCCCTCTCCCTTCCTCTCTCTCAAATCAATAAAAAAATAATTAAAAAAAGCCAGAAACCTGTTATTCCTTGCTGGACTGTTGCAGGATTTACCAGGCGACCAGAAAATACACGAGTACCCGGAGATTCAGGAAAAACCCTTTATTTAAAGCAGCATTTCTGGCTCAGGGGATTCAAAGATACAAAGCCTGAACTCCCTATACAATGAGATTATTTCTTACATATATTCCTAAATTTCTTTGTTTCCTATCTGTTTCCTAACTACCGGGCTTTTGTGGTGGGCTTTCACAGCCCCCTCGGAGTCAGTTAGAATGCGGAGTCAGTTACTTGTTAAAATAATTAACAAGTAATAATATCTATAAATTAAGAAACATATTCATATAGATTTTGACTCTAGGACAGACACATCTTTCCTGGGAATCTCATTCTTCGCCTTATTATCTTCTACATGAGATTCAACATTAAAACTGTATTCATTCCCTTTATGTCTTGATAAGATTTTAAGATTTTTCAGGGCTATTTCTTCTGACATTTGCTATCACCAACCTCCTTTAAATGATGTCATTTTCCCCCTGTGATTAAAATGTTCTCAAGTGCACTTTGTTATTTTGATGCTTTGCATATCATTCAAGTTTTTTTCCCCTGATTCTGGTTAGCTTTAATCATGAGCAGATGTTTGTGTAAGAAGTTTCTCTGGACAAAAACTTCCTTAATGCTTTTTTCCCCCCAGGCTATGACTACAGAAAATATTTACCACCAGAAACTACCCAAAACCCATTTCAAAAATAATTTAGAACTTAAGATCCAGAAGAGATGATGTAGATTAACCTTTCATTTCTCTTTCCTGGTAAATACAACTATAAATCCTAAAAATAATGCAACAGAGACCAGCACTGAAGTAAGAACAAAATGGTGTGGACGAAAGGGGCTACATGCTAACCTGACAAGCTCAGGGAAGGCCTGCATGGCAGTCTTGCAAACACAGAGACCTAAAGTAACTACAAAGGATGGTCTGAAATTAAACTTTAACTAAAAGCAGTTATGGTGGGTAGTTATGTCCTAGGCCAGTATGTTCACTGACAAAGTCAACTTTTACCTTAACTGAGCCTCTCTGTCTTTCTGCATCTATAATAACATACCCTTGAAATGTCTGAGTAACTTGTAACTTCGGGTTTTCTGGATCCCTTGGAGCACAACATAATGTGCCTGGGTGCCAGGACAGATACCACAAATTCCTTCATTGTTATCATGTTCATTGTTCCTGCACCCACCTAAGTATTGAAGTATGGTAGCAATCATCTCAGGTAGAAACTATAGTTTAACTTTAACCCTGCTGTTTGGCTTCTGTACTTAATTGCTTTAACAATAGAAAAGTTATTTTGATTTTCTGAATTATATAAATCATCCCAATCGATTGAATACCCTATTGATTGTAATGTGAATACCCCATTGGTTGTGGTCATACTGGTTATCGAAGCACATTCTTCTGTACCTGGGAACCAGGACAGCACAATTATCCTAAATTGCCTCAGTGGCCACAGATAATGCGTTCCGGTTTACTCAGTGGTCCCAAGACCCGAGGGCTCTAGATAATGTGTTTCTGTCAACTCAGTGGTCCGAAGACCCAAAACTATAATTAATCTTTGTAGATAACTAATCTGCTCAATTTCGCTTCTGTAACTGCTTTGTGCAAACCAGGGTCCTCATTCCAAACCCTGGGATGTAATCAATACCTTTGTGATCTTTGTCTATATAAATCTGGTGTTGGGGTGGGGAGGGCACTGTGAGATTTAGGAGAGTGAAATGCCCCCTCGTAGTCCCAGATTTGCAATAAATGTGACTCCTTAATTCGACTTCTTGAGGCATCCTTGTGTGATTCGCGGGGTACATTACAACATTATGTGCTTATCATTTTATCTTTTATCCATTCCCAGGGGTTTCCCCACTTTGCTTTCTCCCGCCTTTCTAGTCTATCACCAATGGATTTCATGTAACTCACCTACATCCCTTCCTTTGATTGCAATGTATAAATATAGATGTAACCCTCCATTCTCTGGAGCATTATCTCAACCCTTTGAGGTTCTGCTTCCCAGCAATTGTTGACAGTTTGGCTCAAATAAACTCACACAAATTCTTAACAGGTTTGAATGTTTTTTATGTTAACAGTGGTCCAGAGCCTTATGATACCCCATGCATCAGAAGAAAGCAACCCTGTCCTGGTGTAGCCCAACATAGCATCAGAAGAGGCATCAGGTTCAAAATACCTCTTCTGGATCTCAATGGAATCCCAGCGGCAACACTAGGCTGTCCTGTGGCACCAGCAGGGGTGATTCTGCTAACAACAAATGGTTCAGATCAAAGAAGTGTCCTTTTTTTTGTGGCTTAAACAATGACCATTTATTTCTCAGAATTCTGGAGACTGGGAAGACCAAGATTTTTGCCAAAGGCCAGAGATTTCTTTCACCCATGTGAAAACACTAGCAGCCTGGCTCAGCCTTCTGAAGTGCTCTAGATCCCTATGGGCTAGAGCAGTGATGGCGGACCTCTTGAGCTTGGCGTGTCAGCATTTTGAAAAACCCTAACTTAACTCTGGTGCCTTGTAACATATAGAATTTTTTTGATATTTGCAACCATAGTAAAACAAAGATTTATATTTTTGATATTTATTTTATATATTTAAATGCCATTTAACAAAGAAAAATCAACCAAAAAAATGAGTTCGCGTGTCACCTCTGACACGCGTGTCATAGGTTCGCCATCACTGTCATAGCTCCTACTTCCATAGTCAAGTCTCCTTCTGCCTCCCTCTTATAAGGACCACCTGGATAACCCAGGATCATATCCTCATTTTAAGTTCCTTAACTTAATCACACTTGCAAAGTGCCTTTTGCCACGAAGGGAACATTCTCAGGTCTCAGTGATTAGGATGTGGGTATCTTTGGGTGCCGTTCTTCAGAAACTTGGGAGAGGATAATAAAGGGGCCAGGAGGTCCTCTCTGAGCAGGTGGCCTGTGGGCAGAGACCTGAAGGAGATGAGGGAGGCAAGGGTGTTTGGGGAAGAGTGTTCCAGGCAGACGGAACAGCCAGTGCTAAGTCTGAAAGTCAGAGGCAGACAAAGATTTATATTTTTGATATTTATTTTATATATTTAAATGCCATTTAACAAAGAAAAATCAACCAAAAAAATGAGTTCGCATGTCACCTCTGACACATGTGTCATTGGTTCACCATCACTGGGCTAGAGTCTCCCTTCTTTCACTTGGAAACAGCAGGAAGAACAATTTCTCTAAAAACAAATGGCTTGATGGAATGACTACAGTATGGAAGTCCCTTTAGCAATTGAGAGACTCTAGGTATATCAGTAGCTCCAAAAGGGGGTACTGAATATAAATTCTGAGGATAATAAGTGGCCCATAGAAGCACACTCTGTCCATTTGGGCCAGAATCTCCTATTACCCCCCTAGAGGTAAGAGGCAACCCAGCTAACAAAATTACCTTTACTGTACTTGTGCACCTGTGAGAAGCAGCATCAGAGATCACAGAGCGCTATAATGGCACTTAATAAAACAAATAGATCAAGAGAACACTGAAAAGGCATTGATAGCTAAATTGTCATTAAACTTGCTGTTCAAAAATGAAGAAGTAGCTAACTTTAAACAAGATGACTGTCAGCTAAAAGAGAATATTTAAATAGTGCCCAGAGTTCTCCTTTAACATAATATTAAAAGTGTTCCACAAAAAATTAAAAATGGAACTCCCATTTGACTCAGTACTCCCACTTCTAGGAATGTATCCCAATAAATCAGAAACACCAATCAGAAAGGATATATGCACCCCTATGTTCATAGCAGCACAGTTTACAATGGCTAAGATTTGGAAACAGCCTAAATGCCCATTAGCAGATGAGTGGATTAAAAAACTGTGGTACATCTACATAATGGAATACTATGCTGCTATAAAAAAGAGAAAACTCTTACCATTTGCAACAGCAACCTGTGGGTCGCGAACAATGAAAATACATCCTGCATATCAGATATTTACATTACGATTCATAACAGTAGCAAAATTACAGTTATGAAGTAGCAACAAACATAATTTTATGGTTGGGGGTCACCACGACATGAGGGACTGTATTAAAGGGTCGCAGCATTAGTAAAAGGCGAAAGATTTATGCGATCTGAAGAGAAACCAGAGTATGGGTCGCAGGATTAGGAAGGTTGAGAACCACTGGGCCATAGATGGACCTGGAGAGCATTATGCTAAACAAAATAAGCCAGTCAGAGAAAGGTAAATATCGCATGATCTCACTCATTTGTGGAATGTAATGAACAACATAAATGGATGAACAAAAATATATCCAGAGACATAGAAGCATAAAAAAACCCATCAAACCTCAGAGGGAAGGCAGGGAAGGTTGGAGAAAGGGGTAGAAAAAAAAAGTGTCTAGGACACAATATACTTCTCTCATCATGCCAGAACCATCATGCCAGAAGAACTTTAATTAGAATTGAAAACAAACATTGGGCATTTTCAAGATGAATCAGATGTTAGAATTACTGAAAAGGATTTTAAATTAGTCATTATAAAAATTCATCAACCACGATTACAAAACACAGTGAAAAAAATAAATCTCACCAAAGAAATAGAATTTATAACAAAGATTAAATAAAAATTATAAAACTGGAAAGTAGAATAAATGACATTTAAAAAATGCTGGAGAAACTCAATAGTGAAATGGAGATGATAAATGGAAAAAAAACTAGTGAAATCTGAAGATAAATCTCATAATAAACAGAAAAAAAAGAGAGAGAAAAAAACCTCAGGTATCTCTGGGGGAAAAACAAATATATATATATATTTGTTCCAGAAGGAAATAAATGAGTGGGAATGAAATAGTATTTGATGAAATCATGGCTGAAAATACATAAACTTGGTAAAAGAAATAAACCCACAAATTAAAAAAAAAAATAAAAATGAGAAAATCCTAAACAAGATAAACACCAAGAAATCCAGGCCACGGCACATCATGCTTAAACTCCTAAAAATGAAAGTCAAAGAAAATGTCTTAAAAGCAACCAGAGATAAATGGAGTAAAACCAATTTAAATGACAGAAGATTTTCATCTGAAACTACGGGAGTGACAAAATGTTTTCAAGTGCTGAAAAGAAAGATCTGTGAACCCTGAGATCTGTATTGTGTGAAAGTATCTTTTAAGAATAAAGGGGAAAGAAAGATATTTTTTAAAAAACAAGCTATTAAAATTGGTGGTTAGCATATTTACTCTTAAAGAATGACTAAAATAACTTGTTCAATCAGAAAGAAAATAATAACAGAAAAAAGATGGAAACTCTAGAAAGAAAGAAATAAAA
>NW_005354875.1:485450-486096 GCF_000412655.1 Myotis brandtii
TCCTCTCTGAAATCAATAAAAATATATATTAAAAATTTTTTAAAAACTATGAAAAAAATTCTTGGCTGAGGATTAACCAAATATATATATAAATTAATATTTTATGGTTGAAGCAAAAATAATATAACACCATATGATATCTAACTCAATATATGAAGAGAAAGTACTGAAGTCACTTGTATTTAAAAAGTGTGGATGCAATAAGGATCTAGACAGAGGTAAGATTTCACTTACAGTTGTTAAACATCAACACCAGTTTTAAATATATATTGTAATAACAAAATGAACCACTAAGAAAACTATACAAAATGAAATGCTCAAAAATACTACAAATAAATCAAGATAGAATCATTTAAAAATATTCATGTAACCTATAGGTGAAAAAAAAAGCAGAGAAAGAGAAACAAACAGCACACATCCTATCTAATAAAACAGTAATATGCAAATTAACCATCACTCCATCACACAGATGGAGGTGGCCACGGAGCTGGAGCGAGCAGGAGGCTTGGTTGCCCTGGCGAAGGAGGAAGCCAAGCTTCCTGCCTGCCCTGCCGGCCCTGAGCTCCGCTCAAGGCTACAAAGTTTCAATTATAGAAGATAAATAAATCCCAGATACCTGCTTCCAGCCGGTGTGGCCTCCACTCAA
>NW_005354875.1:486454-489018 GCF_000412655.1 Myotis brandtii
CCCCCACCCATGCACCAGGCCTCTATCCTATATAAAAAAAGGGTAATATGCAAATTGACCCTAACAGCAGAACAACTGGGAATGACTGGTCACTATGACACACACTGACCACCAGGGGGAAGATGCTCAATTCAGGAGCTTCTCCCTGGTGGTCAGTGCGCTGCCATATGGGGGAGCTCTGCTCAGCCACAACCCAGGCTGATGGCTACCAGTACAGCGGTGGTGGTGGGTGCCTCTCCTGCCTCTTCAGCAGCGCTAAGGATGTCCATCTACAGCTTAGGCCTGCTCCCTGCTGGCAAGTGGACATCCTCCAAGGGCTCCTGGGCCACCAGAGGGATGTCTGACTGCCAGCTTAGGCCCAATTCCCCAGGGAGCGGGCCTAAGCCAGCAGGTGGACATCCTCCGAGGGGTCCCAGACTGTGAGAGGGCACAGGCCTGGCTTAGGGACCCCCCCGAATGCACAAATTTTTGTGCACCGGGCCTCTAGTCCTCTATAATTGAAACTTTGTAGTCTTGAGTGGAGCCCAGGTCCAACCAGGGTAGGCAGGAATCTTGGCTTCCTCCATTGCCTGGGGCAACCCAAGCCTCCTTCTCGCTCTAGTTCTCTGGTCCCCGCCATCTTAGTTGGGTTAATTTGCATACTCAGTCCTGATTGGCCAGTGGGCCTGGCTTGTGGGTGTAGCAGAGTGGCGGAGGGATGGTTAATTTGCATGTTTCTCTTTTATTAGTGTTGACTAGAGGCCCAATGAACGAATTTTGTGCAAGAGTAAGCCTTCCTTCCCTCTGGCACCTGGGACCTGGACTGCTTCCTTCAAGCCACCTGCAGGCACCAAGGACTCTGGCTGGCTTCCCTTGGGCCACCTCCAGGCACCAGAGACAGCGGTGGTCACGGAAGCCTCTCCTGCCTCCTCAGCAGTGCTAAGGATGTCCAACTGCAGCTTAGGCCTGCTCCCTGCTGGCAAGTGGACATCCCCCCAGGGCTCCAGGGCTGCCAGAGGGATGTCTGACTGCCAGCTTAGGCCCAATTCCCCAAGGAGCGGGCCTAAGACAGCAGGTGGACATTCCCCAAGGGGTCCACCTGCGAGAGGGCACAGGCTGGGCTTAGGGACCCCCCCAATTGCACAAATTTTTGTGCACCGGGCCTCTAGTAATAAAATAACAGATTTAAGCTTTAACTTAGCAATAATTGCATTAAATGGAAATGGTCTATATGTAGCAATAAAAATACAGAGATTGGAAAATGGACAAGAAATCATGACCCATCTACATATTTTCTACATAAAAGTCACTTCAAATATCATACCATAGATTAGTTGAATATAAAAGGAGCTAAGAGGATGGCGGAGAGATAAAAAAGCTTAAAAGTGGTCAAATATATGGTTACAGAAGGAGGCTTGACTTTTGGTGCTAACTACAAAATACAATATACAGATGATATATTATAGAAGTACCTGAAAAAAAACTGTATAATTTTATTAACCAATGTCACCCCAATAAATTTAATAATTTAAAAAATGTATATAGAAAAAATGTATACCATGGAAACATTTTTAAAATGTTATATGAATATCAGATAAAAAAGACTTTAGAGTACATATTAATAGAGACAATGAGGGCTATTAAACAATTATAATAGAATCGATACTTCAAAAGGGGTTAGTAATCCTAAAAATGTATACACCAAAGAACAATCTCAAAATGCATAAAATAAAAAACAATTAAACTTGAAGAAATAAAACAATCTATAATTATAGTTTGTCTTCAAAACCCAACACTTCACAATTAACAGAATTATTAGATTAAAAAAAATCAGTGAGGATACACCAGAAATAAACAACAAAAGTAAACAATCATATGTAAGTGGCATATTTGGAACCCTTCACCCAACAACAGCAGAATAAACATTGTTTTCAAGAGTCCAAAGAACATTCATCAAGCTAGACCATATCATCTATACTGATAAAAGGGTAATATGCTAATTAGACCGGGAGACCTTCTGGACGTCATTCCAGACAAAGCCATGGTGGCAGAGTCAAGGCAGAGGTAGTTAGGGGCGATCATGCTGGCAGGGGGGCACATTTGGGGGCAATCAGGCAAGTAGGGGGAAGTTGGGGGTGATCAGCCCAGCAGGGAGGCATTTGGGAGGCCGGTGGGGGGCAGTTGTGGGTGATCAGGCCAGCAGGGGGGGCAGTTGTGAGATCAGGCTGGGAGTGGGGGGCAGTTTGGGGTGATCAAGCAAGCAGGCAGGTGAGCGGTTAGGAGCCAGCGGTCCCGGATTGTGAGAGGGATGTTCGACTGCCGGTTTTGGCCCAATCTGAAGGGTGGGATGGGCCTAAACCAGCAGTGAGACATCTCCCAGGGGTCCCAGATTGGAAAGGGTGCCGGGTGGGCTGAGGGAACCCCCCCTTGCACATATTTTGTGCACCGGGCCTCTAGTCTATAATAATAAAAGAGTAATATGCTAATTAGACTGGACAGCTGAATAACCTACCGGATGTCCTTCCTGATGAAGCTGTGGTGGCAGGGGCTGAGGCAGAAGTGGTTAGGGGCAATCAGGCAGGCAG
>NW_005354875.1:489179-497367 GCF_000412655.1 Myotis brandtii
GGTTAGGGTGATCAGAGGCAGGCAGAGAGTGGTTAGGGGTGATCTGGCAGGCAAGCCAGCGGTTAGGAGCCTGTGGTACCGGATTGCGAGAGGTGCAGGCCAGGCTGAGGGACTCTCCCCCCCCCCCAGTCCCTGTGCACTAATTTCATGCACTGGGCCTCTAGTGTGTTATATAAAACACAGCTCAAGAAATGTAAAATCACCGAAATCATGCAAAATATACTCCTTGAATATAATAAAATCAAATAGAAAAATCACTAACAGAAACACAGCAGAAAATTACAAACACTTGGAAATTAAACAGCATACTACTAAATACCTCATGAGTCAAAAAAATAAGTCTTATTAAAAATTACAAAGTGTAGAATTAACTAAAAATTAATGTACAAAATATCAAAATTTTGGAATGCAACTAAAACAGTTCTGAAAGAAAAATTTATAGCACCAAATACTTACATTATACATAATGAAGATCTCCTATCTTAAGAAACTAGAAAAAAGGAGCAAAATATACACACAGCAAGTAGAAAAAAACACAC
Source organism: Myotis brandtii (assembly GCF_000412655.1). Classification (NCBI taxonomy): domain Eukaryota; kingdom Metazoa; phylum Chordata; class Mammalia; order Chiroptera; family Vespertilionidae; genus Myotis; species Myotis brandtii. The sequence goes on from NW_005354875.1 coordinate 489,719, forward strand.
AAAACAAAACAAAACAAACCACACACATTAAAAAATGCCACTGCAATTGAATCAGGAAAAAAAAATTGAGAAAAATTAAAGAAACAAAATATGGCTCTTTTTAAAAAACTAAAAAGCTGATAAACCTCTAACAATATAAGAAAAAAATGAAAAGAAGAAATACAAATCATCAATTTCAGGAATAAATAGGATATGGCTACATTTCCTTCAGTCATTCAAAGGATAATAAAGCTATACAATTTTAAATTCATAAATTTAACAACTTAATAAAAATGGACCAATTTCTAAGTCAAAACACAAACTACCAAATTTCAACCAAGATGAAATGGATAATTTGAAAGCTCTGTAACTCTTAAGGAAATTGAATACATAATTAGAATTTCCTGAAGAAAAAAATCCAGTTCCAGATGGATTTACTAAAGACTTTTACCAAACATTTAAAGAAAAGAACACCTATTTTTTCAGGATTATTTATATACTCTTTTTAAATTTAAAAATTAATTATAGTTGACATTCAATATTATATTGTTTTCAGGTGGTTAGACATTTCTATAACTTATAAGGTGTTCCCTCTTATAAGTTTTGACTCCCACTGACACCATATATAGTTAATACAATAATATTGACTGTATTCCTTAAACTACACTTCACATCTCTGTGACAATTTTGTAATTGCCAATTTGTGCTTCTTTTACCCAGCCACCAAACACCCTGTTACCTGGCGATCATCAGTTTGTTCTCTGTCTATGAGTTTGTTTCTGCTTTGTTTGTTCTTTTATTTTGTTATTTAGATTCCACATATAAGTGAAGGAATTGTATTTGTCTTTCAATGTCTGACTTATTCAACTTAGCATAATACCTTCTAGGTCCATCTATGTTGTCACTAATGGTAAAATTTCATTTTTTATGGTCAAGTAATATTCCATTGTATATACATGTACAAAAGCATCTTTACCTACTCATCTTTTGATTGGAGAATTTAATCCATTTATATTTAAGATAATTGTTGAGAGATCCAAGATGGCTGCCGACAGGACAGTAGGCTGCAAGATAGTGTGTGAGTGAGAGAACGAAAAAAGAGTGTGTGGACGTGCGGGGAGTGTCTGTATTTGTGAGTGAGGGACAGCTATATTCCAAGACACTGTTGGGGACTGGCAGACCAGGCTCCCCTGGCTGGGCAGCCTCTACTGCTACTGAAATCTCTCCCCGAGTCCCTGGCTCTGCTGCAGAGACTGCGCCATCTTGAAGGGGAGAGTGGCTGTGCTTGGAAGCCCAGCCTTAACTTCAACTTGGGAGACCTCAGATACCTCCCAGGACCCTACAACCACAATTCCCAGGGACCAGCTGCCTCAGCTTGCGAACCCAAGAACACTGGGACTACAGCCACCTTGACCACGGGCACCTAAAAAGTCTGTCCAGGGGGAGGCAAAGTGGCATGAATACGCAGATGAGCCCTGTGCCTTCTCACAGAACAGATAGAAGGAACAGCTGAATCAAATGACATCTATCCAGAATTGAGGAATTAAACAAAGCTGGTGAAGCAATCTATGGATGGAAAGGTTAGATATTGCCTAGAGAAAGGTGACATCTGAGATCCAGGATGCGGGGAGAAACATGTGCGAAATGCACACAGTGGGAACTAGAGTCTCAGAGTAAGACTGTGACCCACAAAATCCATGGCTGTTGGGGTCAGTGTAGCCTAGTGGTTGGCAAACTGAGGCTCGCGAGCCACATGCGGCTCTTTGGCCCCTTGAGTGTGGCTCTTCCACAAAATACCGACTCCTGCGCATGGGCCATGAAGTTTCAATCGCACTGTACGTGCGCGCCCACACGTGGTATTATATATATACACTAGTGGCCCAGTGCATGAAATTCGTGCACAAGGGTGGGGGTATCCCTCAGCCCGGCCTGCACCCTCTCCAATCTGGGACCCCTCGAAGGATGTCCTACTGCCAGTTTACAGGGATTGGGCCTAAACCGGCAGTCAGACATCCCTCTCACAATCCGGGACTGCTGGCTCCAACCACTCAGCTGCCTGCCCGCATGCCTGATTGCCCCTCACCACTCTGCCTGCCAGCCTGCTCACTCCCAAATGCCCCCCCACCAGCCTGATCACCCCCAACTGCACCGCCTGCTGGCCTGCTCGCCCCTACTTTCCCTCCCCACTGGCCTGCTCATCCCCAACTGTCCCCCTGCTGGCCTGCTCACTCTAAACTGCCCCCCCCCTGCTGTCCTGATCACCTCCAACTGACCCCCACTGATGGCCTGCTTGTCCCCAACTGGCCCCCCTGCTGGTCTTCCCTCCCCACTGGCCTGCTCGCCCCCAACTGCCTCCCTGCTGGCCTGCTCACTCCAAATTGCCCACCCCGCTGTCCTGATCACCTCCAACTGACCCCCACTGATGGCCTGCTCACCTCAAACTGGCCCCCCTGTTGGTCTGCTTACCCCCAATAGCCCGGCCCCCTATCAGGCTGATCACCCACAACTGCTGTCCCATCCTGGCCTGATCACCCAAAACTGCCCTCCCCTCTTGGCCTCTAACCACCTCTACCTTGGCCCTGCCACCATGGCTTTGTCCAGAAGAACATCTGGAAGGTCTCCTGGAAGGTCTCCCAGTCTAATTAGCATATTATCCTGTTACTAGTATAGATAGAGGCCTGGTGCATGGGTGGGGGCCGGCTGGTTTGCCCTGAAGGGCGTCCCGGATCAGGGTGGGGGTCCCACTGGGGTGCCTGGCCAGCCTGAGTGAGGGGCTGAGGGCTGTTTGCAGGTTGGCCATAGCCCCTTCAGGGTGGGAGGGTCCTGCTGGGGTGCCTGGCCAGCCTGGGTGAGGGGCTGAGGGCCGTTTTCAGGCTGGCCACACCCCCCAGCAACCCAAGCTCACAGCCCCTCCTTTTTTCTTTTCTTTTTTTTTTTTCCAGTGCCTCCTTTAGTGGAGGCCAAGGCAGGCTGGAAGCAGGTATCTGGTATTTATTTATCTTCGATAATTAAAACTTTGTAGCCTTGAGGGGAGGCCAGGGCTGGCCAGGGAAGGTGAGAAGCTTGGCTTCCTACATCGCCGGGGTCAACCCAAGCCTCCTGCTTACTCCAGCTCCATGGCCTCTGCCATCTTAGTTGGGATAATTTGCATACTCGCTCCTGATTGGCTGGTGGGTGTAGCGAAGTGGTGGAGTGATGGTTAATTTGCATGTTTCTCTTTTATTAGTGTAGATTTTAATATATATATATTTTTCTTTTTTTTTTACTTTTCTTCGTATACACTCATTCTTTTTCTACGTTCTTTATACTGAATTGTGGCTATTTCCTCATTCATTCATTTCCTTGACCTTACCTTCTAGGAATAAGCACTGCTTCCTCCGATTCATCTGGGTGTTTGTTGTTTCGGTTTTTGTAGTTTACATATTTGGGATTAGTTGTTGTTGGTAGTTTGCATTCATTTCTGGGTGTTTGTTGTTTCAAATTTTTGAATCAGCTGTTATTCTATTGGAGTTTTCTCCCCATATACATATATTTCCCCCTTTCTTTTTCCTTCTGTTTCTTTTCTCTCTTACATTTTTTCCTTTTCTCAATATCATTTTTGCACTCTTTTCTTTCCCCTAATTTTCTTTTCTCTGGTGGTCACTTTTATTTCGGGTTAATAGTATCGTGAATACTTTTGTGTTTGGTGCCCTGTGCATTGTGTCTTGTTGTGTTTTATTGTGTGCCTATAAGTCAACAAAGGAGAGAGATAGCTTCATAACCAGACACCCTGAGAGGAGCAATCATGGGGAGACAAAGAAGGAGCCCGCATACAAAAGAAAAGGCCGAATCACCAGACAAGGAAGTAAGCGAAATGGAAGCAAGCAATATGTCAGAGAAAGAATTCAAAGCAACAGTCATAAGGTCTCTGAAAAGGATGGAAGTCAAATTCAACAATATGTGTAAGAACCAAGAGGAAATAAAGAAGAATCAAGAAGAAATGAAAAATGACATCGTTGCAATAAATAACTCAATTGAAAGTATCAATAGTAGACTAGAAGAAGCAGAGGACTACATCAGTGAGCTAGAAGACAAGGTAGGAAAAAATACCCAAGAAGAGAGGCATCTAAAAAAATACAAAAACTTAAAAAACAGGAGGAGGACCTAAGGGAACTTGGGGACAATATGGAACGAACAGCATCCACATAATAGGAGTGCCAGAAGAAGAGGAAACTGAGCAAGGAATAGAAAACCTGTTTGAAGAAACGACAGAAAACTTCCTTGATATTGCAAAGAAAAAACTCACACAAGTCCAAGAAGCTCAGAGTCCCAAACAAGATGAAATCCAAAAGACCGACACCAAGACACATAATAATTAAATTGTTATTAGTGTAGATTTTAATATATATATATTTTTCTTTTTTTTTTACTTTTCTTCGTATACACTCATTCTTTTTCTACGTTCTTTATACTGAATTGTGGCTATTTCCTCATTCATTCATTTCCTTGACCTTACCTTCTAGGAATAAGCACTGCTTCCTCCGATTCATCTGGGTGTTTGTTGTTTCGGTTTTTGTAGTTTACATATTTGGGATTAGTTGTTGTTGGTAGTTTGCATTCATTTCTGGGTGTTTGTTGTTTCAAATTTTTGAATCAGCTGTTATTCTATTGGAGTTTTCTCCCCATATACATATATTTCCCCCTTTCTTTTTCCTTCTGTTTCTTTTCTCTCTTACATTTTTTCCTTTTCTCAATATCATTTTTGCACTCTTTTCTTTCCCCTAATTTTCTTTTCTCTGGTGGTCACTTTTATTTCGGGTTAATAGTATCGTGAATACTTTTGTGTTTGGTGCCCTGTGCATTGTGTCTTGTTGTGTTTTATTGTGTGCCTATAAGTCAACAAAGGAGAGAGATAGCTTCATAACCAGACACCCTGAGAGGAGCAATCATGGGGAGACAAAGAAGGAGCCCGCATACAAAAGAAAAGGCCGAATCACCAGACAAGGAAGTAAGCGAAATGGAAGCAAGCAATATGTCAGAGAAAGAATTCAAAGCAACAGTCATAAGGTCTCTGAAAAGGATGGAAGTCAAATTCAACAATATGTGTAAGAACCAAGAGGAAATAAAGAAGAATCAAGAAGAAATGAAAAATGACATCGTTGCAATTAAATAACTCATTGAAAGTATCAATAGTAGACTAGAAGAAGCAGAGGACTACATCAGTGAGCTAGAAGACAAGGTAGGAAAAAATACCCAAGAAGAGAGGCATCTAAAAAAATACAAAAACTTAAAAAACAGGAGGAGGACCTAAGGGAACTTGGGGACAATATGGAACGAACAGCATCCACATAATAGGAGTGCCAGAAGAAGAGGAAACTGAGCAAGGAATAGAAAACCTGTTTGAAGAAACGACAGAAAACTTCCTTGATATTGCAAAGAAAAAACTCACACAAGTCCAAGAAGCTCAGAGTCCCAAACAAGATGAAATCCAAAAGACCGACACCAAGACACATAATAATTAAATTGGCAAACACCAACAACAAAGTAAGAATCTTAAAGGCGGCCAGAGAGAGACAGAAAGTTACCTATAAAGGATCCCCCATCAGACTTTCAACTGATTTCTCAACAGAAACACATCAGGCCATAGGGTATGGAATGAAATATACAAAGTCATGCAAAGGAAGGGTCCTGAATCCAAGAATACTGTACCCATCAAGGCTTTCAATCAAAATTGAGGGTGAAATCCGGAGCTTCACAGACACAAAAGGACTAAGGAAGATTATTATCACCAAACCAGCAAGGCAAGAAATGCTAAAGAGTCTGCTGTAAAAAGAAGAAATAGGAAGGGAAGTAGGAACACAGGCATAAAAAAATAAAACCTGTGACAAACAAATACCTATCAATAATAACTTTAAATGTAAATGGATTAAATGCCTCAATCAAAGGACATAGGGTAGTTGAGTGGATAAGAAAACATTACCGATATATCTGCTGTCTACAGGAAACCCACCTCAGAACAAAAAGCTCACACAGACTGATGGTGAAGGGATGGAAAAAGGTTCTTTTCAGGCGAATGGACATTCAAAAAAAAAAAACCGGGGTAGCAATACTTCTATCTGACAAATTAGACCTCAGAGTAAAGGCTATAATAAGAGATAAGGAAGGCCACTTTATAATACTAAAGGGAGCAATTCAACAAGAAGATATAACTCTGGTAAACATATATGCACCCAATACAGGAGCACCCAAATACATAAAAACACTTCTGCACGATATCAAGGGAGAGATTGACAGCAATACTGTCATAGTAGGGGACTTTAATACCCCACTAACACCACTGGACAAATTCATTAAACAAAAAATCAGCAAAGAAACAACAATCCTAAATGACTCACTAGATCAGATGGAATTAATTGACATTTTCAGAACATTTCACTCCAAAGCCACAGTATATACATTCTTCTCAAGTGCACATGAGTCATTTTCAAAGATAGACCACATATTGTTAAACAGGCAAAGTCTCTTCAAATTTAAGAAGATAGAAATCATATCAAGCAACTTCTCAGATCACAATGGCATAAAACTAGAAATCAACCACAATAAAAACAATAAAAAATCAAACACCTGGAGGCTAAATAGCATCCTATTAAATAATGATTGGGTTACCAAAGTGATCAAAGAATAAATAAAAAGCATCATGACAACAAATGACAATGAAAACACAACAATCCAAGATCTATGGGACACAGTGAAATCAATCTTCAGAGGGAAGGTCATAGTTCTACAGGCCTATCTCAAAAACAAGAAAAGATGGTAATAAATTATCTAATCCTATAACTCAAAGAGTTAGAAATAGAGCAACAAAAAAAGCCCAGCATAAGCAGAAGGAAGGAAATAATAAAGATCACAGCATAGATAAACAACATAGAGCCAAAAAAAATTAATAATAAACAATTCAAATTATCAACAAAACCAAGATCTGGTTCTTTGAAAGAATAAACAAGATTGATGAATCTCTACCCTGGCTCACCAATAAGCAAGAGAGAGGACCCAAATAAACAAAATCAGAAATGAAAGAGGTGAAGTAACAACTAATCCCACAGAAATACAAATGATTATGAAAAAATACTATGAACAACTCTATTTCAAAAAATGGACAATCTAGATGAAATGGACATATTCTTAGAAAAACACAAGCTCCCAAAACTCAACCAAGAAGAATAAAAAAACCTGAATAGGCTGATAACTACCAAAGAAATTGAATCAGCAATAAAAAATCTTTCAGCAAACAAAAGCCCTGGTCCGGACTGCTTTACAGGGGAGATCGACCAAGCATTTGTGGAAGAACTAAAACCTATCCTCCTCAGACTATTCCAAAAAATTGAAGAGGAATGCACACTTCCAAGCTCTTTCTAAGAAGCCTGCATTACCCTAATCCTAAAACCAGATAGATACCACAAAAAAGAGAACTACAGGCTAATATCTTTCATGAACATAGATGCTGAAATTCCACAACAAAATTCTAGCAAATCAGATTCAGCATTACATTAGAAAGATCATACACCATGACCAAGTGGGATTTATTCCAGGGATGCAAGGATGGTACAATATCTGCAAATCAATAAATGTGATACATCACATAAACTGAAAGACAAAAATCACATAATCATATCAATGGATGCAGAAAAAAA
>NW_005354875.1:497574-498177 GCF_000412655.1 Myotis brandtii
ATACCTCAACATAATAAAAGCCTTATATGACAAACCTACAGCCAACATCATACTCAATAGGCAAAAACTAAACTCATTTCCCCTAAGAACAGGAACAAGATAGGGATGCCCACTTTCATCACTCCTGGTCAATATAGTATTGGAAGTGCTAGCCATAGCGATCAGACAAGAAGAAGATATAAAAGGCATCCAAATTAGAAAAGAAGAAGTAAAACTGTCCTAATTCGCAGATGACATGGTACTATACATAGAATACCCCAAAGAGTCCATCAAAAAACTTCTAGATCTAATAAATGAATTTGGCAATGTAGAAGGATACAAAATTAACACCCAGAAAACTATGGCCTTTTTGTACACCAATAATGAATTCCCAGAAAGAGAAACGAAAAAAAAAAACAATCCCATTATCCATTGCACCAAAAAAAAAAAAATTAAGATACCTAGGAATAAACTTAACTAAGGGGGTAAAAGACCTGTACTCGGAAAACTACAGGACATTTAAAAAGAGATAGAGGAAGATGTAAACAAATGGAAGAACATACTGTGTTCATGGATTGGTAGAATCAACATCATTAAAATGTCCATACTACCCAAAGCAATTTA
>NW_005354875.1:498236-514816 GCF_000412655.1 Myotis brandtii
TGAAAAAAGAGATAGAGGAAGACATAAACAGATGGAGGAACATACCATGTTCATGGACTGGTAGAATCAACACCATTAAAATGTCCATACTACCCAAAGTAGTCTACAGATTCAATGCAATCCCTATTAAAATACCAATGGCATATTTCAAAGATCTAGAAGAAACTCTCAAAAAATTCATCTGGAATAAAAAAAAATACCCCGAATAGCCACAGCAATCCTGAGAAAGAAAAACAAAGTTGGAGGGATCACATTACCAGATATCAAGCTATATTACCATGCCACACTTCTCAAAACTGCCTGGTACTGGCACAAGAACAGACATATAGACCAATGGAACAGAACAGAGAACCCAGAAATCAAACCAAGCCATTATGCTAAATTAATATTTGACAAATGAGGCAATAACATACTATGGACACAAAACAGTCTCTTTAATAAATGGTGCTTGGAAATTTGGACAGATACATGCAAAAAAAATGAAACGAGATCACCAACTTACAGCATACATAAAAACAAACTCAAAATGGCTAAAGAACTTGAATGTAAGACGGGAAACCATAAAAATTCTACAATACTCCATAGGCAACAAAATAGCAGACATATGTTATAGCAATATCTTTACAGACATAGCTCCTAGGGCAATGGAGACTAAGGAGAAAATAAACAAATGTGACTATATCAAAATAAAAAGCTTCTGCACAGCAAAAGAAACCATCAATGCTGGTAAGGATGTGGAGAAAAGGAAGCCTCCTGCACTGCTGGAGGGAATCCAGACTGGTACAGCCACTGTGGAAGTCAGTATGGAGTTTCTTCAATAAGTTAAAAATGGAACTCCTATTTGACCCAGTAATCCCACTTCTAGGACTATATCCGAAGAAACCAGAAACACCAATCAGAAAGAATATATGCACCCTGTGTTCATAGCAGCACAATTTACAATAGCTAAGATTTGGAAACAGCCTAAGTGCCCATCAGCAGATGAGTGGATTAAAAATCTGTGGTACATCTACGCAATAGAATACTTTGCTGCTTGAAAAAGAAGGAACTTTTACCATTTGCAACAGCTTGGATGGAACTGGAGAGCATTAAGCTAAGCGAAATAAGCCAGTCGAAGATAAATATCACATGATCTCACTCATGTCGGATATAATGATCAACATAATTTGATGCACAAGAATAGATCCAGAGACAAATGGTAGGGGAGGGGGGCGGGTTAGAGAGCAGCCAAAGGACTTAGGTGCATGCATATTAGCATAACCAATGGACACAGACCCTGGGACGGTGGGGGCTTGCTCAGGGTGAGAATGGCTAGGGGAGTGGGTCAATTGTGGAAAAAGGAGACATATTTAAAATTTTGGACAATAAAAAAATAAAATTAAAAATAAAATAATGAAAGATAATTGTTGATAGGTATGTAATTATTGCCAATTTTATTGTTTATTGTTTATTATTATTATTTTTATTTCTCTGTTCCTTTTTTATTCTGTTGTTCTCTTCTCTTGTATGTATGACTTTCTCCAGGTCACAAGGCTAGAGACAAATGAAATTCTCATGATTCTTATTAGAAATATTTGAATTTTGATAATCAGAAACATTTATTGTATTTGTGATAAATCTGTTTACTATATGACTGTTTCTGTTTATATACCATCTAATATTCATTTGTCTCAAAGTAGGTCTCTGAAAGTAATTAGATTCCTATGTATTTTTTGGGATCACAGTAAGTTATCAATTGATGCTACCTCTAAGAAGATATTTATTCTCACAAATGTGTATTGATCTTTTGTAAGCTATCAAGAACTCTGTGTAGGCTTATTAGCTATATTAGCATAGAAGTACTTTAAGCTGATTTTAGTGAAATAAGAGCCTATAAAAATGTGCAATAGATATATGTGTAAAATCTGTCAATCTTGCATGATACTTAAAAAAAATAGTTGGTGACGAGAGATTGTATTAATATGGAAGAATTAGGCTTATATTAGCAAAAAGAAGTAGATGACTGAGGCCAGTGGTAGAATTAAATTTTATCATTTGAGATTTTAAAGAGATTTAAGGGATAAAGTGTGGTGTTTTGCTAAAGAATTAATATAAACAATATTAATAATTTCAAAAGAGCTTTACTTGGGTTTTTGCCTTATGTTCAGGTTGCTTGTAGTAGTGACAGAGGCATATTTGGGGTACTACACAGATAAGGACAGAAACAGGTAAATAAAAAATTGAGGCCTTAGCTGGTTTTGCGCAATGGTTAGAGCGTCGGTCTGCAGACTGAAGGGTCCCAGGTTCGATTCCAGCCAAGGGCACATGCCTGGGTTGCAGGCTCCATCCCCAGTGGGGGGCGTGCAAGAGGCAGCCAATCAATGATTCTCTCTCATCATTGGTGTTTCTATCTCTCCCTCTCCCTTCCTCTCTAAAATCAATAAAATATATATAAAAAAATTGAGAATGAAATGAACATAAATAGAGGAGAGCAGAATACTAAAGAATTCCAAAGTTTCAGTAGGTCTTCAGAAACTAAAAATTGACAATGGTTGAGGACAAAGCAAAACAAAACATTGGGACAAATGGTTAATGAGACCATTAGGATGTGGTCAAACCAAATAATCAAAACTAATATATTTTAAAGTATAAAGACTAAATATTTTGGCAAAATACCTGAATCTTTTTGTTATATGTAACTTCTTCAAAGTTTCAGTCTTTTGTTTCTTTTTTTTATTGCTAAAAGTGACCTAATATGTGGTCTATTTTTGAATATGTCCCATGAGCACCTGAGTGGAATGTATATTCCATGGCTTTGGGGTGAAGTGTTTTGAAGATGTCAATTAAGTCCATCTGATCTAGTGAGTCATTTAGGATTGCTGTTTCTTTGCTGATTGTTTGTCTAGAGGATTTATCCAGTGATGTCAGTGGTGTATTAAATCCCCTACTATGATTGTATTGTTGTTGATCTCTCCTTTGATATCTTCCAGGAGTTTTTTTTATGTATTTGGGTGCTCCTGCATTGGGTGCATATATGTTTAGCAGGGTTATATCTTCTTGTTGTATTGATCCCTTTAGTATTATGAATTGGCCTTCCTTATCTCTTGTTATGGCCTTCACTTTGAGATGTATTTTGTCCGATATAAGTATTGCTACCCCAGCTTTCTTTTCCTTTCCATTTGCCTGAAAGATATTTTTCCATCCCTTCACTTTCAGTCTGTGTGAGTCCCTTCTAATGAGGTGGGTCTCTTGTAGACAGCAGATGTATGGGTCATGTTTTTTTATCCATTCAGCCACTCGATGTCTTTTGGTTGGAGCATTTAGTCCGTTTACATTTAAAGTTATTATTGAAAGGTACTTGTTTATAGCCATTTCTTTTTGTGTGTGGCTGTTTTCTTTCTGAGCTTGTTATTTCTTCTTTTTACACCAGTCCCTTTAGCATTTCTTGCATGGCTGGCTTGGTGGTGATAAACTCCCTTAGCCTTTTTTTGTCTGTGAAGCTTCTTATTTCCCCTTCAATTTTGAATGAAAGCCTTGCTGGATAGAGTATTCTTGGATTCAGTCCTTTGCTTTGCATCACTTTGTAGATTTCTGTCCATTCTTTTCTGGCCTGATGTGTTTCTGTTGAGAAATCATTTGATAATCTAATGGGAGATCCCTTGTATGTAACTTTCCGTCTCTCTCTTGCAGCCTGTAAGATTCTCTCTTTGTCCTGAACATTTGCCATGGTAATTATGATGTGTCTTGGTGTGGGTCTTTTCGGATTCACCTTGTTTGGGACTCTCTGGGCTTGTGTGACTTTTTTCTTCCCCACCTCAGGGAAGTTTTCTGATATTATTTCTTCGAATAGGTTTTCTAATCCATGTTCATCTTTCTGTTGTTCTGGCACCCCTATTATTCGTATGTTGTTTCGTTTCATGTTGTCCCAAAGCTCCCTTAGGCTCTCCTCCTGTCTTTTAATTTTTTTCTCCATTTGCAGTATAGTTTGGGTGTGTTTTGCTTCCTTGTCTTCTAATTCACTAATTCGGTCCTCCGCTTCTCCTAGTCTACTGTTGATACTTTCAATGGAGTTTTTTATGGCAGCTATATCACTCTTCATTTCTTCTTGGGCCTTACTTAAGTTGTTGATTTTTTCATCTGTTTCTTCTAGCTTCTTGCATATGGTATTGAATTTTTCATCTGATTCTTCTAGCTTCTTGCATATGGTATTGAATTTTTCATCTGATTCTTCTAGCTTCTTGCATATGGTATTGAATTTTTCATCTGATTCTTCTAGCTTCTTGCATATGGTATTGAATTTTTCATCTGATTCTTCTAGCTTCTTGCATATGGTATTGAATTTTTCATCTGATTCTTCTAGCTTCTTGCATATGGTATTGATTTTTTCCTCCGACCGGTGCATGTACTCTAGGACCCTTATTCTGAATTCTTTTTCCGTCATGTTGCATGCCTCTGTCTCACTTAGCTGCTTTTCTGGCGAGTCCTCCTTCTCTTTCCTTTGGGGGTTTCTTTGTCTACCCATGTTTGATCTCACTGACATATCTAGTTGTTGAGTCGTTCAGTGGCTGCTCCCTGGGTGGCAGTGGCTCCTCGGGCTGTGGTTGCTCCTTGGGCGGTTGTGGTAGCAGTGGCTCCTCCGTTGATAGCAGGGCCTCTGGTGGGTGCTGTTCACAGCTGTGGTGGCTCTTCTGGCAGGTGGAGGGAGGCTTCACACACAGTAACTGTTCCCCAGACAGAGCGTGTGGAGATCAGGAGGCCGCTGTTGCTTGAATCTGCTGCGTTGATTTAAAGGCACAAAATACAACACAACAAGGCACAACGTACCAGGCACTGAACACGAATGTATTTACGATATCAATAACCCCAAATAAAGGTGGCCACCCGAGCTAAGAGAGTTAGGAGATAAGGAAGAAAGAAGAGAAAAAGGTAGAAGAGAAAAAAGAAAGAAAGAAAAAAGAAAAAAAAAGGAGTGCAAAAATAAAATTGGAAAAAGGGAGGGGAAAAAAGAAGAGGAAAAAGAAAAAAAAAAGTAAGAGAGAAAAGAGAGTGAAGTATAAGAGGGGAAGAGACTATTTATATGAGGGGAAAACTCCTATAGAACCGCCACTAATACCAACAATTTACAGCAGCAGATTCCTGGAGATGAATACAAACTACAAACAACCAATAATATCAAGCGACGCAAGGGAAAACAGAAGCACAGAAATAACCGGGGGGCGGGGGGAGAAAAATAAAAAGAATAAGCAGACTAACCTCACAAACGATCCTAAAAAAACCCCCAATATACTCGTCAATCGAGCAAACAACAATAAACAATAGAGAGAGAAAAGAAGAAGAAGAAGAAAAAAATTTGGATAGTGAAGGAAGATAAGGGAAAGGTGTATAAGGATTTAGAGCAGGGGATTGGACATAGGGTATATAAGTAGGGTGAAATTTTGACAGGGGGTAAAAAGAATAGGGAAGATCTAAACCTGGAGTAGGGTAAGAGAAACAGGACAACAAAAGGGAAAAAGTGGGGAAGAGGGTTTAGCACAGAGGCAAATTGAGGTAGAGAAAAATGTTGCTAAAGGAACGATGAAAATAGAATGGAGGACATTAGTCCCAAAATAAAAAAATAAAAAAATAAAAGAAAAGAAAATGACACTTTAAAAAATGGTAAAATGATAGCAGTAATAATACTAGTTAAAAATAAAAATGTAGTAATTGAAAGGGTAAAATCAGGTGATGAAAAAAAAAGAAAAAAAGAAAAAAAATGGTTTCTTAGTTAAAAGTTGAAAAAATAATTTAAAAAAATAAAAATAAATATGTGCAGTAATGAAGGTGCTTCAGATCTTCTACTCTTCTTTTTGGCACCCCCGGAATTCAGGAGAATGTTGAATTTCCCTCTGATACACTGTTCCTCCGTGTTGTAAGCCACAGTCCTGATTTTAAGGCAGGCCGTATTGGTTCCGCTTACTGCTTTATTTGTATGTACAGAAGAGTCAGTTCGTGGCTCTGCCTCTGGGTGGCAGTGTGTCTGGATTGACCTCCAAGGCTTTAAGTCCTCTCTGACCAGGAGTTCTCTATTGTACCTGAACCAGCTCCGCCCAGATCTGTTTCACCAGTCGCCACTCTCAGCTCTGTTTTCCAGGCTCCCCAAAAACAATCTTCCCCTACAAGCTCCGCTAGCGACCCCAATTGGGCAATCACATGCACCGGGATCAACAATCAAACTCACAGATTTAAGAGGAAGTGTGTAAACAAGAGCCTGGGAGGCTGTGGGAACTCGCAGGGTTCCACCTTCCAGAACTCCGCGGAGTCTCAGAGCTGGTTTTTTAATCGTTACCCTGCTCTGTCCCAAATTGATTCTTAATAGCATCCAGTCCAACTATGGGCTTATTTATAGTGTTCCCTTCTGCCAGCAGCCCTGCGGGAGCGCTTCCCCACTTGCGGGTCACGCTGGCCCCAATGGCCGTGGACTTTGTGGGTTGCAGATTTCCCCTGCGCGCGCGCGCGCGCGTGTTCCTCGCTCCAACCTGAATTGCAAACTGCACCTTTGGGGGAAGTCTAACCTTTCCATGGGGGGAAGCAGGGCTCCTCTGAGTTCATGTAGTCGCGCTGCTTGAGAGCAGTTGCCTCCGGGTTAGTAGCCGATCTCTGGCTGAGCCGGCGCCCCGGGGGAGGTTTCAGCCTCAATCTCTAACTGTCCCCATTTTCTAGGAGTTCTCTGTCTTTCCTGACTGCAGACTGTCTCTCAGCTGAATCTCCTCTGCTTATTTGGGCTGTATGTTACCCGATTCAGCTGCTTGCCCTTATCTGCTCCGGGACAAAGCACCAACACGTCTGTCTAAACCTCCGCCATTTTTTTCTCCTTCCAGTCTTTTGTTTCTAAAAGAACCTCTAATTTTCTATTGTTGATAAAAATGATTCCACATGCCAAATTGATTTTCACTTGCTCAGGAATTAGTATCTTCCTTTGAAGAATGGATATGAAAAGGACTTACTGTCTTACTGAGATTTGTTATTGTGCTTAAACTCTTACAATCTTAGGTGGTGATATTTAATTATATTATCGGCTCCAGTCATCTACTTCTTTTTGCTCATATTGTGGCTCCAAAATGGTGTCAGTGATGAAGGATTTACTCTTCTAGAGCAAAATAAAAATAACACTGATACCTGAAAGAGCCCAAGCTCAAATAAATCAGCATAGTTTGAACTCTGTCTCCTTCACTTTCTAGCCATATAGTACCTACCACCTAGTATTAATAGAGTAAATGTTAATGATTATATATATTATCATCATTGTTATTTTTGTTGTTTGTCATTATGTTAGAAAAAAATGAACAGTTAATAGTGCAGACACTATAATCCATCTATCTGACTACCAGTTCTGTCACTTGTAAGCTCTGTGATCTTCATGAAGTCTCTTGACTTCCCTGAGCCTCACTTCCCTCTTTCATTGAATGGAGATAGTAATCACCATATTTCATTTAATTTAGTGAAATTTAAGTAAAATAATTACCATAAAGTGTTTAAATTAGTGCTTAGTACATTATAGATACTGAATATTAGCTATTATTTCTTATGGAAAACTTTACATTTATTCTTTAGATTTGGGTACTTCCTATTTTTGGAGTATTAAAGTGGTAATTGTGTGTGTGTGTGTGTGTGTGTGTGGCACTGCATAGAAGCTGGGTGGGCAGCCCGCACTGTCCAGGCCAACCTCGCAGATCACTAGGAGCCGCCCAGCCCCTGTGGTCCCAGTGACTGAGGCCCAGCTCACCTGTAACAGGCCGTGCAGGTGCAGGGAGGGCTCCTCATGGGCGCTGGTACCTAAGCACAGGGGCTTCCCTGGCACATGAGCCTTGGCGTCCCAGGAAAGGGTAGCGAGGGGAGTGAGAGCGAGCTCTGCAGACACCTCCGTCCCTATCACCCCCGCCCCCAGGTAGCCAGCGAGAGGTCACAGCCCCTCACCTGGCGACACATCGCCAATGCCCACCATGTTCCCTGCCGCCCCCTGGTGGTCAGCGCATGTCATAGCGAGCGGTCAAACTCCTGGGCTCTGGGTTGAACTCCTGTTCGAATGACCGCCCGAGGGGACAATTGGCATATTAGGCTTTTATTTTATAGGATAGTGGATGGAAACTTGAAGTAGTTCCACATTTTTGTAGTGAGAATCAAAACCATCTACACACATTCAGCTTCTGATTGATGTTAATGACCATACTACTAGATTGGCTTCCCTAACATGACTTTACTATTTCAACTCTTCTTTTAAGTAAATATATTTTATTGATTTTAGAGAGGAAGGGAGAGGAAGACAGAGATAGAAACATCAATGATGAGAGAGAATCATTGATTGGCTGCCTCCTGCATGCCCCACACGGGATCGGACCCACAACCCTGGCATGTGACCTGGAATCAAACTGTGACCTCCTGGTTCATAGGTCAACATTCAACCACTGAGCCATGCAGGCCAGGCACTATTTAGACTCTTACTCAAGATGATAACAGTTGCAAATAATTTTATTCTTCATTTCAAGAACTTCCCAAACTCATTTTAAATTGCTCAGTTTTCCAATAGTATCAAATTACTGAGTACATTCTTCTAATCCCTTACCTCAAAACCTGCACCTTGTTGTGTCTCTAATCCTTAATTATTCCAACATGATCAGTGCCCAATTCTAATTAAGCCCACACATTAAAGAAACTATCTCAAAACAGATCCTAACACTTCATAAAAATTGTGAATTTGTCCTCCCCACTACAGACACTATTTTTTTCATGTAAATGTATTAAGTATTAACAATAAGGACTTCATGTAAAGACTACCAAGATTGTGATATACATTATCACAGGGAACAACAAATTCAACTTTGCTTTATCAATAAGTTTAAAGGTGATACTTTCAGGAAGCAAGCTTTGGAAAATAGGAATATATATTGAAGTAAATTCTCTGTATTTTATTGCAATGGATTTTAAGTGTCTTGTTTTTCATGTTTCATCCTCTTTTTAAATTATAATGAGACATCTAAAAACCAAAGCCTGAAGAAAGTGAAAATAATCAAGATTTAAATTTAAAAACAGGTTGCTTCTGCTGTTCTGCTGCCAATAATTTTATGAGGCTAATTTTCCCCTCCAAACCTTTGTGATTATGTGTATACCATGTGGAGAATCTCAATATTTTATTTTCAGAAAAGGCTTCTTACCCCATAGTTTATCATTTATATTGTATACAAAAACATACATTCAGCCAGATACTTTTGGAAACATTTTTAATATACTAAAAAGTGCAGAAAAAATAACAACATTGCATTCCTTACAATAACATTAACCTACCACCCTGAGTTAACAAATGCTTCTATTGCTATATTTGCCTCATATTAAGCAAAATGTCAGATCATCTTGAAACAGCCTTTGTTTATCCCCAATCCTGTTTCCCTCATTCCCTCTGTGGGAGCAACAAACATTATGAAATTGGTATGTATTCTCCTTTCAACTTTTTAAAAATGTAGTTTTACTATATAAATTAACATTTATTAAATATATATTTGTTTGTTTTATAACTTTAAATTTGCATTGTGACATCATGCTATCCTTTTTTTTCACAATTTGTTCTGACAAAAAATATGTGCTAAGACTGTGTTTTACAGATGTGAGGCAGGATAGTAAGAAGCCAGGAAAATTCCTTAACAAGTGGAATGGAAAAACTGAGACAGATAGCTGATTCAAACTCATCTCATCCAGATAGCTGATGCAATGACCAATGACCCCCTACCCTAGCACCAACCTATCGGTACAGTTCATGACCTTGACCCTATATGTTTATTTTGATTAATCAGCATTTTAAAGGACATACCTGAAAAGCTGTTGTATATTCTATTGAGATCTACCCTAAAATTCCCACCTTTAGAAAATAGATGCAAACCCTTAAAACAAAGGACCCAATGCACGGTCTCTCTTTCATGCCCACACTGTACCCCCTTCCTTTCTAAGTCATGTATCTTTTATTTCTTTCTCCAAGGGTCTTTCTTTTGCCTTGGTAACTTTTTTCTTGAGTCCATGCAGCCCATTGGTTCACTTCTTCTGCCTCTGTAACTTTCTTTCTTTCTTTCTTTCTTTCTTTCTTTCTTTCTTTCTTTCTTTCTTTCTTTCTTTCTTTCTTTCTTTCTCTCTCTCTCTCTCTCTCTCTCTCTCTCTCTCTCTCTCTCTCTTTCTTTCTTCCTTTTCTTTTCTTTTTTGTGATTCGAACCTGAGGATATTTTTCCATTTATTTTTAGAGAGAGTGGAAGGGAGGGGGAGAGACAGAGAGAGAGAGAAATATCGATGTGAGAGAGACACATCAATTGGTTGTCTCTCACACACGCCTCGATAGAGCCTGCAACTGAGGCACTTGCCCTTGATTGGAATCAAACCTGGGACCCTCCGACCCTTCTGTCCATGGGCTGACACTCTGTCCACTGAGCCAAACTGACTAGGGCTCTGACTTTCTTTCTAAACGGCCAAGACAGCTCCTTCTAGGCTCAGTCCTGTTGCTGTGATCTTGCCTTTTCTATCTTAAACCTTTCCTTTGTTTCAGTGTCCCTAGCTTTAATAAACCTATTCTAAAAGTCACCTGGAATTAAAATTGTGAAATATTTCCTGCACAAAGTCAAGAACTGAGTGAAGGCCGATACAGTTGTCAAGATATGCAGTTATAATCCAATTTTAGTTGATATAGAGAATTACATTTTATTGAATGTATTATTTTAATGTGTTTTTTTTAAGTTACCCATATACTTACTGCTTCATGTGTTTGAGGAGTTCAGTTCTTGGTTAAAAACTAATGTGTGATTTCTCAGGCCTGTTCATAAGCAATTACAAAAATTTGACATGGCAGGCCTCAAGGGGAAGGCCACCCTTCCAATGTTAGACTTGGGACCCAGCCAGAGCATCTAGGTCTCTAAGGGGAGTTACAGTCAAAGACTCGGGCTCCCTTAGCTAGTCATGTTCTTCACATATTTTCATTCCTAGTCCCATTCCTTCATTCCTAGCTCTCTTTATCTGAGGCCTTCAGGCGCCTCTGGCAAGGCCTCCTTATCAGGGAAGAAGAGGGAAAACTTGAAGACACTTTTCTCTGACAAGAGAAATGTTCTAAATTAAATTCAGTGGGTCAGAAAGTGGAGGAGAGAGATAAGGGAGGTGAATCAATAAATGGCTGCTGGCCAAAACCAACAAATGACTACTCACATTCCTGAATGTATGTTTAAATTTTGAATCAACTTCCAGGCTTCTATCTAGAAAGAATACCAAACACCATACACCACCACATCCTCTTTACACATGAACTTTCTGGCATGTTTGCCACAACCAGTCCAGAAACTGCAAATACTTCTTCCTTGTGGGCCATGCACCTATCCCAGAACTGTCCTCACTTCACCTTTTCCTGACCCCTTTATCTATAAACAATGCAAATTCTTTCAAAACCACTTACATCTTTCTTTGCCAAACTCATTGAATAAAAGAGCCCTGTCTACCTCAGGACTGCAGGCATGTTTCTCTTTTCCACCTAGCCCTGCTGCTGGTAGTTTAGGTTGCATACCCCAAGACCTGGTCCTTTTCCTGGCTAGCATATGGGTCAATAATCCCTTTCTGTAAGGATAATTTCTGGCCTCATATGTTTTTTGTTTAATATTTCCACTCTGAGCTCAGTACACAGTACTTTCCATTGCTAAATCCCTCCCTTTTTCCTCCCTTCTGGCCTTGGGTTCATAAAACTTCTGGAGCCTTTTTTGTTGTTGTTCAGGGCTCTTTAAAAAGTGCAATGACTCTGACCCTAGATGCATGCTGATCTACCTGATTCTTGATGAGTATGCAGTTCCTTAGAGGGAAATGTAAAAGGAGCGGTCAGTACTTTTTTTCAGTTTAGTCTTTTGCCTATACCAGTGGTCGGCAAACTCATTAGTCAACAGAGCCAAATATCAACAGTACAACGATTGAAATTTCTTTTGAGAGCCAAATTTTTTAAACTTAAACTATATAGGTAGGTACATTGTTATTAACTTAATTAGGGTACTCCTAAGCTGGCCTTTGCTAAAAAAACGTCCTCAATCTGATTGAGGTACATTCCCTGAGGTCGACCCTTTCCAACTCTCCCATCCACACTCATCTTGTAGCCAGTCTCACTCAACTCGTGCATGAATCACGCACACCTGCCTCCCCCGCTCCCATCGCCCGACTGACCGACAACCCCCACTTCTTCTAAAGCCACTTCTTCAAAATAGACTTGCCCAGGCGAAAACCGACTTCTGCGCATGGGCCACGAAGTTTCAATCACACTGTATGTGCGCGCCCGCAGGTGGTATTTTGTGGAAGAGCCACACTCAAGGGGGCAAAGAGCCGCATGTGGCTCGCGAGCCACGGTTTGCCGACCACTGGCCTATACCATTGCAGTAAGAAGTCAAAGACCCATTTTGGCTTATTGTTTAATTGGCTATTCTGGATATTTGACAGCCAAGCTCTCTTTTCTGGCTCAGCTGAGCTCTTTCTGACAGTATTATTTTTATATTTTTTCACTCTTTGAAAAAATAGTAAAATGGAAAATTTTATATATATCTCCTTTTTTGCATGTGTGAGGCTCTCTACGGTATATGACTAGAAATGGAAATACTTACTGGAAAGTTACATGCAATTTTAATTTCACTAGGTATTTCCTAATTCATATAAAAAGGATTGTATCAATTACACTCCCATCAACAGTGAGTGAAAGTTCCTAATTCTCTATATTGTCTTTGACACTAAGTATTGTCTAACTTTTTAATATTTCTGTCAGTCTGATGAGTGTGAAATTATATATAATTTTGCTTTAATTTGCATTTAATTAATTATTAATGATTTTGAGTATACATTTCTTAACTATTTTGATTTCTCCTCCTATGACTTGCTTGGTTATGTGTTTGGTCAATGTTTTGTTTGAGGATATTTTTATTATTATTTTTTGTTGTTTTTTTTTTTAGGATATTTTTATTAACATGTTGGTGTTCTATTATATGTTTCAAATGTATTCTCCCAGAATGTGGTTCTTATTTGTTTATGTTATATTTTGCCATTCAGAATGTATCAGCACTTTATGAGTTGTGCATTTGTGTTTAATTTAATCGTTTCCTACCCTGAGGTCATAAATGTTTTAAAATTTTGTTTTTGATATTTAAAAACTTTTTATGGGTCACAGATGTATTAGTCATTTGTAATCCATTGCCACATAACAAATTAACAGAAATTTAGCTACTTAGAGCAGTGCACTTTTATCCTATATAATAAAGAGGTAATATGCAAATTAACACTCATACCCTCACAAGATGGCTGCCTACAACCAGGTTGGCAGAGGGGTTAGTGGGGGACAACCAAACGACTGAACAGGCAACCTGTGTGGGGCGACCAGGCTGGCAGGAGGGTTAGTGAGGGACAACTAAATGACTGGACAGCAGGCTGCGTAGGGCTACCAGGCCAGTAGGGGGGCCATGGGAGAAACCAGGCCAGCAGAGGGGGGCAGTTGGGGGCAACCAGGCTGGCAGAGGGTGGAAGTTGGGGGCAACCAGGCTGGCAGGGGAGGCAGTAAGAGGCAACCAGGCCAGTGGGGAGGGCAGTTAGTGGCAACCAGGCTGGCAGGCAGGTGAGTGATTAGGAGCCAGCGGTCCAGGATTGTGAGAGGGATGTCCGACTGCCGGTTTAGGCCCAATCTCTGGCAATCGGACATCCCCCAAGGGGTCCCTGATTGGAGAGGGTGCAGGCTGGGCTGAGGCAACCCCCTCTCCATGCACAAATTTTGTGTACCGGGCCACAAGTATATAGCATAAAATTATAGCTCTGATCATCCCTAACCACTCGCCTGCCTGCCTGATTGCCCCTAACCTCTCTGCCTGCCTGCCTGATCGCCCCCAACTGCTCTCCCCTGATGGCCTGATCTCACCCCCAACTGTCTTCCTCTGCAGGCCAATTTGGTTCTGATTGGTCGGTTTCTATGCCAGTCAGTGTCAAAAACTCTGCCTTCTAGGCAGCCATTGGCTTTCACAGTTCACCCAGATTTGGTTCTGATTGGTTGATTTCTATGCCAGTCAGCATCAAAAGCTCCGCCTCTTAGGCAGCCATTGACTCCACACAGTTCACCAAGATTTGGTTCTGATTAGTCAGTTTCTATGACAGTCAGCATCTCTGGGCCTATCTGCAGGCCTGATCAGAGAGGCAGAGCTGATCAGCTGCCCTCGTGGAGGCCTGGAGAGAAAGAGAGGTGCGGCTGCTGGCTAAGCCCAGAGAGAAAGAGAAAGGCAATGGCTGATCAATAGCTGCCACAGAGGCTGCAGATCAGACCCTGCCTCTTTCTCCCAGCCTGATCTGCAGCCCCCTCTAGAGTCAGTGCTGGGTCGTGCGCCCACACCAGCTGCAATCAGTGCTGGGTTGCCACAGCAACCCAGCTCTGACTGCAGAGCTGACTTCTGGTGTTCGGTCGTTATAGACCCTGGGTTTTTATATCCTATCTAATAAAAGGGTTATATGCAAATTAACCATCACTCCGTCACAAAGATGGCAGAGCCCATAGCTATAAGATGGCGGAGCCCAGTCCCCTCAGGCCTGCTAGAGTCCCCAGTTCTTTTAGCCAGAACTGATTATTATGGCAAGCGGACCGAGAAGTTTTTCAGCAAGTGTGAGAAGCAAGTGTGAAAAGCAAGCCTTGGCAGGATCGAGGGAGACCCGGTGGGTTCAGGGCTGCTGCTGCCCAGGGAGGCCCTTGGAGTTTGGTTCTGAAACTGCAGGGACCCGCTCCACTGTGGGCTGGGGAGGAAGCGCCACTGCCTCCAGCCCTGTGCCAGGTCCCTGGTTAAGGAAGCAGGTCCAAGTTGCAGCCATGAGGCCTGGCGGGGCTGTCTCACCCTGACCATCATGGCTGAGCTCTGGCAGGGGTGGCGAGCACCTCTGGGATCACCGTCTGCTCCTGGGATCACTGTCTGCCCCTGTGCCACCTGCAGACACCAGTGGAGCAGGCGCGGGTTGAACATTTTAATAAAAATGGGATGCCTGCACCCCACCCCACTGTGTCCTGGTCCTTGGCAAGGAGAGGGCAGCGGAATTGGGGGCTCAGCCTTGGGACCCCATTAGAAAGCACTGGGGCTCAAGAGGGGCTGTGCATGGTTCACACTTATGAGTTCAGGATCTATGGCAATGTGAATAATTCAAACGTTTACAATAAAAACACATGAATACATGAATTCACTAATGTTAATGTTAAACTTCATGGAAAAAATAGTCCTTTGAATCTTTGGTGGTTAGAAATTAAAGACCTCAAATCATGTAGCAACCTGCAGGCATGATATAAGGAAGAGGTGCTGAATCACCAGGACGCTGAGGGCCAGCTGCTGCAGGCTTACAAAGGTGCAGACGAGGTGGCTCTCACTGATGCTGAGCTCAAAGAGCGCATCAGCAGCCTGATGGACCAAATCACCTTTCTGAAGAAGGTGCACGAAGAGGAGATCGCTGAGCTGCAGGCACAGATCCAGTATGCTCAGATCTCTGTGGAGATGGACGTGTTCTCCAAGCCCAACCTCTCCACCACACTCAAGGACATTCGCCCCCAGTATTAGAAGCTGGCTGCCAAGAACATGCAGAATGCCAAAGAATGGTTCAAGAGCCACTTCACCGTGCTGACTGAGAGCGCTGCCAAGAACACCGAAGCAGTGCACGCTGCCAAGGATGAGGTTCTGAGAGCCGTTGCCTGCTCAAGGCCAAGACCCTAGAAATGGAAGCATGCCGGGGCATGAACGAAGTGCTGGAAAAGCAGCTGAAAGACCTGGAAGATAAGCAGAACGCCAACATTAGTGCTATGCAGGACACAATCAACAAATTAGAAAATGAATTGAGAACTACAAAGAGTGAAATGGCATGATATTTAAAAGAATACCAGGACCTCCTCAATGTGAAGATGGCTTTGGACATTGACATTTCAGCTTATAGGAAACTCTTAGAAGGTGAGGAGACCTGGCTCAGTTTCACCAGTATGGGAAGCATAGCCAGCGGTTACTCCCATTATTCCCAAGTCTTTGGCCAATCTGCCTACAGTGGTTTACAGACCAGCTCCTACTTGATGTCTGCTCATTCCTTCCCTTCTTAATACAGAAGCCATGTCCAGGAGGAGCAGATTGAGGTGGAGGAGACCATTGAGGCTGCAAAAGCCAAGGAAGCTAAGGATGAACCCCCCTCTGAAGGAGAAGCTGAAGAGGAAGAGAAGGAGAAGGAAGAGCCTAAGGAAGAGGAAGGAGAGGAAGAGGAAGAAGGTGCCAAGGAAGAATTTGAGGACACAAAGGAGGAAGGAGGTGAAGGTGAAGGAGAAGATGCCCAAGAAGTTGAGGACAAGAAGAAAGATGAAGTTGCTGGGGAGGAGCAAGCAACCAAGAAGAAAGATTGAGCCCCCCTTTCCTTAATTATTTCAGGAATAATCCTCCTGAAACCAGGTCAACCCCGTCACCAACCAAGCAGTTGAGTTCCTGATACTATATGAATTAAGAAGTCAATATATGTAACATTCTGAGGTGACTCAGGTTGTGCATTAAATGTCGTGCTATGGCTTTTCTCCTTATGCAGAGTATCTGTTT
>NW_005354875.1:514849-517295 GCF_000412655.1 Myotis brandtii
GAGGAGCAAGCAACCAAGAAGAAAGATTGAGCCCCCCTTTCCTTAATTATTTCAGGAATAATCCTCCTGAAACCAGGTCAACCCCATCACCAACCAAGCAGTTGAGTTCCTGATATTATATGAATTAAGAATTCAAATATGCAACATTCTGAGGTGACTCAGGTTGGACATTAAATGTTGCACTATGACTTTTCTCCTTATGCATAGTATCTGTTTGCTTGCAGAGTGGCTTCCTGGCTTGCTGCCAGCCTGTGCATGGTTCACACTTATGAGTTCAGGATCTATGATAATGTGAATAATTCAATCATTTACAATAAAAACACATGAATACATGAATTCACTAATGCTAATGTTAAATTTCATGGAAAAAATAGTCCTTTGAATTTTTGGTGGTTAGAAATTAAAGACCTCAAATCATGTGCAATAAACAGTAAATAAAGTTACACTGAATGACAAAAAACATACATCAAGGGCCAGGAAACGTTCAAAGAACTGGAGAACCATTCCCAAATCAGGAAGGGAAGTCACAGGGTGTATATTATTGTTGTGAATACAGTATTTCCTACTAATTACAACATATACAATGTAATGTATTAGATGCTTTCCTATCACATGAAGTACGTATTCTCATAGAGTAATATTGGTAGATATGTTATCGTTATGGCGGTATGTCATATCCTATCTATACTAATAAAAGGGTAATATGCTAATTAGACCATGAGACTTTCCAGACGTCTTTCTGGACAAAGCCATGGTGGCGGGGCCAAGGTAGAGGCAGTTAGGGTTGATTAGGTCAGGAGGGGACGGCATTTGGGGGTCATCAGGCTGGCCGGGGAGGGGCAGTTGGGGGCGAGTGGGCCAGCAGAGGGGACTAGTTGAGGGTGAGCAGGCCAGCAGGGGAGGCAGTTGGGGGCAAGCAGGCTGGTGGGCGGGCAGTTGGGGGGGAGCAGGCCAGCATGGGGGGCAGTTGGGGACAAGCAGGCCAGCAGAGGGGGGCAGTTGGGGGTGAGCAGGCTGGCAGGGGGAGGCAGTTGTGGGCAAGCAGGCCGGTAAGGGGGTGCAGTTGGGGGCGAGCAGGCCAGCAGGCACAGTGGTTAGGGGTTATCAAGCAGGCAAGCAGGCGAGCGGTTAGGAGCCAGTGGTCCCGGATTGTGAGGGAGTTGTGGGATTGGGCCTAAACCGGCAGTTAGACATCCCCTGAGGGGTCCCAGATTGGAGAGGGTGCAGAACAGGCTGAGGGACACCCCCTCCCCCCATGCACTAATTTCTTGCACCGGGCCACTAGTATTAGGATAATAAGGGACAGGATTCATGAGGGCTCACACAAGATCTTTCCTCAACAAGAAAGAAAACCAATCGTCTACAAACAATACATTCTTTCCATTATGCTACATAGTTCCTCTGATTATATTTTCCTTGGTTGGTATTGATTAGTTATTAGAGCATCACCTAGAATGAGACTGACATTTAACTGTTACCAAATATGAACATTCTGTTTTAGTGGGTTTATTCCAGTTAATTGTATTGAATATATCATATTTACTCCTAACTTTAAGCTTTTGTTTCACCCCCTTAACAGACATTTTTCTTTTTTTTCTGGTAATGCAAATATTATCATTCTTTCAGAACCTCATTTCATTTTCACAGGGTTGGAAGCCCATTGTATCAAATCTAGTTGCTGATGATCTGTTGTTTATTTGAATTATTATATTCACTAAAGTATATAATACTGAAGAAGTTTTCTGACATCTTGACCTTTCTTGACCTCTGCTACATCTAATGCTTGCCATGTGGATTATCAATTGGGTTTATTCAGCTAAGTTAAAAAAAAACTTACTTTGAGAGAATGCTACTAGTATACTTCAAACGTAGATTTCATCATGTCCAATTCATAGATAAGAAAACTGATCCTGAAAGGAGTGAAATTTGTTTCCCCAGACTCACACAGCTAGTGAGTGGCTATAATGTGTTAAGTTTCCTGCCACATTGCTTTCCTGTTTAAATCTGCCTAAGTTTGTTTGTCATGTTTATAACAAGCTGGTGGTTGTAACAGATTTCTGGATGCAAGCCCATGATTTACATTGACCACATGTCATGTGGCTTATCATCTAGTTACATTATCTTCCCAATTTCATAATTTTTAAGGAAATAACACTGAAAAAAGTTTGTTTCTATGTATACAACAGTATAATGCATGCTTTATAAGAGATATATTTAATGAAGAAATAGTTCTAGTTATAACACAGTCTGATTTTGATTAATATATATTCCACTAGTGGCCCAGTGCATGAAATTTGTGCATGGGGAAGGGGGTGTTCCTCAGCCCGGCCTGCACCCTCTCCAATCTGGGACCCCCCGAAGGATGTCCTACTGCTGGTTTACAGAGATCGGGCCTAAACCGGCAGTCAGCCATCCCTCTCGCAATCCAGGACTGCTGGCTCCTAAC
>NW_005354875.1:517345-525033 GCF_000412655.1 Myotis brandtii
GCTATGTCAAGAAGAACGTCCAGAAGGTCTCCTGGAAGGTCTCCCAGTCTAATTAGCATATTACTCTTTTATTAGTATAGATAGAGGCCTGGTGCACAGGTGGGGGCCGGCTGGTTTGCCCTGAAGGGTGTCCCAGATCAGAGTTGGGGTTCCCTTGGGGCGTGGGGAGGCCTGGGCGAGGGGCCTGTGGTGGTTTTCTGCCTGGCCACGCCCCCATGGGGTGAGAGTCCCCACTGGGGGGGCGTGGCCAGCCTAGGTGAGGGGTTGAGGGCTGTTTTCAAGCTGGCTACACTCCCTTCAGGGTGGGGGTCTCCACTGGGGTGCCTGGCCAGCCTGGGTGAGGGGCTGAGGACAGTTTTCAGGCTGGCCACACCCTCTTCAGGGTGGGGGTCCCTGCTGGGGTGCCTGGCCAGCCTGGGTGAGGGGCTGATTTCTGTTTGCCAGCTGGTCACACCCCCTTGAGGGTGGGGGGTCCTCACTGGGGTACCTGGCCAGCCTGGGTGAGGGGCTGATGGCTGTTTGCAGGCTGTCCACACCCCCTTCAGGGTGGAGGTCCCCACTGGGTTGCCTGGCCAGCCTGGGTGAGGGGATGATGGCTGTTTGCAGGCTGGCCATGGCCCTGGGCAACTCAGGCTCCTAGACCATCCTTGAGTGGAGGCCATGGCGGCTGGAAGCAGGTATCTGGGATTTATTTATCTTCTATAATTGAAACTTTGTAGCCTTGAGCGGAGCTCAGGGCCGACAGGGCAGGCGGGCAGCTTGGCTTCCTCCATAGCCAGGGGCAACCTAAGCCTCCTGTTCGCTTCAGCTCCGTGGCCACTGCCATCTTGGTAGGGTTTATTTGCATACTTGCTCCTGATTGGCTGGTGGGCATGGTTTGTGTGTGTAGTGCAGGTACCGTCAATTTGCATGTTTCTCTTTTATTAGATAAGATATGCAGAAGCTCATACCAGTCCTAATTCAGTACTTTGCACATGTTTGATTTTTCATAAATAGTTACTAAGTGAAGAAGAAAGAAATTTAGGGTAAAAAAATCTGATTTCCATCCCTGGCTCTGCCATGTACTTAGTGATCTTGGGTTTAATACTTAACACTTCTAAGTTTCAGTTTCCTTATTTTTAAAACAGGAATATTAATGCATACTTTTTAAGGATAATACATGCGGATCACATGGAGAAAGTGTACGTGTGTAAAGGTTACTAAAAGTTGATCTAATTATCATTACTATGGAGTTTCATATTGATATCTCCAAGGAACTGATTTCAGTTCCAGGAAAGAGCCATTCTAAAAGTGTTGGGAGCTATGTCATAAGGCATTCGTTAAAGTCCCTCAGTCTTTATAAAATGGTGTCATCTCTAAGATCAAGACACTAGGTGAGCCCAAGCAGAGAGCAGTAAATTTCAGAATTTGACATATCTCCTTGCCATATGCTACACGCTCATATAAGAGGTTCTTTATTTTTATGACAGATAAAGATAGCCTAAGTGCCTCATGGGGAAAACAAAACAAAATAAAACAAAACATACAGTTCCTGATCTAGACCATAGGAACAGCTCACTAGACTACATTGAGAAAACTGACTAGATCTCTAGTATGGCAGGCAGCTCCTGGAACACGATAGTTGTTTCTGGGCCCCTTACTATCTGCTGAGTGACTCTCTAGATGTTCAGAGAAGTCACAGGATTGAAGGGCTGAGATGGATTGTCTTGGGAGGAAAGATGAAAAGAATTAGGTTGGCAAAGAAAAGTCTAATTAGAAATATTATAACTTCCTGCCAGTAGCATTTTAATGTAAAGAAAACTTGGGCCCTAGCTGGTTTGACTCAGTGAATAAAGCATTGGACTGTGGATTGAAGGGTCCTGGGTTCGATTCTGTTCAAGGGCACATGCCAGGTTGCGGGCTCGATCCCCTGTGAGGAGCATGCAGAAGCCAGCTGATCAATGATTCTCTCTCATCATTGATGTTTCTATCTCTCTCTCTCTTCTTCTCCCTTTCTCTCTGAAATCAATAATATATATAGAACAACTTGGATCATAAGCCAGAAAATTTAAAAAGACAGATATTACAAAAAAATCAGCCACTCTGTAGCTTATCTAATGAGTGTCTGCATACAAACAACTAAGACATGACCTGCACAGGGAAGAATCTTATCACAGTAGTGCTGGGAAGATATGCTGTTTCATGTGTAGGATTTAGCAGATATTCACTGATCACCTCACTATGCAACACACACAGAATGGGGCATTTTCAATGATTTTATCTCATGTCATTCGCCAATTACCATGTTTCTCTTTTATTAGTGTAGATGATTTACAATGAATTAAATTATATCCTCTCTGTTCACAATATATTTATAAGACTATCATTCAATCTAGCTTGATACTGCATTATTTAAAAGGTGAACATACAAGATTTAAAATAGGCCAGATATCCCCATGGGGGCATGATGCATCTTCAGAAAGAGTTTGTATTTGTTATTATTTAGCATCTCTGCCTAATTTACTAATAACAATGCATTTAGGCAGCTACAAGTTGTGGATAAAAAGGGGCCACATTCTAACCTGACTAACTCAGGAAAGGCCTGTTACTTAAATAACTACAGAGGATGGTCTGAAGTTAAAACCTCTAATTAAAAAGCAGTGTAGAGTGGGTAGTCATGTCCTAGGCCAGTATCTTTCCTGACAAAGATCAACTTTAATCTTTACTGAGCCTATTGTGTTTTTGCATCTAAGAAAACTTACCTGTAGAATGTCAGGGTAACTTGTAACTTATCTTTTTCTGGACCCCTCAGGGCACATCCAATGCTTCAGAGCACCAGGGCAGAGACCACAAATTCCCTTATTGTTATTGTTAACATGTTAATTGTGGACTGTTAACTATCCTGTACCCACCTATGTAAAAGAAGTATGTGTGTATCATTTTACTTCTTTTCATCCAATTCCCCCCTCCCTCACCCTGCTTTGTTTTCTCCCATCTCCCTAACCTATCACCAATGGATTTCATGTAACCCACTTAAGTCTTCTTCTTTGATTGTAATATATAAAAGGAGGTGAAAAACTGCCATTCTCTGCAGCAGTATCCCAATACGTTGAGATTCTGCTTCCTGGTCATTGTCGACAGTTTGGCTCAAATAAACTCAAAAATTATTTACAGGTTTGAATGTTTTCTTAGGATAACAAAGGTCAAGGCAAGGCATTTATTTGGGTAGAAATATATTAAGTAATTTTTCAAGATTTATAAATTAATGAACTTTGTTTTGTTGTTTGCTCCTTAATCTTGAGAGTAGCTCCATTAAAGTTGTTATAATAAACTCATAATTTACATTTTTGTCCTAATCCATACAGACTATTCCTTATGTAATAGGGCTACTAATTTGTTTACAAACTTAGATTTTTCTAGTAAATTTACACAAGCTGGAAGAGAAAGACACAAGTTCTGAGTGAATAGGTATAGTAAAATAGACCAAAACACTACAAAGGGATACCCACCTCCCTTTCAGGTGCCATTTCACAACATTACTGCATAATTAAGTGAGTCATGGAGGTTTAACAATACATTTAATTTTAATTATTTTTGGGAAGGTCTGTACAGATGATCATTGCCAACACAGGGACTGTAGAGCCTGTGGACAGTGCCTATTGTAAATTGTGAGTTGCAGTAATACTTCAGTTAACTCATCTAACACTCTTTATTATATGTTAAATAATTAAAGGGAAAATAGAAAAGGATGTTAAGCATAGCCTAATAATATTTCAGTGTATAACCCTGAAGCACCTTTTTTTTTTTTTATTCAGGATACACTCCAGGAATCAGTGAAGGATGAATAAATGAGGATGCTAAGAAACAGGGCAAAGGTGACAACTGAATAAAAATTGCTACAGGCTTTAACCTCAAAGTATTGAAGAAAAATATTCTGCTGAGCTTTGGTGTCATATAGGTGACAGAAGCCTGAAGTTAAAAAAAAATCCCTGATGTATCTGAGATACAGGAAAGCCAGATTAGAGACCCATCTTTTCTTTGGAGTAAAGAATAGGTCCATTTCTTTAACTCCATGGTGTCTAGTGCTAGCAGTTGTGATGAAGCCCTTGACTGACAATTGAAACATGCTTTAGGGCAGTGGTTCTCAACCTTCCTAATGCTGCGACCCTTTAATACAGTTCCTCATGTTGTGGTGACCCCCAACCATAAAATTATTTTCGTTGCTACTTCATAACTGTAATTTTGCTACTGTTATGAATCTTAATGTAAATATCTGATATGCAGGATGCGTTTTCATTGTTACAAATTGAACATAATTAAAGCATAGTGATTAATCACAAAACAATATGTAATTATATATGCGTTTTCCGATGGTCTTAGGCGACCCCTGTGAAAGGGTCGTTCGACCCCCAAAGGGGTCGCAACCCACAAGTTGAGAACCGCTGCTTTAAGGGAATGCAGCAAAGCACATGTCTAAATGCACATTCTACTGGCCAAGAAGCTATTGTAAAAAGCTAATTTTGGCTCTAGTCTGGATTTGACCAAGAGGTGTTAGGCTCAGACTCATTGGAAGTTGTGCATTCAGAAGAACTTATAGATTTTGTAGAACAAGTAATGGAAAAGAAGAAAGATAAAATAACTGCTTAAACAGTGAAAGGTGGTCAACAAACCTTGTGTTTGGTCTCTGTCTTTTCTTTCTTTGTTTCTCTTTGTCGTTCTCTGTCTGTCAACACTTTTTCT
Source organism: Myotis brandtii (assembly GCF_000412655.1). Classification (NCBI taxonomy): domain Eukaryota; kingdom Metazoa; phylum Chordata; class Mammalia; order Chiroptera; family Vespertilionidae; genus Myotis; species Myotis brandtii. The sequence continues at coordinate 522,065 of NW_005354875.1, forward strand.
ACACAACCATCACTCAGGCATCCAATATTCTCATGCTGATTCTAACTTTGCAAATGTCAAATTTCATTCTTCTCAGACCTACTGTTTTACTACTCCTTATGTAATAGATAAGTCCCACTTGTTTTCTTACTCCACTATCCAAATGTGTCTTTGTGAAATGCGATGCAAGACTAAACAATTTTCACCTTAGCTCCAACTATTTCTTCCCACCTCTATTTTAAACCAAATTGAACAACTAATGTTTGCTAAACTAAAATGCCAATCTTATGGTACCTGTATCCTGTCCTGTGATCACCACAGCCTCAGTTTCCCCATACCTTCTGTGAATTTCATCAGCGAACAGGTCTAAGAACAAAATTAGACTATGATCTTCCTCAAATCTACCCTGTGGGATTTTTTCACATTCTTACTACTCCTAGAGCAGTCATCTTGAGATGTTCTCAAGTCACAAGTTTTCAGTAAAGGCTTGAGCTAATATTTTTTTAGTTTTCCTTTTCTCCTTTCCCACCTGTCTTGATTTGCCTTTCCTCTAGAGCAGTGGTTCTCAACCTTGGCTGCACATTAGAATCACCTGGGAATCTTTTTAAAATCCTAATTTCTGGGCCTCATCCTCCGGAAATTCTGTTTCTTTGTTACTAATGTTGTGGCCTCACCCCATAACAAAGAAACAGAATTTCCGGAAGATGAGGTCCAGAAATCAGGATTTTAAAGATTCCCAGGTGATTCTAATGTGCAGCCAAGGTTGAGAACCACTGCTCTAGAGTCTAGACATAGTTCTTCGTTAAATAGTGTAATTTGATCAATCATTCTAGATTATAAATTAATGATTACCAATGGATAAGTGTGCTTTCTCACTGAAAGATCATAAATATATTTCATTAGGTGCCAGCTAGAAGCACAGAACTTTAATCTAAAATAGAATATAGGAATCTCTAATAATTTAGAAGACTAAAGAGGGGAGATAATTGAAGGCAAGTACAGGCTCCATATTCAATAATCACTTATGCCACCAATGGACTGCATTAATGGGTGCCTATGTATTTATGTTAGGAATCTGTCATTTATTTTAGTCTGCAGTAGAATATTCACTCTAAAAAACTGAAGCATTTAAAAAACTACGGCAGAGACAAGAAAGTCATCACTTTACTTGAGCACCTTTGCCTCTCATTACCAATTCTAAGGTAGCTGTAATATTTCCTTTTCCTCAAGGGAATGTCATCACATATAAGATTTAAAATATTTCACTGTAGGTTTCTAATTAGATTTAAGTCAAACATGGCTTCAAGACTTACAATCAAGTATATTTATGAAGCATGTACATTTAATGTTCAATTTATCATACCTTAAAATAAGCTACTATAAAACAGACTGCATATTTGGGCTTATTTTAAAACAATTGACTCATTAAGTATAGAAAATTTGTCTTTGTGTGCAATTTTATTACCTACTTCATTAAGTTTCTATCCCTTTTTAAACCAGCTTTTAAAATTATCTTTAATCTAACTACAGAAGAATTTCAAGTTTTTATTGCATGTGAATCCTGCCTTAGCAAGTATTTAAAAACACGTTCTATTAAGCTGCTTTATGGCACATGGTGCAGTTTTAAAAATATAAAAGGATATTATTAAATTAAAGTTAAAAAGTAAATGGTTTGCAAACAATTATAAGGGAATTTCATGAAAAATCTTCTGAAATGGAAAGCAGCTTAAGGAAAATAAAATTTAAGGTTAATATTTTTACAGGTAATGTTCTAATTCCACAAGTCTTTTCTAGGGACACCTAGCAATGAGTTTACTCTGTGATCAGTTCAGAAATGAAGCCAATTTCTCAACAGCCACCAAATTCTCAATTAGAAACATAAATAGCTATCATAGCTATTGCCAATGGGATGTGTAAATGTCAATATCCACTACATTAACTGGTTTGAAAACATTGCTTGATGTTTTCCTTGAGAACATCTATATAAATATAAAAGGCTAAGTGACCACTGTATGTCCGTCTGACCGTCTGACTGACTGACCGGCCAGTACATATGATGTGCACTGGCAATTTAAAAAAAAAAAAACGTTGTCTCATGCATGCACAATACATATAAAGCTCTCACTGGTGCCAATCACATGTGTGTGTTTCGATCTGTCATTGTCAATTGTGAATTTGGTTGTTTTTGTTGACATTTTGAAGCTAAAAGAAAGTGGCGTCTTCAACAGAATATGTCTGAAGATCAACTATTGGCACAACATACCTCTGAAGCCGAAAGAAGCTGGCGTCCCCTTCTGACACTGGCTTCCAATTTAAATTAATTCAAAGACAGTTTTCTGTGATGCCAGCATTTGTGATGACTATTAATAAATCACAAGGACAAACTCTAGACAGAGTAGGAATATTCCTACCTGAACCTGTTTTTGGACATGGTCAGTTATATGTTACTTTCTCTTGAGTTTGAAGAGCATGTGACGTTACAGTTAAAGTTGTAAATACTTCATCACAATGAAAATTAGTCAAGCACTCTGAAAGTGTTTTTACTCTTAATGTGGGGGTTGGGGCACCACCCTCTATCACCCACAGAGCAGGGCCGATCAGGGGGTTGGGGCGCTGCCACTCTCACACTCAGGGCAGTGCCGATGGGGAGGTTATGGCTCTACCCCATCACACACAGAGCAGGGCCCTTGGGGGGGGGCTTGTGGCCCCGCCCCCTGTCACACACAGAGCCGCAGGGCTATCAGGGGGTTGGGGAGCTCCCCCCTATCAAGCACAGAGCAGGGCTGATCAGGGGATTGGGGCGCTTTCCCCTGTCACGAACAGAGCAGGGCAGATAGGGAGGTTGTGGCCCCGCCCCTTGTCACACACAGAGCCACAGGGCGATCAGGGGGTTTGGGCGCTGCCCCCTGTCATGCTGATCCCGGTGCCGGGAGGCCTCGCGGCTCCGCTGATCCCGGTGCTGGGAGGCATATTACCCTTTTACTATATAG
>NW_005354875.1:526160-528061 GCF_000412655.1 Myotis brandtii
CCTCATGTTAAACCCACTAATAAGTTACAGGAATGAATCAAAAATGCTTTTCCAGTTCAACAGCCACTGTCGGAGGAGCCCGGAGTAACTCCCACGGCTCCTCCTCCAGACCACCACAGGGGCACATAGGCAATTCCAGCTGCCCTTGCCTACTGAAATAAACAAAATATTATTAGATTGAGAACCTGGAGATGAGATTGTTCCTCCCACGTGGAGAAGAGATGATGATTTCCTTGCATTTCCGATACAGCGGCAGCAAATGGCACAGGATCTGCAACAATATCCCCAATATCAGAATGGTTATGTTAATGTGGCTCATTGTCCTCATGAGTTTAAATTGCTCAAAAGTTTAAAAGAGGCAATTAATTCTTATGGCATGCATTCCCCGTTTGTGATGGGATTACTTGCTAGTTATGCCTCAGAATTTTTGCTAATTCCCCTAGGTTGGGAATCTTTGGCCAAAACTGTACTGGACCCAGTAATATATTTACAATTTAAAACATGGTGGAGAGAGGAAGCAGACTTTATGGCTAGAGAAAATACAGCAAAACAGCCTCCAGGACCAACATTTGAGGAATTAACTGGGTCTGGACAGTATGGGCGATTGCAAGCACAGGCAGCTTTTTCAGATTTGCATATCACTCAGATAAAATTATGTTGTTTAAGAGCTTGGCAGAGAGTGGATACACCTGGAAAGGCATCTCCCGCTTTTACTAAAATTACTCAACAAGCGGGGGAGCCTTACACTGACTTTCTGTCAAGATTAACAACAGCAATTAAAAAGGCTATCTCTCTGGAAGAGGCACAAAGATTGGTATTGGAGTCACTAGCATATAAAAATGCTAGCCCTGATTGTAGAAAAGCAATTCAGCCTTTCTGAGCGGCTGGAGCCACTATTGAGGATTATATTAGGGAATGTAGAGACGTGAGTTCAATGAATTATTAAGCCACCTTATTAGCTGCTGCCGTAAAGGGAGAGGTCAAAAACAGTAAACCGAAATGCTATAATTGTGGAAAATTTGGACACATGAAGAAAGATTGTAGAAAAGGATCAGGACAGGCTTAGACAAGAGGAGATAATAAACAACAACCTTCAGGATTCTGTAAACGAAGTGGAAAGGGACGTAATTGGACTAAGGAGTGCAGGTCAGTTAAAGATAAATAGGGAAATACTCTTCCCCCTCTACAGAGTGGTTCGGCAACGGTCAGTAGGGCTTAGCTCGGGGCCCACAGACAAACAACACGAGCTTCCAACAACTCCCAGCGAGCAGCGGATTGATACATTCGACCATGCAGAGTCTCAGCGACTCTCAATCTCAGACTTAGTACATGCAACAGCAAAAAGTGCAGCCTTAGATATTCCTATTTCATATGATTGTACTATTTTACCAGAAAAAGGAATTTACGAATTGTCTACAGGTGTTTTTGGGCCGATTCCATCAGGGACTGTAGGTCTCTTACTGGGACGTAGTAGCTTAACATCTCAAGGTATGACAGTACATACTGGGGTTATAGATGAAGATTATCAAGATGAAATTAAAATTATGGTTTCAGCTACTACGACTAAACAATTAAGGAAAGGTCAACGTGTTGCTCAATCGCTACTACTACCTTATATTCAGGGAAAAGCAGCTCCAGTTAAAAGCACTGGTGGATTTGGTAGCACAGGCAATCAAATATTTTGGCAAGTGCTTATAAACGATGAGCACCCCAAACTTAAATTAACATTTGAGTATGGAACTATAATTGAAGGCCTGGTAGATACTGGAGCCAATGTTTCAATAATCAGTGCCCAGAATTGGCCACTTAAATGGCCAGCTCAAATGGTCAATGTCTCCTTTACTGGAATAGGAGAGATGCATAACATTCAGCAAAGCCAACATTCCTTAACATGTTTTGGA
>NW_005354875.1:532035-537485 GCF_000412655.1 Myotis brandtii
GGTGAAGAAGCTTACCCAAGAGGGAGAACAACTGGTTCGGCGTCATGGTAAAGAAGTGACGCCATGTACTTTGTTCCTTGCTATGCTTGCACTAATAACCACTCAGGTAAATGCTGAGAATCATACATACTGGGCTTACATTCCTAATCCCCCACTGAATAGAGGTGTTTCTTGGTTGGATTCAAAGGTTCGAATTTATGTTAATGACTCAAATTGGTTACCCGGACCTTATGATGATCGAGGTCCATTAAAACCAGAAGAGGAAGGTAGAGTCATAGAAAATTATACCACTGGAATGCAGGGAGTGCCAATATGCTTAGGTCAAGGAGACCATTGTTTAACAATACAGGCACAAGCCTGGCTGAGCATTTTGGGAAACACTACTACTGCAACAAAAAAACAGGCATTTGTTTCTTCTGAGTGCCCATGGGTTTAAAAATGTTAGTTGGGATAACAATAGTACACCTCCATTACTTCCACCATGTCGTGTTCCTACATTTACACACTTGTCCAATTGGGTCCATTGGGAATCCTGTCGACGAGAGACGGTTCGGGTTTTATCTAATACTTCCTATGGAACAACAATTAAATCCCATTTACAAGCTGCTTTAGGAGCTTCTGCTGGAATGCTATCCTATCTAATAATAGACAAAGATTCAAATTGACCGTACCTTCTCTATGCTCACCATTGGCTAATCAGAGAGATATGCAAATTAACCACCAACAAAGATGGCGGTTAATTTGCATACATAGGCACGAAACGGCTGAGAGAAGACTGAAGGTGGCTCAGGCCGGAGCGGCACCAGTTTTCCTCTGGCACCCGGGACCCAGGCCTATTGCACGAATCTTTTCGTGCAACAGGCCTCTAGTTATTAATAAACTGTCTCTGTATCATTTTATATTTAGTCTGCCGAAGACTCAGAAAAACCAAGCAACTAGCTAATAGAAAAGCAGCTGTGTTGTCTCTGATGCTCCATCAAATGAAGCAAGAAAAAAAGGGGGATTTGCAGCTGGATATTTGTAAACAAGGATCTGAAGTCCTGCCAAGAAGAAGTGAATGTTCTATCAGGAGCACAGCGTGACTTGCAAGCGAGTCACACTGGGTCAAGATTGCAAACAATCTTGAGTTCCAGGAATATTTACCTCCCTGTGAAAGGCTAAGATTAAATAGTCGTGGGTGTAGAGCAGAAAGGGAGGGCACAGCTGCAAGTTGTCTTCAATACGCTATTGTAATAATATAGAACAAGACAAGATTTAGTTGATTAACTGCTGCCGCACTAACCTTGTACCAAACCCCAATAAAAGCGATGGTGAGAGTGCAGAGTTTGCTACATGCCTGAGCAAGCTGTAGCCCTCTGTCCGGCATCAATCATCCTGTGTGCTTGTCTTACCTCTGTGTCTTCAGTTCATTAAACATCCCTCAACAGCCCTGTGTGTATACACACATTGCATGCCCATGAAGCCAGTCCTAGGGATGAAGATAGGAGGCTTGACAACTTTTTTAACATTTTATGTGTAAATAATTATAGTTTCACAGTGAACTACAAAATAGTGCAAAGAGGTCCTGTGTACTCTTCACACAGTTTTCCCCAAAGATTAGATCTTTTAGAATTATAGATAATCAAACCCAGAAAATTAACATCGGTACAATATATGTGTAGATTTCTATGCCACTTTGATTTTTCTTTGTTAAATGGCATTTAAATATATAAAATAAATATAAAAAATATAAATCTTTGTTTTACTATGGTTGCAAATATCAAAAAATTTCTATATGTGACACGGCACCAGAGTTAAGTTAGGGTTTTTCAAAATGCTGACACGCCATCACTGCGCTAGTACCATACTGTTTTTTATTGCTGTAGCTTTGTCACACACAAAGTGTGGTACCTCCAGCTTCGATATTTCTCAGGATTGGTTTGGCTATTTGGGGTCTTTTGGGGTTCCATACAAATACAACGATTGTTTTTTTTTTTCTATTTGGTGAAGAATGCCATTGGTATTTTGATGGGGGATTCCATCGAATATGTAGATGACTTTGGGTTGTATGACATTATAGTAGTGTTCTTCCAGTCCATAAGCATGGGATATCTATGCAAATTTTTGATTTTGTTCAGCAAAGTTATGTAGTTTTTGTTATAAAGATTTTTCACTTTCTTGGTTGAGTTTAGTCCTAGGTATTTTATTGTTTTTTGATGTTGTGAATAGGATCGTTTTATTTCTTTTTCAGATGTTTCATCTTTAGTGTATTGAGATGAAACTGATTTCTGTATGTTGATTTTGTATTTAGTAATAATTTTTACTGAAATTATTTTCAGTCTTTTGGTTGAGATAATCTGTGTTTAAAATCTCATCATATGTGAATAATTAAATCTTTGTTTTACTATGGTCGCAAATATCAAAAAATTTCTATATGTGACACGGCACCAGAGTTAAGTTAGGGTTTTTCAAAATGCTGACACGCCGAGCTCAAAAAGTTCACCATAACTGCTCTAGGACAAGGAAACACACCAACCAGATTCCCTGAAAGCTAAGTAGCACCTCCCCTGCCTAAAGCCCTTTCAGAAACATACTTTTGAGTGATTTAGATTGCCAGCTAGCTAGCAGGCAAAGGCAGGCAGAAGCTGAGCCCAGAGAACCAGGGGAAGTTTGGTGAACCAGTCCTAGGCCCCATACTGTTAATAAAACTGCTTTAGAGAACAGATTGGCCCCTCCTGATTGCAGCTAAGTCCTGTGGAGACAGACACAAATATATTTGGATCACTTGGAGCATCAAGCAGGTTGCTAAAAGCCAAAGGAGTATAGTATCTGATAATAGTTAGTAACTAAATATCACACTGGAAGCCCAGAATTGACAGACAGAAGAGTTGGCCACAGTCATTAGAAGAGTAGGATCCAAAGTGAGCTCCCATAGGGCACTTAGTTCAGCTGCAAGGAATGCCACATTACTCTTTTTTTCCTCCTTTTTCTTCTCTTTTTTCTTTTCTTTCCCTTTTTAAAATTTGTTCTCTTTTCTTCCTTTTTTTCTTTTTTTAAAATATTTTTTTATTGATTTCAGGGAGCAAGGGAGAGGGAAAGAGAGATAGAAACATCAATTAGGAGAGAGAATCATTGGTCAGATGCCTCCTGCACGCCCCCTACCAGCGATCAAGCCTGCAACCCTGGCATGCACCACGACTCGGAATAGAACCATGACCTCCTGGTTCAGAGGTCAACACTCACTGAGCAGTGCTGGCCAGACATTTCCTTTTTAAATTTATCTTCTTTATCTATCTGGTTTATTGATTTGTTATTACTCTATTCTATTATTTCATTCATATATCTAATTTCCCTCTTTCCTTTACATACTCAAACGTTTTTTTTTGTTGTTGTTGTTGTTTTGTTTTTCTCTCTTACTCTCTTTTCCTTTTCCCTTGCTATCTCATCTTTTTCTCTTTTCTTATTTTGGGTCTATCTGCTTTCTACTTTATTTTCCTTTTCAAATATATATTTGCATTTATTTTCTTCCTTCTTTATTTTAAACCATTTTCCTTCCATTGTTTCCCTAATTCTTTATTCTTACTTTCTTTCAGATCTGCACCTATATATTCCTTTTTATCGCCATCCCCCCCTCTTTTTCATTTTATTTTTTGCTTTGATTTTTGTTTGTGTGGAGGAATTTTTTGCTTGTTTGTTTGGTGGGTTGTTTTCTTATTTTGCTCTTCATATTTTTTCTTTCTATTCTTCTATCATTCTTGCTCTCTTTTCTCTTTTCCTAATTCTCTGTTGGTAGTTTTTGTTGTTGTTGAAGGGGTCTTGTGTATATTTTAGTTTTACTTATTTTGTTTTGTATTTTGTTGTATTGTATTTTGTTCTGTTCTGTCAGCACCTCCACAACAGCTCGCATGACATGATTCGGGTAAGCCACATAGTCAGCCCGCCTGAGTGAAGATTCCATCCACGAATGGGACAATAACATTCAAAAATTAACTACAACACGAGAACCCAAATAACTCAAGCAAGAGACTTTCCTAGAATACTCAGCTCAGGATATATAAGAGAATGCATCACTAGGTCCCACAAAACACCTACTACATAAGACCACCCCACAAAGTCTGGTAGGCATAGTCTGGTAGGCATAGCAGTTTGATCTAATACATAGAAACAAATACAAAGGGATAGCAAAAATGGGGAGACAAAGAAACAACCCCAAATAAAAGAAAAGGGGTAATCAGGATAAGAGGAAATGAATGAAATGAAGGCAAGTGATTTGTCAGATAAAGAATTTGGAGTAATGGTAATAAGGATGCTCAAACAATTCCATGAGAACTACAAACAGCTTAATGAAAATTATAAGGAACTTAATGAGAATTATAAGGAACTTAATGAAGGCTACTCCAGCATGAAAAGAGAGATTGAAACAATGAATAAGAATCTATTTGAAATGAAGAATGACATAACTGAAATAAAGAACACCCTAGAGGGTTTCAACAGTAGACTGGAAGAAGCTGAGGACTGAATCAGTGAATTAGAAGACAAGGTAGAAAAAAAACACCCACTCAGAGCAGCAAATGGAAAATATATATATAAAGCAGGAGAAGATTTTAAGGGAGCTTTGTGACAACAATAAAACTTAACATTTGCATCATAGGGGTACCCAGAAGAGAAGAATCCAAGCAAGGAATAGATAACATGTTTGAAGAAATATTGGAAGAAAATTTACCTAACCTGGTTAAGGAAAAAGGCACTCAAAATTGGGAAACACAAAATCTTAGTTAAGATGAACTCCAAAAGATGCACACTTAGGCACATAATAATTAAAATGGCAAACATTAAAAACAAAGAAAGAATCTTGAAGGCTACAAGAGACAGACAGAACATTACCTACGTGGGAGCTCCCATTAGATTGTCAGATGATTTCTTACTAGAAACACTTCAGGCCCCCAGAAAATGGTATGATATAAACAAAGTAATGAAAACTAAGGGATTAAACCCAAGACTACTCTATCCAGCAAGGCTAAATTCAAAATTGAAGGTGAAATAAAGAGATTTGCAGGCAAAAAAAAGGCAAATAAAATTTACTACGACCAAACAAGTACTGAAAGAAGTGAAAAAGGGACTGATGTAAGAATAAGAAATAGAGAGAAAGAGAAGAATACAGGCATAAAGAATAAAAATTGCAACAAACAAGTACCTATCAATAATAACCTTAAACTTAAATGGATTAAATGCTCCAATCAAAAGACATAGGATAGATGAATTGATATGAAAATATGACCCATATACACTGAGTGGCCAGATTATTACAACCACCTGACGTTTGTAGACAAATTAGCTATAATTTCAAGCTGAAGTTGCTAGAGGGCCAGCCCATTATAAATAGGGAAGCAGGTTGTTTACCACTACAGTAGAAGTGATTTTTTTTTCTGAACATATGGGTAAATAACGTGATTTAACAGCCTTTGAAATAT
>NW_005354875.1:539563-543530 GCF_000412655.1 Myotis brandtii
GGACTTGTATGCATGCATATAAGCATAACTAATGGACATAAGACACTGGGGGGTAAGGGAGGCCAGGGGATTGTCAAGGGCGGGGAGGGGGGGAAGGACACATATGTAATACCCTTTGTAATACTTTTAGCAATAAAAAAAATAATAATAATCTGGCCACTCAGTGTGTGTGTGTGTGTGTGTGTGTGTATATATATATATATATTTGCATATTTTGTACCTATTTCCTTATAAGTATATGGAGCTAGAAAAATACTTGTAAGGGATCAGTGAAGTGAAAATTAAGACTTGGAAATGTCTATCATATTTTGTACCTATTTCCTTATAAGTATATGGAGCTAGAAAAATACTTGTAAGGGATCAGTGAAGTGAAAATTAAGACTTGGAAATGTCTATGGTGTGCATGGGCATAGATGGTAAACAAGTCATGGTAGACTGAATAATGGCTCTCTAAAGATGTCTACATCCTAATTCTTAAAACCTATGTAGATATTAGTTTCTATGGAAAAAGGGACTTAATACATATGATGAAGTTAAGAATCTTGAGATGAGTAGATTATCCTGGATTATCTGGACAGGCCCAAATGTGATCACAAGGATCCTCCTGAGAGAAAGGCAGAAAGATAAAAAACAGAGAAGGTGATATGACAAAGAAAGCAGAGACACACAGAAAGAAGGAGACAGAGATAGTCACATAGAGAAAAAAGAAAATTGAATCATGCAGCACTGTTGGATTTGAAGACAGCAGAAAAATCCAGCAACAAAGCCTGAAATTGGCAAAGGCAAAGAAACGGATTCTTTTCTAGAATGTCCAGAAGGAATGAGCCTTCCTAACACCTTGACTTTAGCACAGTGAGACTAAGTTTGGGCTTCTGACCTCCAGCATCCTATCTAATAAAAGAGTAATATGCAAATTAACCATCACTCCGCAACAAAGATGGCGGCGCCCATAGCAGCTGGGCAGGATGCTGGTGGCATCACTCTGGCAATGTAAGCTCAGCAGTCAAGCGAGGCCTGCAGGCAGCACCTAGCAGGGCCTTCTGGGCGGTCGCCGCGGTGACCGGGGAGCAGGCAATGGGGCCCATAGGCAGCACACAGCAGGGCCTGCTGGGCGGTAGCCATGGTGACCAGGGAGCAGGAAATCAGGGCCCGCAGGCAGCACCCAGCAGGGCCTGCTGGGCAGTGGCAGTGGTGACCCACTGGCAGGCAAGCGGGGCCCACAGGCACACCCAGCAGGGCCTGCTTGCCCATCCCCGTGGTGTGGAGCAGGCAGGCCCCGCAGAGAGCAGAGAACCATGGGGAGTGGGCCCAAGCCATCAGTACACATCCCCTGAGGGCTTCCAAATTGGAGAAGTTAGCAGGTTGGGCTGAGGGACCTCCCCACCTTCCCCCCTCCCCTCGTGCATGAATTTTGTGCACCGGGCCTCTAGTTGTAAGATAATAAATTAGTGCTGTATTAAGCCACTAGGTTTGTGGTCATTTGTTATAATAACAATAGTAAACTAATAAAGTCTTACTCAAAATTTTGTCCAACTGATGTAAAAACAGATATTTCTAATGTTCAGGAATATACATGTCTAGGGATATGTGACATTGGTTCCAACTAACTATACACGGAAGGAAGTCTGTGTGAATTATTAAATTTTGTAATATTCTGGCAGTCATTCATGTGGCTGATAAAATTCTCTATGAATGAAATCTTATCTGGAATTTCTCATTTTTATAAAGTAGAGAGAGAGAATTATATGAGGTTACTAGACTTTAAATTGGGATAATTAAATGAATTAGAACTAGAAGCTTAATGGATTATACAACCTTTTAGTTGAAGTTTATATCCCTGACAAGGAGTTTTAAGGATTTGTTTGCTGTGAGGTGCTTAGTACTAATATTTGAATCTCAAATTTCTTAATGAGTTGGAGGTTTTCCTAAAAACTTCTAGTCAGCCTGTTTGTAGAAATAACTTTAAAGATTGGGGGGTGGGGGTTGTTCACAAGCTATGAAAGAAGAATAATTCATTGCTATCATTTTGTCAAAACTTTGAAAGCACCCTATTGAAGGATGTAAATGCTTCTCCTTAATGTGATAATTTAAGGACACATATAATTTGATGATTAATGAGCAAAATATTATAGAAATAGCACAGTCACCTTTGCTAAAGTCTTTGGTCTGTAACTTCAATGGCAAACAACTTAAGTGGGCTCTAATCAATGAAGTAATAGTCAATACCTATAAAAATGCACAAATTCATATTGAAAATAATGGTTTCTCACATATATTCACAGAAAGATGTTAAAAACTGATGGTATTCAATATTATAATTCAAAATGTTATTGGGTATTCATATAAGAAGGTAACAAAAATACTTTTATGGGAACATAGGGTCAAAGTTTGCCTTGAAAAGCCTATAGAGATGGTCCCTGACTTACATTTGTTCAACTTATGATTTTTTTTATTTTACACTGGTATGAAAGTGGTATCCATTCAGTAGAAACTGTACTTTGAATTCTGAAATTTTTCTGGGCTAGTAAGATGCAGTACAATACTACCTCACGACATCGGGCAGTGGCAGTGAGCCACAGCTCCTTGTCAGCACACGACTATAAGGGTAAAAAACTGATATTCTACAGTGCACTGTGTTGCTAGAATTTTTTGATACTGTGTTCTGAGCACGTTTAAGTACCCTAGGCCAAGCTGTGGATGTTCAGTAGATTAGGTGTATTAAATGAATTTTCAACTCACAATAGTTTCAACTTACAAACGGTTTATTGGGACATAACCCCATCATGTTGTGAAGAAAACTTTTTATAGTATCTCCATGTCTATGAGGCACAAAAATAAACTCACAGGACTTTTAATAACTAACAGGTGTAAGCAAATCTCCAATGGCCATGTATGAAAAATATGTGCCAGGAAATGCCACATGGTTTCAAATGCATCTACATACAATTATGCTTCCAATGAGATTTAAAAAATTAATTCATGTGTCATACTAGAGCCACATTTATATGGCTAGTGGTTGTATAAAATGAGTAACCCTAGTGAGAATTTGTTGTCTGCAACAAACTTGAGTGTCTTTGATGGGGTTATGAGACTGTAAAATGAATTTATTTTATTCATGGGACTCCTGAAGCCTGAGTAAACAGCAGACATATTTTGGCAGAATTTGCAGCAATCCAGGTTGAGAATCCATGTTAAATGTTTGGTTTCAATAATGTGCTGGGAATTGGATTTTGAGAATTGAATTAATTGAAATGAAAAAAATTTCTCTGAACACATATAAATGTCCAATTTTGGAGAGATCAATTAACATAAATGTATTGTGCTTAAATTTAGGAGTGCTTATCTTGAGTAATATCTGTCCAGAATATGAAAAATAACCCATGAGTGGAATTGTAAGTTTCTTTTTGCTATAGTAAACAAGAAAATGCATTTTTATACTTTTTACATATAACATTACATTTATATTTATATATTATTCCATAAATTTGAATATAGTGATATTCAAAGATCATAAGTGTATAGTTCAATGAGTTTAATAAAGACATATAGTCCTGTAGTCCAGAATCCTAATATATTAAGATACAGAGCTTTTTCATCACTCCAGAAAGCTCTCTGTGCATGGTATTTCCCAGTAAATCTCCAAACACCTCCCCTAGGAAACCATTGTTTTGATTTTTATTAAAATATTTGATATTATTTGATATTTTATATAAACAGAATAATAGATTATGTACAATTTTGTGTCTAGCATTTTTTATTGAATACGGTATTTTTCAGGTTCACTCATGTTGCTGCATGTATAAGTAGTTCGTAATTATTGTACTAGAGGCCCAGTGCATGAAATTCGTGTATGGGAGGGGCAGGCGGGGAGGTCCCTCAGCCTGACCTGCACCCTCTCCAATTCGGGAGCCCTCAGGGGATGTGCTACTGATGGCTTGGGCCCACTCCCCATGGTTCTCTGCTCTCT
>NW_005354875.1:543610-544248 GCF_000412655.1 Myotis brandtii
GCCTTGCTGGGTGTTGCCTGTGCCCCGCTTGCCTGCTGGGCTCACGTTGCCGGGGTGACGCCACCAGCGTCCTGCCCAGGCCGCTATGGCGCCGCCCTCTTTGTCGTGGAGTGATGGTTAATTTGCATATTACTCTTTTATTAGATAGGATAGTATTAGTCTACTGTAAAAACAAACCACAATTTGTTTATCCATTTTATGCTGAAGGATATTTGGTTTGTTTCTAGGTTTAGCTATTAAGAATAAAGCTGCTGTAAACATCATGTACAAGTCTTTTAGTAGGTATCTTTATGCATGATACTTAGGTATATTCTTAGGACAGCTAATTTCTGTATCACAGGACAAATATGTTGTTAATTTTATTAGAAATTTCCAATGTGGCAATGAGGTGTTTTTGTTTGTTTGTTAGTTTTTTCAGTAGTTGTAACATTTCAAAATCCCATCAGCAGTATATAAGAACTTTGGTTCCTCCACGTCATCACTAACATTTGGATTTGTGAATCCTTTTAATTTAGCCAGTCAAGTAAATGAGAAATTGTATATCTCTGTTTTTAAAAAATATATATATTTTTATTGATTTCAGAGAGAAAGGGAGAGGGAGAGAGAGAGAGAGAGAGAGAGAGAGAGAGAGAGAGAAT
>NW_005354875.1:544329-548346 GCF_000412655.1 Myotis brandtii
GAAACATTGATCAGCTGCCTCCTGCACATCTCCTATTGGGGATGTGCCCGCAACCCAGGTACATGCCCTTGACCGGAATCGAACCTGGGACCTTTCAGTCCGCAAGCCGACGCTCTATCCACTGAGCCAAACCGGTTTCAGTGAGAATTATTAATGATGAAAGAGAATCATTGATCAGCTGCCTCCTACATGCCCTCAACTGGGGAACAAACCCACAACCCAGGCAAGTGTCCTGACCTGGAATCCATCCATGACCTCCTGGTTCATATGATGATGCCCAACCACTAAGCCACCATGGCTGGACAGTATATCTATGTTTTATTTTGCAGTTCTCTGACTAATAATGTTAATCACTTTTTCATTTAATTATTGGCTATTTATAATCCTTCTTTGTTAATTGTGCTTTCAAATCTTTTTGACATTGTTACGTCTGTTTATTATTCATTTAATGGGACAGTCATGTATTCTTGATATAAAACCTTTACAAATATATTGTAAAGATTGCTTATAGCAGTTATGGGTATCCTTATTCATTTTTTAAAAATCTTTATTGTTGAAAGTATTAGATATGACCCCTTTTCCCCCCATTAATCCCTTTTAGCCTGCCCTTGCCCCGACCCCAAACCTTCACCCCACTATTGTCTGTGTCAATGTATTATGCATATAGGCATACAAGTTCTTTGATTAATCTCTTCCCACCCAACCACCCACCCCTGCCTTTCCTCTGAGATTTGGCAGTCTGTTCCATGCTTCTATGTCTGGATCTATTTTGTTCATTAGATCCCACATTTGAGTGAGATTATGTGATTCTTGTGTTTCTCTGACTGTCTTATTTTGCTTAGCATAGTACTCTCCAGGTCCCTTCATGCTGTCTCAAAGGATATGAGATCCTTATTTTTTTACTGCTGTGTAGTATTCCATGGTATAAAAGTACCACATATCTTCTAGGAATATATCCTAAGAAACCCGAAACACAAATCAGAAAGAATGTCTGCACCCCTATGTTCATAGCAGTACAATTTACAATAGCTAAGATCTGGAAACAGCCCAAGTGCCTATTTATTTTTTAAATGGTACTATTTGATAAGTGGAAGTTTTTGTTTGATGAAGTTCTACATACACATTTTTTTAATGTTTGGTATTGCTTTCTTTTATTCCATAAATTTATTGAAGAATAATTAATGACCATAATAGTGTATATGTAAAGTGTACATGTAATAATTTGATATACATATACACTATAGAATGAGTACCAAGTTCAAGATAATGAATACATTAATCACTTCATATAGTTAACTTTTTTTGTGGTGATATGGCTTAAGATCTAATCTCAGCAATATTCAAGTATACAATACCAAATTAATAACTCTAGTCACCATGCTGCATATTAGATCCTCAGAAATTATTCTTATAACTGAACATTTGTTTCCTTTGATATACATTTCCTCATTTTTCCCCCAGGCCATCAATCACATCATATTCTCTGTTTCTATTAATTAGCTATCATGTTTATTTAGATTCCACATATAAGTGATATATTACGGTGCCTCTCTTTCTCTATATGGCTTATTTCACTTAGCATTATACCATCCAGATTATCCTTTTTGGTTGTCACACATGGCAAGACTCCATTACTTTTTATGACTGAACTAGAGGCCCAGTGCACAAAATTCATGCACAGGGGCAAGGGGTCCCTCAGCCTGGCCTGCACCCTCTCTAATCTGGGATCCCTCTCACAATCTAGAACCACTGGCTCCTAACTGCTCACCTGTCTACCTGCTTGATGCCCCTAACTGCTCCCCTGCTGGCCTGATCCCCATAACTGCACTCCCCTCTGCCAGCCTGATCCCCCTAACTGCTCTCCCCTCCTGGCCTGATTGCCCTAATAGCTTAACTGCTCTCCGCTGCCAGCCTGATCTACTTATCTGCGCTCCCCTACTGGTCTGATTCTCCTAACTGCTTATCTGCTCTCCCCTCCTGGCCTGATCCCCCTAAAGGCCAGGGACACACGCAGGCAATGCCACATCCCAGGCTAGGGGCACATGCAGGAAGCATCACATTAGTGCTGGGCAAGCCTACGCGCACCTCTGCTAGGGGTGGCCTTTGCTGGGGGCTGCCCCAGGTGGAGGCCACCCTTGGGCTGGGCTGCACAGAGGCCCTCCTGGTGATGGCAGTCCCTGCCCACCCATTCCTGCTGCACATGCCGCCTGCTGAACGGTTGTTACACGATGGCATCCTGGCAAATTTGCATATTCCTCTATTATTAGTATAGATAATATCATATACATATATATATAAATATATTCCACATTTTCTTTTTCCATTCATTTATCAATGACATTTACCTAGTTTCCATATTCTGAATAATGCCTATTCTGAATAATGTGTCAATAGACATTAGAATGTACAGTGGGGCCTTGACTTAAGAGTTTAATTCGTTCCGTGATGGAGCTCATAACTCAAATTACTCATATGTCAAATCTTAAAGTGAATGAGTGAGACACGTGATGCTGGGCTGATGTTGTGGCATTCACTGTGACGTTCACTGCGCCCACTAGCGGTGGGGCATCTGAAGCTGGCTCATAACCCGAATTTTAGCTCGCAACTCAAAGCAAAAAATCAGCTGAGATGGCTCATATCTCAAAAAACTCGTTAGTCGGGACACTCGTAAGTCAAGGCCCCACTGTAGATATCTCTTCAAATTCTTGTTTTATTTTTCCTTTGGCTATGTGCTTGTAAGTGGGATTACTGGATTATGTCATAGTTCTATTTAAAAAATTTTAAGAACCTTCATTTTGTTCTATATAGTGACTGCACCAATTTACATTCCCACCACTAGTGCAAGAGTATTCACTTTTCTCACAGCCTCATCAACACTTATTATCTCTTCTCTTTGTAAAAATAGCCCTCCTAAAAAGTATGAGTTGATAACTCATTGTGGTTTTGATTTTCATTTCTCTAATGATTAGTGATATTAGAATTACTTTAATATACCCATTGGCCATTTGTATGTCTGAGGGGCATTTCCTTCCTTCCACAGAACTGAGCACAGAAGAACAGGGTCAGAAGGACTTGGGAAAACTGACCAAGGGACTCTTCTGTTGGGGGTAGTACCTGCTGAACCCATAGGATGTGGGAAAGATTGGATACCTTTCAGAAGACACATAGTTCAATAACTGTCTGAGTGTCTTCCTATAGTTTCTTCAAAAAAAATAGTGCACCACAGGTCCCTTTTTGGTACAGCCAACAGTCCTTTCTGCGGGACTCGAGCTTGACAAGGTGGTGTGGCCAGTATATGGAGGACTGGGTTAGTGTAGTGCACTCCCACAGCCGGTGCTGTAAGAGTAGGCATACCCTACACTGGGAGATGGTGCCTGAGAGTGATATGGGATGTTCATTCAGGACCAGGATCTCAGTAGCTGACTCTCCAGATCTCTCTCTGGAGCCACTCCACTGAGATATTATCTTTTTGACTCCTATATTCCCTGAGTTGCCCTCTCTCTACCAAATCTCTGGATGAATACCCAAGAACATGCCAGTGTGTTGGCTCTTTAGGAGAGAACCTGGGACTCTAGCATGCTCCCTCTTCATCCCAGTGGACAAAATTCCACTGATTTTCACTGAGAGATTCCATGCAGGCTCCTCTTCCTAGCTCTAATGCTTTGGGTTGTGGGTCCCAGCATGGTGTTGAATCCCCAGTCTCCTCAGGGGGTACTTTTGCAGCTGAGATATCCCTCCAGCTTCTCAGTGCTGCACCTTGGTGCAGGAGCCAGCCCTCTCCATGCCTCTGCCCTTATTACCAGTCTCTGTGCAGCTTCTTCTATAAATTCTTGTATATAATACTCCTGTTCATTTGTCCTTCAGTTGGTCATTCAGGTTGATTGCTCTGTAATTTAGTTGTAAATCCATTTGGTGCTGGGAGGGGGTGTATGTAGCATTCACTTACACTGTAGCCATATTGAATCTTTCTTAAAATCATGTTTTATGTCTTCTTATTTTGAGTATCCCTTAACTAAG
>NW_005354875.1:548424-553899 GCF_000412655.1 Myotis brandtii
TTAGTTTTGCTATTTTTTTTGTCTTTTAACCTTATACTGGCATTACAAGCAGTTGATTTAGTAACTTTATTAAATGTTTCCCTTCATCTGTGATATTTTTTATTCATATTTGTAGTCATGGTGTTTTCCTATGACTTAGTGAAGTCACCTTAACATTTCTTGTAAAGCTGGTTTAGTGGTATTTTTCATCTCCTTTGCAACTCTGAATGATAACCTTGCCAGTACACTATTTTTGATTGCAGGTTTTTTTTGTTTGTTGTTTGTTTGTTTTTTTCCTTTAAGCACTTTGAATATATTATGCCACCTATTTTTGGCCTGCAAAGTTGCTGCTGAAAAGCTAGCTGATAGTCTTATGGGGGTTCCCTTGTATTATTTATTTTTCTCTTGCTACTTTTTAAATTCTTTATCTTTGTTATTTTCCATTTTAGTTACAATGTGTCTTCTTTTGGACTACTTTAGGTTCATTTTGTTTAGTTTTGTGTTGGTTTTTTGTTTGGAAAGTATTTCTATCTCCTCATTTGCCTAATTTTCTGTTTGAGTGTATGTATAAGGGAGATCAGCTGTGTCTCCCAGTCCTGAAGGAGTGTTCTGTGGGGTCCAGCAATGCAATCCCCTCTGGCCTACACAGCCAGGTGTTCCTGGGTGTTTGGGTTGGATGCATTCTTATGTTGTGGCAGGTTTGCTACTTTTGTTACTGAGGGGTGGGTGGGGCTCTTTCAGGAGAGCATGACCACTGGTTCTAGTATGCTAGAGGGAAGTTTCCAAAATGACACCTCCTTCTGCCAGAGCCAATACTTCAGAACAAGATGTTAAAATGGCTGCTGACAGTATCTCATTCCCCAGGGAGAGTTCTAGCTGTGTCTCACTTCTTCAAGTTGTCTCCATAAAGATTATATATAGAAGGCAGGGGAGGGTGGGGGGTGGTAAGAGATCAATCAAAGGACTTATATGTATGAATATAAGGGTAACCAATGGACATAGACACTAAGAGGGTGAGGGCATGTGCTGAGAGGGTGGGAGTGGCTGGGGAAAAAGGAGACATATGTAATACTTTAATCAATAAATAAAATTTTTAAAAAGATTATATATATTCTTTCTTCCCTATTTTTTTTTGTTAATCCTCACCTGAGGATATTTTTTCCCATTGCTTTATCAGAGAGAGTGGTAGGGAGGGAGAGAGAAAGGGGAAGAGAGAGATCTAGAGAAGCATCAATGTGAGAGAGAAACATTGCCTTGTTGCCTCCTGAACATCCCAGGTATGTGCCCTTGACCTGGAATCAAACCCACGACCCTTAGGTGCTCAGGCCAGTGCTCCAATGATTGATCACACTGGTCAGCACAATATATATATATATATTCTTTAGGCTATACATTTCATATATATAATTTTGGATCCTTTATAGTCATTGCCAAAGTGAATATCTTATATTTCTAGTTTGTTATTGGTTGGGAAGTAAAATGCTGTTGATGTTAACTTAATCTTGTATCCACCAACCTTTGTAAATGTTCTTATTTTAATAATTTCCTTATTGATTTTAGTGGTTTTCTTAAGTAGATGAACATAGTCACAGATAATAACAGTTTTATCACTTTTATTTTAATAATTTCACTATTTATATTTTTGTTTATATTACTGTTTGTTTAAAAATGTTCGTACCAACACTATAATAAAACATATGCTAATAGAGGAGTCTTAAGACTGAGATACAGCCCTGCTGGTGTGGCTCAGTGGTTGAATGTTGACCTATGAATCAGGAGGTTGCAGTTCAATTCTTGGTCAGGGCACATGCCCAGGTTGAGGGCTCAATCAGTAGGGGGCGTGTAGGAGGCAGCTGATCAATAATTTTCTCTCATTGATGTTTCTATCCCTTTCTCCCTCTCTCTTCCTCTCTCTAAAATCAATAATAAAATATTTTTTAAAAAAGACGAAGATTCAGCATATAAGATTAACTGTTTTTATAATAGGGGAACGGAAACAAAAAGAGGAAATTAATAGTTATCAGAGATGACACTGTTTGACTTTGTATGTTTACTGGTGGTGTATTAGTTAACTAATGAACATTTGATGAAATTTAAAATGTCATATACTACCAATACTTGGATGAAATTCCAGAAGAAAAAGCCTGTAGGTTTTTTGGCTGTTTTACAAGCAATCTGTTTTCTTTATCAGAGAATGTATAACACTTCCATTTTCTTTGATATATTTTTGTATGAAACAGTATTTAAATATCACAGTGAACATGTTTAAGTAACCATTGATCATTTCAACAATAGCCTAACAACTCACTCTATTATTCTCTTTTCCACTTATTTAAATGTTAATTAAATGCCACATTCATGTAAACAATTATACAATGAACGCTTGATATAAAATGAGAGAATTTGTATAAATCAGAGTAAATGATTTAGATTTTTGAATAGTTAACATAAAAGCTGTGACATAAAATGAAATGTCTCAACAGATGAATGTGAAGAAAAAAGAACAAAAAGCCAAAGATTGATCCCGTGGAGA
This sequence comes from Myotis brandtii, assembly GCF_000412655.1. NCBI lineage: Eukaryota > Metazoa > Chordata > Mammalia > Chiroptera > Vespertilionidae > Myotis > Myotis brandtii. The sequence goes on from NW_005354875.1 coordinate 550,937, forward strand.
TCAGAAATATAAAATTGAATTTTCTTTTCTCGCATAAGAGTTTCTCTAGCAGTCTCTTCAAGTCAATAAATCTCAGTCTGTGGCACTATCATCTTCCCATTTGCTCAAACCAAAAGCTCAGGAGTCATCCTTGATCATTTTATTGTTTTCACCACTTCACGACATATAATCCATCAACAATACCTGTCAACTTTACCTTCAAAACATATCTAAAATTCATTCATCTCCTTCCATCACTAGTGCATTTAAGTTATCATCATCTCTCTCCTAGACTATTACAGTATCTTAACTGTTCTGTTTCTACTCTTGATGCTGTTAACAACTTATAATTCTACAAAAGGGCCAGAATGATCATTTACTATGTGAATTATATTATGTCAAATCATATAATTCCATGGCTATAAACCTCTAATGATTTTCATTATAGAAAAATTCACAGTCCTTATAATAGTCTACAGAGCCATGATTGGTATGCTACCGCCCTCTCTTATCTTATTTTTCCATTTGCCTGCTTCAGTTGGCCAAAATGGACATTCAATATTTATCATAAGTCAAGTTATTCCCATCTTGGGCATTGCAATTTTCAGTGCTTGGCACATTCTCACACACTCATATTTGGAAATTGTTAGTTTCTTTTAAACGTTTTGGTTTCTATTGAAGTATCACCTTCTTAAATTGTTGTTATATGGCAACTAAAACTAAAAGAAGACTACCCTCACCTCCAATGCCTGTGATCCCTTCCATACTTATTTTCACTTTTATCTGTATCATTCAGATTTATTATTTTTATAGTACTGGTCATTAGTAAAAATTATTTTGTTTTATTTTGTCTGGCATCACCCCTTTCTGAAATCAAAGGCCTACCCATCTTGTATTCCCAAATGTTTACCTAGCTTTACCTTGAATAAGGTCTAGAGCTCAATAAATGTTTGTTTAATGAACAACTGTAAGCAAAAGCAGCAAGAAGAAAAAAAAATGGCAAGAAATCAGGGAAAATAAGGTAATATGTTATTGTATCTAAGGGTGAGGAAGAGTTTTAAGTAAAAGATAATCAATTGTATCAACAACACAAAAAGGTCAAAAAGGATTTGGGTAGAAGTCATTGAATTTGACTAGAAAGAGGTCATTGGTGATCTTGGAGAAAGCAATTTATATGGAATGGTAGAGCAAAATCAGATTTTCAGAGAGTTAATGAGGAGTGAGGAGATAAAGAGTGTAGACAAAGACCATTTACTCAACTTTAGCTGTCAAAGAAATTCATGATGATAGACATTATGTGGAAGGAATATGATCAAAGAAAGGTAGTCACTCTCTTCAGGCAAATCTTAAAAAAAAACACAGAAAGATATCAAACATAAGCTTCCTCTAACTATACTAAAATTGATTTTTCCTACATCATGATTAGATTAGTAGATGAGTCACTATTGGAAAATAACATGACAATTGTTATTGAGGAAATTACCTTTTGGTAAATTGACCTGCTGTTTAGCAGCAGCAGAGCACTAAAGTATGTGGGCTATTATCATTTTATTTGCTATTGGAAAACATTTATCAATACCTCCTAATGTTTTATAGACACTAAATGCAAAATAAAAACTACCAAATATTAACACAAAGTTATGAAACTGAAAAATACCATGAATATTTGATTGGAGAAAGGCATAGGCGTATTTTATTCTACAAAACCAGTCAGAATTTATGTTAGTTTAGTTTCAGGTGGTATTTAATTAAATTCCAATGCAGTGAAAGATTTTTTAATTATTTTTGAGAAGGTTATGAATATTTTTAAGAAATATATAAAGACTATTCAAAACAACAAATCTCAATATTCATCATCTGTCCCCACAAAAAGAAAATCTAATTAGTGCCTCATAAAAAGCAGGTGTCTCTTGCATCAATACTCTTTCCATTTACAGTAGTCAACAAGTCCTATGAGGAAGAAGTTTATATAAATTATTTTATTTTTACTATTTTTTTTCTGATACACTATATTAGGAACTTTTTAGGGGATAAAAAAGCACCCAAATAACTCTTTCTATTAATAAAATGTTTCTCCCAATTAAAGGAAGTAACAATAAAAGTTTAAAGTACATCAAATATGTTTTAAGGCAATGTCTTAGTCCCGTGGTCGGCAAACTGCGGTTCACGAGCCACATGAGACTCTTTGGCCCCTTGAGTGTGGCTTTTCCACAAAATAGCATGTGCGGGCGCACATACAGTGTGATTGAAACTTCGTGGCCCATGTGCAGAAGTCGGTTTTCGGCCTGGGCGAGTCTATTTTGAAGAAGTACTGTTGATATTTGGCTCTGTTGACTAATGAGTTTGCCGACCACTGTGACTTAGTCCATTCAGTCTGCTGTAACAAAATACTACAAGCTGCATAGCTTATAAATAACACAAATGTATCTTGCACTGTTCTGGAGGCTGGAAGTCTGAGATGAGATGTGAGCATGGTCAGATGAGTGTCCTCCTCTAGTCACACACTTTCATTGTATCTTGGTGGAAGGGTTGGGGTATCTCTGTGGGATCTCTTTTATAGAAATTAATGCCACTCACGGGGGCTCCACACTCATGAACAAAGGAGCTCCCAAATGTCCCACCTCCTAAAACCATCATTTTTTTCAGGTTAACATTTCAACATATGAATTTGAGGTGAACACAATCAGACCATAGCAGGCATTATGTAATCTGTGTGAAGATGGAAATGGTTGTAATTAAAACAACAGTTTTCTCAGAATAACAGAAAACAAAGAGCTTTTGGAAAATAGCTACTGGTAAAATTTGATTTCTATAGGTTCACTTTATACCTAAAAAATAGTTTATTGACTATCACATAGTCAGGTAAATTTTATAAATAACCAGGTAGATTTTCCAGCATAGGTTGTGGGAGAGCTCCAAGAATTACCTTGTCAGACTGGTAAATTTTGTCCTAGTATACACTGCAAACTTTGTGCCAACATGGA
>NW_005354875.1:554014-556325 GCF_000412655.1 Myotis brandtii
CCATCTTCCCTCTGAGATTCCACACTCTGCTCCATGCTTCTATGTCTCTGGGTCCACTGTGTTCATCAGTTTATTTTGTTACTTAGATTTCACATATGAGTGAGATCATGTGATACTTGTCTTTCTCAGACTGACTTATTTCACTTAGCATAATACTCTCCAGGTCCCTCCATGCTGTCTCAAAGGGTAAGATATTCTTTTTTATTGCTGCATAGTATTCCATGGTATAAATGTACCACAGTTTCTTTATCCACTCATAGACTGATGGGCACTTGGGCTGTTTCCAGATCTTAGGTATTGTAAATTGTGCTGCTATGAACATAGGGGTGCATACATTCTATCTGATTGCTGTTTCGGGTTTCTTAGGATATATTCCTAGAAGTGGGATCACTGGGTCAAATGGCAGTTTCATATGCAATTTTTTGAGGAAACTTCATAGTGTTTTCCATAATGGGTGCACCAGTCTGCATTCCCACCATCAGTGTACTAGGGTTCCCTTTTCTCCACATCCTCACCAACACTTATCATCTTTGATTTCTTGATAGTAGGCCATTCTGAAGGTGTGAGGTAATACCTCATTGTCATTTTAATTTGAATTTCTCTGATGATAAGTGACTTTGAGCATTTTTTCATATGTCTCTTGGCCTTCTGTATTTCCCTTTGGAGAAGTGTATATTTAGGTCCTTTGCCATTTTTAAATTTGATTACTTGTCCTCCGGTTAAGTTGTATGAGTTCCTTATATATTTGGGCTATTAACCCTTTATCACATGTATCATTGACAAATATGTTCTCCCATATAATAGACTCCCTTTTTATTTTGTTTATGATTTCTTTTGCTGTGCTTTTATTTCCATGTAGTCCCATTTGTTTATTTCTCCTTAGTTTCCTTTGCCTTAGGAAATATATCAGTAAACATATTGCTACGAGAGATGTCTGATTTCTGCCTATGGTTTCTTCTAGGATTTCTATGATTTCACAACTTACATTTAAGTCTTTTATTCATTTTGAGTTTATTCTTGTGTCTGATGTAAGTTGGTGGTCTACTTTCATTTTTCGCATGTATCTGTCCAATTTTCCCAACACCAGTTAATGATGAGACAGTCTTGACTCCATTGTACCGTATGCTCTTGCCTCCTTTGTGAAATATTAATTGAGAGTAATGCCTTGGGTTTATTTCTGGGTTCTCTGTTCTGTTCCATTGATCTATATGACTGTTCGTGTGCCAGTACCAGGCTGTTTTGATTATGGTGGCTTTGCCGTATAACTTGAAATCTGGTTTCTCCAACTTCGTTCTTCTTTCTCAAGATTGCTGTGGCTATTCTGGGTCTTATTTGGTCCCATATAACTTTTTGAAGTATTTGTCTCTAGATCTGTGAAATATGTTATAGGTATTTTAATAGGGATGAAATTGAATCTGTAGATTGCCATGGGTAGTATGAACATTTTAATGATGTTGATTCTACCAATCCATGAAATGGTATATTCTTCCACTTTTTTTATCTTTTTCTATCTCTATTTTCAATATCCTATAGTTTTCTGAATACAGTGGGGCCTTGACTTACGAGTGTCCCAACTAACGAGTTTTTCGAGATATGAGCCCTCTCTCGGCTGATTTTTTGCTTTGAGTTGCGAGCTAAAATTCGGGTTACAAGCCAGCTTCAGATACCCCACCGCTAGGTGGCACAGTGAACGTCACAGTGAATGTCCCAACATCAGCCCAGCATCACCTGTCTCACTCATTCACTTTAAGATTTGACATATGAGTAATTTGAGTTACGAGCTCCATCACGGAACGAATTAACTCGTAAGTCAAGGCCCCACTGTATAGGTCTTTTGCCTCCTTGGTTAAATTTATTCCTAAGTATTTTAATTTTTTTGTTGCAATGGTAAATGGGATTGCTTGCCTAGTTTCTCTTTCTGAGAAGTCATTATTGGTATATAAAAAAGTCATTGATTTTTGGGTTTTGATTTTGTACTCTGCTATGCTGGGACTGACCAGCAGACCCTGAGCAATGGATGAATGATTACTCTGACACATGTTTCTGTGAAAGAGAAGGCTAAGGGGCTGCCTGGCTAAAGAAAGCAGACAGCCCCGCTCACCTGCCTCCTTAGGCTTTTTTGGTAGCAACAGCTTGAACTAAAATTAACTTCTAGATGCTATCAGCAGGGTAAGTATCATTGAGAAATCACATGCATCTGCAGTGTCCTTTAAGCAAGGATGTCTAAAGTGTAAACATAAAGCTTCCAGTAAAAAACCCCAGGGATGAGACTTGTTTGGAAAAGTCAAGGCAGGGTCTGCCGCCTTTGGCA
>NW_005354875.1:558245-560854 GCF_000412655.1 Myotis brandtii
CCATCTTGGCTGACAGTTAATTTGCATAAGGATATGCTGATTAGCCAATGGGAAGGGTAGCGGTCGTACGCCAATTACCATGTTTCTCTTTTATTAGTGTAGATATTAGATTATATATATTTGGTGGAGTCTTTAGGGTTTTCTAAACTAGTATACAATATCATGTCATCTGCAAATAATGAGAGATTCACTTCCTCCTTTCCAATTTGGATGCCTTTCATTTCTTTTACTTGTCTGATTGCTTTGGCTAGGACTTCCAGTACTATGTTGAATAAGAGTGGTGAAAGTGGACATCACTGTCTTATTCCTGTTCTTAGGGGAAATGGTTTTAGTATGATGTTTTCTCTAGGTTTGTCATGTATGGCCTTTATCATGTTGAGATATGCTCCCTCTATTCCCACTTTGCTGAGAGTTTTTACAAAAAAATGGCTGTTGGATTTTGTTGAATGCTTATGATAATGTGATTATTGTTTTTCAATTTGTTTATGTGATGTATCACATTTATTGATTTGCTGATATTGTACCAGCCTTGCATACCTAGAATAAATCCCACTTGGTAATGGTATATGATATTTTTAATATATTGCTGGATCCGATTTGCTAATATTTTGTTGAGGATTTTAGCATCTATGTTCATTAAGGATATTGGCCTGTAATTCTCTTTCTTTGTAGTGTCTTTATCTGTTTTTGGAATTAGGGTAATGCTGGCCTCATAAAAAGATCTTGGAAGTGTTTCTTCAACTTGGATTTTTTGTAATTGTCTGAGGAGTACAGGTATTAGTTCTTCTTTGAATGTTTGGTAAAATTACCCATGAAGCTGTCCAGACGTGGGCTTTTGTTTGCTGGGAGTTTTTTGATTACTGCTTCTATTTCATGAGTTGTTATTGGCCTATTCAGGTTTTCTTATTCTTCTTGATCCAGTTTTGGGAGATTGTATTTTTCTAGGAATTTGTCCATTTCACCCACATTGTCCAGTGTTTTGGCATATAGTTGTTCATAATATTTCCTTACAGTCCTTTGTATGTCTGAGATGTCATTGGTTACTTCTCCACTATTGTTTCTGATTTTATTTATTTTGGTCCTCTTTGTTTCTTGATGAGTCTGGGTAATGGGCCATCAATTTTGTTTATTCTTTCAAAGAACCAGCTCTTCGTTTCATTGATTTATTGTAATGTTTATTTAGTCTCTATATCATTTTTTCCCTGCTCTAATCTTCATTATTTCCTTCCTTCTACCTACTCTGGCTTTTCTTGTTGTATTCTTTCTAGTTCTTTAAGTTGTAGGGTTATATAGTTTAATTTTGATTTTTCTTGTTTGTTGAGGTAGGCCTGTAGTGCTATAAACTTTCCTCTCAGGGCTGCTTTTGCTGTGTCCCAGAGATTTGGGGTTGTTGTGTATTCATTTTCATTTGTTTCTAGGAAGTTTTTTTATTTCTTTCTTGATCTCGTTGGTTATCCATTCATCTGTAATAATAAAAGCATATTATGCTAATTAGACTAGACATCCTTCCGGACAACCTTCCGGATGAAGCTGGGGCTGTGAGGGAAGCCTGGATCCCGGGTGCCTGCAGGCAGCCAAAGGGAAGCCTGGGTCCCAAGTGCCAGAGGGAAGTCCGAGTCTCAGGTGCCAGAGGGAAGCCGGTGCTGGCTGCTGGGGGAAGGAAGGCCTACTCTTGCAAAAATTTTGTGCATCAGGCCTCTAGTTGTTTAATAACATGCTATTTAGCCTCCATGTGTTTGAATGTTTTTGGGTGTTTTAACTGTAGTCAATTTCTAATTTCATTCCACTGTGATCTGAGAAGATGTTTGATATGATTTCAATCTTCTTGAATTTGTAGAGATTTTTTTTGTGTCCTAACATGTGGTCTATCTTTGTGAATGATCCATGTGCACTTGAGAAGAATGTATATTTTGCTGCTTTGGGGTGAGATATTCTATAAATGTTAATTAAATTCATCTGATCCAGTGTTTCCGTTAGAGTCACTGTTTCCTTGTTAAGTTTTTGTCTGGAAGATTTATCCAGTGAAGTCGGCGTGGTGCTAAAGTCCCCTAATATGACTGTATTGTTGTCGATCTCTCCCTTAAAGTCCACCCAGACATTTTTTAAGGTATTTAGGTGCTCTTATATTGGGTGCATATATGTTTACCATCATTATATCCTCTTGTTGGATCGATCCCTTTAGTGTTATGTATTGATCTTTGTTGCCTCTTGTGATGGCCTTCAATTTAAAGTCTATTTTGTCAGATATGAGTATTGGTACTCCAGCTTTTTTTTTTCTTTTCCATTTGCATGGAATTTTTTTTCCATTCCTTCACTCTCATCCTGTGTGTGTCTTTTATTCAAAAGTGGGTCTCTTATAGACAGCATATAGTTGGGTCATGTTTTGTATCTATCAGCTACCCTATGTCTCTTGTTTGGAGCATTTTATCCATTTACATTTAAGGTTATTATTGATAGGTATTTATTTATTGCCATTTTATTTCTGTATGCCTAGATTTCTCTCTCTATTTCTTCTCATTTCAGCAGTCCCTTTAGGATTTCTCATAATGCTGGCTTGGTGGTGATGTACTCTTTTAGCCTTTTTTTTTTTTTTTTTTTTTTTTTTTTGT
>NW_005354875.1:560926-562898 GCF_000412655.1 Myotis brandtii
CCATCTATTTTGAATGATAGCCTTGCTGGATATAGTAGTCTTGACTTGAGATCCTTGCTTTCCTTTACCTTGAGTACTTCATGCCATTCCCTTCTAGCCTAAAGGATTTCTAATGAGAAATCAGGGAGCTCCTTTGTAGGTAACAGTTTGCTTTTCTCTTGCTGCCTTTAAGATTCTCTCTTTGTCTTTAATATTTGGAATTTTACTTATGATGTGTCTGGGTGTTGACCTGTTTGGGTTCTTCTTGCTTGAACTTCTCTGTGCCTGCTGGGCTTGTGTGACTTTTTCCTTTACCAGGTTAGGGAATATTTTTGCCATTATTTCTTCAAACACATTCTCTATCCCTTTTTTCCTTTCTGCCTCTTCTGACACACCTGGTATTCAAATATTGTTACATTTCATGTTGTCCCATAGCTCCCTTTTGCTGCCCTTCTGTTTTTAATTGTTTTTTGTTTTTATTTTTGTTTTCCTTTTGGTTCTCTGATTGAGTGATTTTTTCAACCCTATCTTCTAATTCATTGATTCAGTCCTCAGCTTTGCCTAATCTGCTGTGTAGTCCTTCCAATGCGTTCTTTATTTGTGCTATGTCATTCTTTATTTTCTTTTTCATAGTACTAATATCTTTTTTCATGCTGTTGAGAATCTTTACCATCATTACTCTGAACTCTGTTTCAGATAAATTTCTTTGAGCATCTTTGCCATCATAATTCTGAACTCTGTATCAGATACATTTGTTATCTCCATTTCATGTATCTCTTCTTCTGGAGAATTATCTTGTTCTTCCATTTTGAGGTTGTTTCCTTGTCTCCTCATTTTGGCTGCCTTTTTGGGTTTGTGATTATGTATTAGGTAGATCTGTTATGCCTCGATCTCTAGTTCAGGACAGTGTCAAACACTTTTTTTGACTATTTAGATCAGGCAAAGATTCAAAGCCTCCAGAGACATCCTCTGTCTATAATCTGATAGAATTTTGTCTTGAATTGCCCTCAGGCAATTGTTCACAGGTGCGGCAAGAGTTTTTTTTTGTTGTTGTTGTTTGTTTGTTTGTTTGTTTTGTTTTGTTTTCAACAAGTTGAGGCAATTGCTTCTGCCTAAAGGCTAATTGTTTTTCTTAGTCTCTTAATGGGCCTGAGCAACTCTTCACCATGGGGCAGAGTGTTTTCCAATAGGATGGATCAACTGTCTTGCCTCCGAGGCAAGGTCACCTGTATAGCAAATGTTTCCATGAGAAAGATTACCTTGGCAATGTGAGGGAATGACTCAGCACAGGATACCAAGGTGTCTGCCTTATGAACTCTAACCCCATAGCCCTTGATCCTGGCTTCTGCTCACACAGCTCCAGTCCACTCTGCCCTCCCTCTGCTGGAGCACAATGTGTATGGCCCCACAGGAAATTTTGTGTGTTGGCCCTTTAAGAGGATGCTAAATTTCCAGCATTCTTTCCCTGGCAGACAAAAACTCTGCTGCTTTTCACATCCAGATGTTATGTGGGAACCCTTCTCAGTTTTAGTGTTCTCTGCTGGGGGTACCCAGCTTGGGGATTAGACCTGAAAGTTCTCAGTGGCAACTCCTGAACAGCTGAGATATCTCTCTGGAACCTCAGTTGCTATCTGTGGGAGCACGCCAGCCCTTTCAAGTCTTCGCCCCTCCTACCAGTTTTTATGTGATCTCCACTTTTGGTCCTCAGGTATCAGGGTTCTCTCTAGCAAGTGTTCTTTTGATTATTCCGGAAGTTTTTCTGTATTTCAGTTGTAATTCCAGTTTGGTCCTGGGAGCATGTCCATGCAGCATCCACTTAATCCACCGCCACTTTCAATTTTACGTTAGGAATTCTCAATAAGAAATGAGAAGATTGTTTAGGCAGTCTAGCTAGTTTTAACTATGATGAGGTAATATGGGATTTGTTCATACAACACTCACAAACTAGTACTTCCCCTCTAGTAGTATGTCAGTCCAAAAGGATCTAGTGATG
>NW_005354875.1:562965-564846 GCF_000412655.1 Myotis brandtii
TATATACTAGAGGCCCATTGCATGAAGTTTGTGCACTGGTGGGGGGTCCCTCAGCTCGGCCTGCACCCTCTTGCAGTCTAGGACCCTTTGGGGGATGTCTGACTGCTGATTTAGGCCTGCTCCCTGGGGGGCAGTCAGACATCCTTCTCGCAGTCTGGGACCCCTCGCTCCTTAGCACCCACCTGCTCACTGCTCGTTAGTGCTGCTGCAGAGGTGAGAGAGGCTCCCACCATCACCGTTGTGCTCACCAGCCGTGAGCCCAACTCTGGCTGAGCAACACTCCCCCTGTGAAAGCACAGTGGGGGCAGGTCCTGCATTAAACGTCTGCCCTCTGGTGGTTAGTGCACATCATAGCAACTGGTTGTTCTGGTCATTCCGCAGTAACAGTCACTTAGGCTTTTATTATGTAGATATATAGTCTAGTGATGAATTATTCATATATATGTATCAGAATGCAATTTGGAAATAGGGTCTTTTGCAGATGTAATTAGGTAAGACGTGGTCATACTAGATTAAGGTAGGCCTTAAATCCAATGAATGGTATTTTTATAGGAAGGTCATGCAGATGCAGTGATACAGGGGAAATGCTATGTGCTTACAGAGGCAGAGATTATAGTGATGTTTCTATGAAGCAAGAAATGCCAAGTGTTACTGGAAACTACCAGAAGCTAAGAAGAGGGAAGGAAGAATATTTTCCTAGAACCTTCAGATTTTAGGCCCCAAAACTGTGAGAGAAAATTGTGTTATTTTAAGGCACAAGTTTTTACTTTGTTATGGCAGCCCTAGCACAAAGGTAAAGATAAGAACTGAAAAAAGTTTGTTGCTTTAAATAATTAACAGGTAATATTGGCCAGAGTGATTTGGGAAATGTGGTAGGGGATGGGGTGAGATATATATGTAGGGATATATATCTACACTAATAAAAGAGAAACATGCAAATTGGTGTCACTCCACTACACCCACCAGCCAGTCAGAGCGACTACGCAAATTAACCCAACAAAGATGGCGGTTAATTTGCATACATAGGCACAGAGCGAAGACAGAAGGCTCCGGCCAGAGTGAAGACTGAAGACTGAAAAGGCTTGGCTTCTCCGCTGCAGCCGGACCAAAGGTCTGGGTTCCAGGTGCCAGAGGAAAACTGGTGCCGGCAGCCAGGGGAAGGAAGGCCTATTGCGCGAATCTTCGTGCAATTGGCCTCTAGTATATATAGAATAAACGTGCTTAACTAGATCTGCTTTCTGATTTAGCTAAACTTTTTCCAGCCCAGTCAGTGAAGCACCCCAACTTCTCTTTCAGGTAGTTGTCAGCAACACAGCAGTAAATATCAACAGGAAGCAGATTATTATTGTAGATCATGCAGGGAGAACAAAGGGTAAAATATTTAACTGCACCAGTGTTTGACTATATTCTGCACAGTGAGAAAACCTGAAGTCATTTTCAAGGTCCACCCCTAACTGCCTCTGCCTGCCGGCCTGATCACTCCTAACTTCCCCCCTTGCTGGCCTGGTAGCCCCTCACTGCCCCCCTCTGCTTGCCTGGTCACCCCCAACTGCCCCTCCTGCCAGCCTGGTCATCCCTCATGGTCCACCCACTGGCCTAGTCATCCCCAACTGCACTCCCTGCTGGCCTGGTCGCCCCTCACTGCCTGCTGTTCAGTTGTTTGGTCATCCCTCGCTAACCCCCCTGCTGGCCTGGTTGCCCCATGCAGTCTGCTGTTCAGTCATTTGGTCATCCCTCACTAAACCCCCTGCTGGCCTTGTCACCCCACACAGCCTGCTGTTTGGTCGTTATTGTGAGGGCATCCTGACCAATTTGCATATTACCCTTTTATTAGTGTTTATATATATGCGTGTGTATATATATGTATACATATATATATGT
>NW_005354875.1:564859-565219 GCF_000412655.1 Myotis brandtii
TGAATAATAAATTTTGAGGGTGGGACTTAGAAGGTGAAAATCTAGAATAGTAAAAATTACTATTGAATATATATTGTATCATTCATAGAGTACAGAGGCTTTTGTGTGTGTCATACTGGGTAGTAATTCTTACATATTCTAAAGTATGACACCACCGAGTTAGTATATATATATATATATCTACACTAATAAAAGAGAAACATGGTAATTGGCGTACGACCGCTACCCTTCCCATTGGCTAATCAGCATATCCTTATGCAAATTAACTGTCAGCCAAGATGGCAGCCGGCAGCCAGGCAGCTGGAAGCGAACATGAGGCTTCCTTGCTTCAGTGACTGCAGACTCCAACATTCCCCGCCT
>NW_005354875.1:566023-574984 GCF_000412655.1 Myotis brandtii
GGCCCTGCTCTGTGCGTGACAGGGGGTGGCGCTGCAACCTCCCCATCGACCCTGCCTTGAGCGTGACAGGGGGCGGCGGCCCAACCCCCCAATCGGCCCTACCCTGAGTGTGACTGAGGGTGGCATCGCAACCTCCCGATCCGCCTTGCTCTGTGCATGACAGGGGGCGGCGCCCCAACTCCCCAATCAGCCCTGCTCTGAGCCCGACCAGGGGCTGCACCTAGGGATTGGGCCTGCCCTCTGCCACCCAGGAGCAGGCCTAAGCCAGCAGGTCGTTATCTCCTGAGGGGTCCCAGACTGCAAGAGGGCACAGGCCGGGCGGGGGGCCCCCCCCCCCCCCCCCCCGAGTGCACAAATTTTTGTGCACCGGGCCTCTAGTATATATATATATTTAGTGAAAATGCAGTGTCAGATACATATCAGCTATTACAGAAGCCTGGAAAATGGAAAATGAACCACCTAATTCTAATCCTGTTTGGGTGGGAGAATGGTGGGTATGAATGTCTCATGGAAAAGTATTTGTACAAGGTGATGACTGAGCTGAATTGTAACATGTGAGAAAACTTATTCAGGTTGAGGTGTGGAAGACAGAATTAAGAAGAACATCCTAATCATAAGAAACCGTATGAACAAAAAGCAGCATGGCATATACAGAGTGCTACAGCAGTTTGGTATTGTTGGAATATAATATACTTGAGAGGGAATAAAAAGCACACACACATGCAAATGGTTGCAAATGACAAGGGAGAAAGAGACCAAACTATGGAGAGTGTTTATTACATATTAACAAAGTATAATTAATAGTTTAAGACCTGGAATATCATGAAAGGTATGTTTTAGAAAAATGAAATAATCAAATCAATTATTTAGAAAGTTACAAATAATACTTATTATTTATTGAATACATATTCTGTACCAGGAATTTAGCTAAAAGTATTAAACGCATCTTATTAAATTTTTACAATAGCAATGAGAAGCAGGGATCTTTCTTCCTCTTTTACAGATAAGAAAAACTGAGGTTTTGAGATGTACAATATCTTGTCTATGGTCAAACAGATAGTCAATGCAGACCTAAGATTTAACACCAAGTTTTTAGTTTCCAAAGTTGAAACTGTAGCCGTCAAGAGCAGTACTGATAACTTATTCAGTTCAGACAAAAATAGAGAAAAAGAACATTTCAGAGGCAAGTGATCAGTACAAGAACTTATAAGGTCCTTAATTAAAGCAGCAGTAGTAAGTTTAGAGAAAATAATATAGATGTGAAAAACTATTTAGAAGATGAAATTGGCCATACTTGTTGATTGACTGCATGTAAAGAAATTTAGTTGACAGCAAGACAAACATTAAATTTCTCAGGTTTCTAGCTTACTAGTAAATGACTGGAAGAATAACATGCCATCGACTGTGATAGAGAATAAAGTATTGGAAAATTTCACTTATATGCAAATTGAATTTAAATTGCCTATCAGTTGTACAGATGGAGGTTTTCTTTGTATATAATTGTGAAATTCCTAAGAAAAGCCTGACCTGGAGAATTTTATCTCAGTATTATCAGCATTTCAGTATTATCATGCAAACAAATAAATATTTATAGTGTAGAAGAATAGATTGAAAATGGAGTTGAATAAAATATTGGGGAGACAAAAGAGGGGGCAGAGAGAAAGAGAACTGGAAGCACATGTTATGTAGAAGTTAAGAAGTCAGTTAATTTCAAGAAACTGGAAACAATAACTTTGATTGAAAATTAGGTTATTTTATTTTAAAAAAACCTGAAAAGATCAACGGTAATTTCAGTGAGAAGAGCTTTAGTATAGTGGGATTGATCCTGGCTGAGGACTGAATGAAATATTTTTTTAAAAGTATGTATAACTTTTAGCCCTGGCTGGTGTGGCTCATTTGGATGGGTGTCATACAATGCACTGAAATGTCAGCTCGATTCTGGGTCAGGGCACATGCCCAGGTTTCCAGCTCCATCCCCAGTAAGGAATGTGCAGGAGGCAGCTGATTGATGTTTTGCTCTCACATCGATGTTTTGCTCTCTCTCTTCCTCTCTCTTTAAAAATGAATTAAATTTTTCTTAAAAATTTAAGTATAATGTTTAAAGATTAAAATTTTAAGAAGTTTGCATAGAAGGAGAAATTTTAATATTACATGGAAACAGAGGGTCAAGAGAGGAGTTTTTGCTTCAAGGGTGTTAGGTATGTAATTTGAAGTTGTGGGAAAATTGAGCATGTTTGTGTAAGTAATAGAGCAGTGAGAGTAGAGATAAGAAGATTAAAGATAAAGAAGGGATAACAGAATTCTTATCTATAATATTGATTGTGGTAATTTTACATGTCCACTATTTCTTTGCTACTGTCCCATCAAGAAGTGGAGACTAATTATCTTCCTTTTTTCTAGGGGCTGAACTTAGTTATCTACTTTTAAAGAATAGAATGTGGTAGAAGGGATACTATGCAATTTACATGGTAAGTTAAAACAACAACAACAAGGAATAGTTTGTTCCTGTCTCTCTTTTCTGAGATTTAGCTATTGAAACCCAGTTACCATGCTGTGATGAAGCCCATACCACATGAAGAGGACACCTGTAGGTGTTCCTACTGAGATCTCAACTAACAACCAGCATCAACTGCAAGACATCTGAATGAGAAAGCATGCAAGATGACTCAGCCACCTCTTGCTGAGTAAGAACAACTTAATGAATCTATTCAACCCTCAGAATTATGAAGTAATAATAATAATTGTTGTATTTAACTAAGTTAGGAGATGTTTATTATGTAATAATAGGATGCTAGAACATTTTTTGTGTACTTACTATGTTAGTAAGGTACTTTGTTAAAGACTAGGAATATAAGGATTTTCAAGATCAGATCTGTTCTCTCTGTCCTGAAAGCGGTTTAAATCTAATAAAAATTAATTTGATAATCCTATAATATGTGTACAATTTCAATAACTGCTCAATGGATGAGATGTTTTGAAACTCTTTAATGGGGGATAAATGGTGATGGAAGGAGACTTGACTTGGGGTGGTGAACACACAATACAATATACAATATACTATAGAATTATACACCGGGAACCTATATAATTTTATTACCTAATATTACCCCAATAAATAACTAACAATAAAAAATTAAAAAGTAAGTTTTTTAATGGGACATTTGATCTTGTAGAGACACAAAGCAAAAATTCTTTACAGAACACTTTAGCTGAGATATAAAATTAGAAACAAAAGTAAACTAAGTTAATAAAGAAGGATGGATGTTTCCCGGAGAAATTAAAAACCTGTGCAAAGACTCAGTGGTAGGAGGGAACATGGCAATTATAGTCTAATTGAACAGTGTTCTTTGGGGCACAACTGTGAATATTTCTCTCTTCTACACATCCAGCGTGGTTAGAGAGCAATCCAGTTCCTGAGTAGAGGTGGCTGGGGATTGAGAAAATGAGAGACAGACACAGAGATGGAAGGAAAAAGCTGGGGCCGGGTGGGACCACTGTCCTCTGATGGAGAGACAGAAACCCAGAGCCAATACAGAGTGTTTATTTTATATAGCAAAAAAATAGGAAGTTTTACTAAAAGTCAAGACAAAGGAAATTATGTGCATTCTTGGGTGGGCCTGAGTCGTATTCATTCCTGGTGCTTGGCTGGATTTAAATAGCAAAACCCACCCCCTGGCACCTGGGTTGAAGGTCAAGCTGACAACACTCCTGCCTTTTGGCAAAGCGTGTTTCCAGGATGTGGCTTTGCCAACGCCACTGAATTCAGCTGACGACAATTAAAGAAATGTCCATGTGTCTTCCCAGGCAATCTCTACACACAACTAGAGTGAAGAAAGCAGGTAAGGCAAACTAAGACTAATAGGAATCTATTGGAGGAAAGTAAGTCAAAGGGCATAACACACTGTTATCATTATATCTATATTGTGAAAATATCACCCTGGTTCCAGTATAAACAATAGACTGGAGAAAAGCAATAGTCACTGTAGATAGTCTAGCTATGAATATAATTTAAGTAATTCAAGCATAAAAGGATACCTTGGAATAGAGTAGTGGTGTTAGAAATGGGATGAAGTAGAAGGATTTGTGATAAAGTTAAAATGAATTAGATTTGGTGAAAAATTGTTATGAAAATTTTGAGGGATTAAGAGATATAAAGGATGACTTCTAGGATTCTGATTTGTAAAATCAGATCACTGGGATTGGCATTAGATGAGATAGGAACCACCAGAAGACTGTCAGTTCAGGGGAGTTAGTTCATAAATTAAGTTTTAAAAATATTAAGTTTGGGGTCTAATTAAGTAATCTAAGAGCATTTGTCAAGTAGACTGCTAAATATATTTAACTGTAGCTTAAGGTAGTGGTTTGGCATGTTGATATACATGTGTGAGACTTGTATATGTGGTATTTGAAGTTATGGATGGAGTTAAGGGAGTTTAGTAAAAAGTAGCAAAATACTACGCCCTAAAAATTTGCCACTTTGGCTTACGGATTATTTTGAGCTGAAGGCAATTGAGAAGAAACAGATACAATAAACCTTTCCACCATTGCCTTATTTGTCTAAAAGCAGAACAGGGACTTGCATGTCCCTCCTCCCTTTCTACCAGGAATAACAAAGAATAATCTCCAGGGAAAACTTTAAACCCATATCAATAAAGAAAGTATAAGTCTGCATAACAAACTGTACTCTTGAGTACCCTGCTTTTCTCAGGAACCACATATACTGGCTTCCCCACACCTTTGTTTCTTTTGTCTTTAGCTGAAGATGGAATTCAAAACAGAATTCTGAGCCACATTGGGGAGTTGCTCATTTTTCCCTGGGTATCTCCCATGTACATGTGGATGAAAATTGGGCCACATACAAAACCTGACAAGCTCAGTGAAGGCCTACATGGTGGGCCTTACACAAGAGACCTAAAGTAACCACATAGGATGGTCTGAAAATAAAACTTCTTAACTAAAATGAGTCATGATGAATAGTCATGTCCTAGGCCTGTATCTTTCTTGACAAAGGTCAATCTTTACCTTAACTGAGCCTGTCTACTGTCTTTTCGCATCTTTGGAATTACAAAATAATTTCCTTTTTCTCAGATGCCTCAGGGCATAATTTCCCACCAGAGCACCAGACCATGAAACCCCTCATTGTTATCTTGTTCCTTATATACCATCTCTATGTGCTATAAATATAAATTGTTAACTATCATGTACCTACCAATGTAAAAGAACTTTGTGTCTCTCCATTTCAGTCTTTATCCAATCATAGTGATTTCCGCTCTTTGCTTTCTCTTGCCTCCCTAATCTGCCACCAATGAATTTAATGTAACCCTCCTTAAGCCTCCTTCTTTAACTGTAATATATTAAATAAACTGTAAAACCGTGATTCTCTGGAGGACTTTCTCAGACTTTTGAGATTTGCTCCCCAGCTATTAGCATTAGTTTGGCTCAAATAAACTCATAAAAATTCTCTACAGGTTTGGATGTTTGTTATGTTGACATACACATGAGGCACACATGTTAATAAAATTCTGTTTTTTCTCTTGTTAATCTGTCTTTTATTATAGGGCTCTCAGCCAAGAACTAAGAAGGGTAGAGGAAAAATTATTATTTTTTTCTCTCCTACACTAGAGACAAAAAAAAAAAAATGACACAAGAAGAGAGGCTAAGCCAGAGGTTGTGTAAATTCTAAAATATAATGACAATAGATGATAATAATTCTCCAAATTAAAAAAAAAGAAAGAAGTCTCAGACAGATTATAGAAAATCTAAGACAATACTGTGCTATAGAAGTCGGGGAAAAGAAGTGTTTATAACAGAAGAGAATGATTAATAATATTGTGTTTAATAATGCTGGCAAGACAAATTAAGCAAGAACTGTTGTACAGTTCTTATTACAACAGTAAAAATAATTTGCTTTAAATAATTGAATCAGAAGGTAAGTGAATGAGACTTGAAAAATGATTGGGTATTCAGGAAATAGAAAGAGGGAGTACTAATACTTTTATTTAAAAATGAATACTAAAGGGGGGATTGAAATTGAGTCATGGGTGAAGCAAAATGGGGGATTCTAGTGAAGAATATAATTTTGTTTAACTTTTATTGTTTCTTTTTTTAATGTAAGAAATTCACATGTGTTTAAAAAACAATATGGAGCTTCTATCTTTGGCAATATGAAAGATTACATACTCTGAAAGGCTTTGCCAATGAAAATAATTAAGATACTGCTTAAAATATATTAAAACTATCTTTTTCAAATATGTGGCTGAGATGACATTCAGGTAAGAAAACTCCCCTGAAGGCTTCTGCTAAAGTTTCAAGGCCTTGAACTTTTGCTTTCATCTCATGCAGAGTATGGAAAACAGAAAATAAAGCCTAGGGCCCATGCATGATAGGAAATCATAAAGTTGAGATGTGTTAATGGTGAACAGACAAATTATTGCCACACTGACTATTACTGGCTGCTTCTGTGTGGGAGGCTAACCATGCCCCAGCATGGGGCCTTTGCATGTCAGGCAACTTCCAGGCTATTGACTCTGAGGAGGAACAATTTCAAGACAGGAGTCCAGGTGAAAGCGAGAGTAATTTTATTAAGCTTGGGACAGTGAGGCAAAGGAAGAGCCCCTGGAGACAGGATCAGGAGGTATGCCTGGGAGGAGTGTCCAATGCCCATTGCTTTCCTGTGTGCAGGTCTTGTTGGGACTCTTAGAGTTTAGGAGAGAAGAAGAAAAGCACACACTTGAGGAAGGGGGCAGGGTAGGTATGCTCAAAGAAGAGCACTCACTGGTGTCCTTTGTCCTGAGGGTTTTATCTATTTTCTACAGGTGGCAATTTTAGGGGAGGTCCCAGGGGAAGACCTCAACAGGATAGTCATTAGATTTCCAGATGTGTTGTTTAGTATGCTGATGTATCAAAATGAGTATATAGTGGGATCAGGGGTTATTCTCCGGTTAGTTTCATTTTTATCTTGGATTAGTCTGGCTCTAATGAATATTTTTATTGTAATTTATCTCCCTGACTAAAGTGATTTAAACCACCAGCTCTTAGATATCTTTGGTTGGGGAGAATAGATTTAGACCACCTTTTCTTAGGTATCTTTGGTTAGGGAGAATAGAGTCTGGTGATTTATCAGTTGGCTCTTAATTGCTCAGACATTCTGGCTGTGTGTTCAACCATTTGTCTCAGTTTCCTCATTTCACTTCTCAGGGCATTTTTAAGAGTGGTTGTTTTGGTCATAAATTTATTATCTATGATATATGCACTACTAGCTACACAATTTGTATGTTCCAGTGTAAAATAAAAATATGATAACCCTGTTAAAAAGTTACGAATTTTAAGACAGTAATGGCAAAGCATTAAAGCAGATATGGGACTCTATTGAACACTGGTCATCGACAACTGCCCAGGTCTCATAGCCCATAAAGCTGGATGGTTTCACAGGGGAGTTTTAGCAAACATTCAAAAAAGAACTAACACCTATACTCCTCAAAGTAATCAAAAAAATCCAACAGGAAGGAACACTTCCAAGCTCTTTTTATGGTGCCAACATTACCAGAAACCCAAAACCAGATAAAGACACTGCGAAAAAAGAGAACTACCGGCCATTATCCTTGATGAACATAGATGCTAAAATCATGAATAAAATTCTAGAAAATTGGATCCAGCAATATATTAAAAACATCATACACCATGACCAAGTGGGATTTATTCCAGAGATGCAAGGCTGGTACAATATTTGAAAATCAATAAATGTGATACCTCACATAAACAAATTGAAAGACAAAAATCACATGATCATATAAATAGATGCAGAAAAAGCATTCATCAAAATACAACACTTTTTTATTGCTTAAAGTATTACATATGTCTCCTTTTTCCCAATTGACCCCTCCCCTGGCCACTCCCACTCCCCAGGACAAGACCCCACTGCCCCAGTGTCTGTGCCCATTGGTTATGCTAATATGTATGCACACAAGTTCTTTGGTTGATCTCTAATTCCCCCCTTCCCTGCCTTCTCTCTGAGGCTGGATGGTCTTTTCAGTGTTACCTTATCTATGGATCTTTTTTGTTCATCAGTTTATGTAGTTCAATATATCCTACATATGAGTGAGATCATGTGATGTTTATCTTTAGCCCACTGGCTTATTTTGCTTAGCATAATGCCCTCCAGTTCCATCCATGCTGTTGCAAAGGGTAAAAGTTTCTTCTTTTTTATAGCAGTGTAGTATTCCATTGTGTAGATATATACTGTTCTTTAATCCACTTATCTGCTGATGCACACTTAGGCTGTTTCCAAATCTTAGCTATTACAAATTGTGCTGCTACGAACATAGGGGTGCATATATTGGTGTTTCTGGTTTCCTGGGATATATTTCTATAAGTGGGATTACTGGGTAAAATGGGAATTCAATTTTTAACTTTTTGAGGAATCTCCATACTGTTTTCCACAGTGGCTTCACCAGTCTGCACTCCCACTAGCAGTGCACAAGGGTTCCTTTTTCTCCACATCCTCACCAGCACTTGTCGTTTGTTGATTTGTTGATGATAGCAATTCTGACAGATGTGAGATGGTACCTTATTGTTGTTTTGATTTGCATCCCTCGGATGATTAGTGACTGGGCATATTTTCATATGTATCTTGGCCTTCTGTATGTCCTCTTTTGAAAGGGTCTATTTAGATCCTTTGCCCATTTTTTTTTGATTGGATAGTTTACCTTCCTTTTGTTAAGTTGTATGAGTTCCCTGTAAATTTTGTAGATTAAAACCTTATGGGAGCCGTAACCGGTTTGGCTCAGTGGATAGAGCGTCAGCCTGCGGACTGAAAGGTCCCAGGTTCAATTCCGGTCAAGGGCATGTACCTTGGTTGCGGGCACATCCCCAGTAGGGGGTGTGCAGGAGGCAGCTGATCAATGTTTCTCTCTCATCAATGTTTCTAGCTCTCTATCCCTCTCCCTTCCTCTCTGTAAAAAA
>NW_005354875.1:575331-577586 GCF_000412655.1 Myotis brandtii
GACCAAATTTCCCAACACCATTTATTGAAGAGACTGTCTTGATTCCATTGTATGTTCTTGCCTCCTTTGTCAAATATTAATTGAGCATAATGGCGAGGGTTGATCTCTGCATTCTCTGTTGTGTTCCATTGGTTTGTATGTCCATTCTTGTGCCAGTACCAGGCAGTTTTGAGAACCGGGACTTTGTAATATAGCTTGCTATCTGGTATTGTGATCCCTCCAACTTTGTTCTTCTTTCTCCGGATTGCTGTGGCTATTTGGGGTCTTTTTTTTTTTCCAGATGACTTTTTGGAGAGTTTGTTATAGGTCTGTGAAATATACGGTTAGCATTTTAATGGAGATTGCATTGAGTCTATAAATTGTTTTGGGTAGTATGGATATTTTAATGATGTTGATTCTACCAATCCATGAACACAGTATGTTCTTCCATTTGTTCATGTCTTCCTATATCTCTTTTTTTTTAATGTCCTGTAGTTATCTGAGTACAGGTATTTTGCCTTTTTAGTTAAGTTTATTCCCAGGTATCTCAATTTTTTGGTGCAATGTAAATGGGATTGTTTTTTGTTTTGTTTCGTATTTTTTTTCTCTCTCTGTGAGTTTATTATTGGTGTATAAAAAAAGCCATAGATTTCTGAGTGTTAATTTTGTAAACCGCTACATTGCCAAATTGATTTATTAAGTATAGTAGTTTTTTTATGGAATCTTTGGGGGTTTTTATGTACAATATTATGTCATCTGCAAATAATGACAGTTTTACTTCTTTTCCAATTTGGATGCCTTTTATTTCTTCTTCTTGTCTGATCACTATGGCTACCACTTCCAGTACTATGTCGAACAGGAGTGGTGAAAGTGAGCATCCCTGTCTTATTCCTGTTCTTAGAGGAAATGGTTTTATTTTCTGCCCATTGAGTATGATGTTGGCTGTAGCTTTGTCATATAAGGCTTTTATTATGTTGAGGTATGATCCCTCTATTCCCACTTTGCTGAGAGTTTTTATCAAGAAAGGGTGTTGGATTTTGTCAAATGGTTTTTCTGCATCAATTGATATGATTATGTGATTTTTGTCTCTCAATTTGTTTATGTGATGTATCAAATTTATTGACTTGTGGATATTGTACCATCCAATCCACGGGATAAATCCCACTTGGTCATGGTGTGTAATCTTTCTAATGTACTTCTGGTTCAGATTTACTAGAATTTTGTTGAGGATTTTAGCATCTATGTTCATCAAGGATATTGTCCTGTAGTTCTCTTTCTTTGTGGTGTCTTTATCTGGTTTTGGGATTAGGGTAATGCTGGTTTCATACAAAGAGCTGGAAGTGTGCCTTCCTCTTGAATTTTTTGGAATAGTCTGAGGAGGATAGATTTCAGTTCTTCTTTGAATGCTTGGTAGAACTCCCCTGTAAAGCCATCTGGACCAGGGTTTTGTTTCCTGGAAGCTTTTTGATGACTGCTTTAGCTTTTTCAGTAAAATAATGATAAAAAAATAAAAATAGATTGTAGAACACTTATCCAAAAAAAATAAAAGGTTAAAATAATAATAATAAATAATAAAAATAAAATAAAGAATACAAGATGAAAAAAATTTAATTTCTTAAGTAAAAGATAAAAAATAAAAGTGAAGTAGTGAACTGTCATTTGCTTCACCTGAGTTTTAATGTCCCATGGTGCTGGTTTCAGACCCCTCTCTACTGTTCTGTCTGCCACATCTCAGTTTCCTGTCAGGTAGTCAGAATAGTGTTGAAGTTCCCAGGGATCCACTGCTCCTCTGTGTCAGAAGCCACAGCCTTTCTTTCAGGCAGGTGGGATCAATCTGCCCACTTTGTTTTTCTGCCTGCTTTCAGTTGTATTTACACAAGCGTCTATCTCTGACATGGATTCTAGGTGGCAGTGTTTCTGTATTAGTTTCTGGGACCAAATGGTTTCTGAACCCAGTCTCAGAGGGCTCCCTGGAGGCATCTAGAATCTTTGTTTCCCTGTGGAGCTCAAGGCTGGGTGTGGCTGTGCTTCTAGGAGGGACCTGGTCTTCAGGAGAAAAATGTCTGTTCAGGGTTGGAGGGATGGTACTGTCTCAGAGCTGGCTTCCTGATCGCCTCTTCTATTTTGCTCCCCAGCTTCCAAAAACCACCTTCCCCTGCACCACAGCCTCAGTGAGTGTTTGCAATTGAAAGATCCTATGCACTGGGTTTAGCAAGTAAAATCAAGGAAAATATAAAGACATAGCAACCACGCAACTGCACATCTCTTCTCCCCCT
>NW_005354875.1:577710-580741 GCF_000412655.1 Myotis brandtii
CCCCACTCCCCTCCCACAGTGCACCGAAGGTGCAGAACTTCAGGCTTCCTTTCTGGGCACAGCCTCCCATGGCTGTGGACTAAGATCTAGAGTCTTTGGCTGCCAGCAGCCCTGTGGACCTCCTTCCAGAGTCGAGTGCTATACCTGTCCCTAAGGGATGCGGATTTCGTGCAGGGCAGTGTCCCTCTGAGACTCTAGTTCTGGCTGCACCTGTTTATCCCTCCATCCCTGGATCCCCGATCCCATCTCTCTCCAGGAGACCTCTGACTTATCAGTCCACGGATCGCCTCACCAGCTGTGTTTAATTCGAAAATTCTGGGTGGATGTTATTCGATTCAGCTGTTTCTTCTATCTGCTCTGTGAGAAGGCGCAGGACCTGTCTGCCTATTCAGCTGCCATTTTGTTTCCCCCTAGACTAAATTTATAGGAGCCCATGGCCGGGGAGGCTGGAGTCTCGGTGTTCCTGGGTTCATAGCCAAGGCAGCTGGTCCCTGGCCAGTGTGGCTGTAGGGTTCTGGGTGGTGTCCTAGGTCTCCCTGGGTGGAGGTGAGGCTGGGCTCCCAGTCACAGCTACTCTCCCCTTCAAGATGGTGGCAGAGCCAGCCACCCCAGGAGAGATTGCAGCGGTAGTAGAGGCTGCGTGGCTAAGGAAACCTGGCCTGCAAGTCCCCAACAGTCCTGCGGAATATAACTGTCCTTCACTCACACATACACACAGGCCCCACATATCCATGCACTCTCCTTTCAGTCCCTCACTCACTCACACTCTCTCCCTCACTGATGTCCTGTCGGCCACCATCTTGGATCTCCCAACACCCATTTTGATAAAAACTCTCAGCAAACCAGAAATAGAGGGAGCATATTTCAACATGAAAAAGGCCATATATGAGAAACCTACAGTGAACATCATACTTAATGGGCAGAAAGTAAAAGCATTTCCCCTTAAAACAGGAACAAGACAGGAATGTCCGCTCTCACCAGTCTATTCAACGTAGTACTGGAAGTCCTAGCCATAGCAACCAGACAAGAAGAAATAAAAGGCATCCAAATTGTAAAGGAGAAAGTAAAACACTCATTATTTGCAGATGACAGGCTATTGTACATAGAAGACCCCAAAGCCTCCATCAACAAACTACTAGACTTAATAAATGAATTTGGCAATGTAGCAGGATACAAAATTAACACCCAAAAATTGATGGCTTTTTTTATACACCAATAATAAATTATCAGAAAGAGAAAGTAAACAAACAATCTCATTTGTGATTGCAACAAAAATTAAGATACTTAGGAATAAACTTAAATAAGGAGGCAAAAGACCTGTACTCAGAAAACTAGAGGACATTGAAAAAAGAGATAGAAGAAGATATAAAGAAGTGCAAGAATATTCTCTGTTCACAAATGGGTAGACTCAACATTATTAAAATGTCCATACTACCCAAGGCAATTGACAGATTCAATCCATATTAAAATACCAACAGCATATTTCAAAAATCTAGAACAAATACTCCAAATATTTATATGGAATTTAAAAAAAAAGACCTAAATAGCTGCAGCAATCTTGAAAAAGAAAAACAAAGTTGGAGGAATCACAAAACCAGATTTTGAGTTATACTACAAAAGCACCGAAATCAAAACAGCTGGTACTGGCACAAGAACAGGCATATAGACCAATGAAACAGAACAGAGAACCAAGACACCAACTCAAGCCATTATGCTCAATTAATATTTCATAAAGGAGGCAATAGCATACAATGGAGTCAAGACAGTCTCTTCAATAAATGGTGTTGGGAAAACTGGACAGATACATGCAAAAAAATGAAACTAGACCACCAAGTTACACCAAACACAAGAAGAAACTTAAAATGGATAAAAGATTTAAATGTAAGTTGTGAAACCATAAAAATCCTAGAAGGAACCATAAGCAGCAAAATCTCAGACATCTCTTGTAGCAATATGTTTACAGATACATCTCCTAGGGCAAAGGAAACTAAGGAGAAAATAAACAAATGGGACTACATGGAAATAAAAAAGCTTCTGCACAGCAAAAGAAACCATCAACAAAACAAAAAGGGAACCTACTGCACAGGAGAACATATTTGGCAATGATACATCTGATTAAGGGTCAATATCCAAAATGTATAAGGAACTCATACAACTTAACAGAAGGAAGAGAAACAATCCAATTAAAAAATGGGCAAAGGCCCTAGCTGGTTTTGCTCAGTGGATACAGGGTCAGCCTGCGAACTAAAGGGTCCTGGGCTTGATTCCATTTAAGGGCACATGCCAGGGTTGTGGGCTTGATCCCCAATAGGGAGCATGCAGGAGGCAGCCAGTCAATGATTCTCTCTCATCATTGATGTTTCTATCTCTCTCTCCCTTCTCCCTTACTCTCTGAAATAAATAAAAATATATTTTTTTAAAAATGGGCAAAGGACCTAAATAGACACTTCACCAAATTAAACATACAGATTGCCAAGAGACATGAAAAATGCTCAAGTTAGAGAGATGCAAATTAAAATGACAATGAGGTATCATCTCACACATGTCAGAATGGCTACTATCAACAAATCAACCAATGACAAGTGCTGGCCAGGATGTGGAGAAAAGGGAACCCTAATACACTGCTGGTGTGTATGCAGACTAGTGCAGCCATTATGGAAAATGGTATAAAGGTTCCTTAAAAAATTAAATATGGAACTTCCATTTGACTCAGTGATCCCATTTCTAGGAATATATCCTAAGAAACCCATCATGCCAATCAGAATGAATGTATGCACCCCTTTGTTCATAGCAGTACAATTTACAATAGCTAAAATCTGGGAACAGCCCAAGTTCCCATCAGTCTATGAGTGGATTGAAAAATTGTGGCACTTTTATACCATGGAATACTATGCAGTAGTAAAAAAAGAAGAATCTCTTACCCTTTGAGACAGAATGGGGGGACCTGGAGAGTATAATGCTAAGTGAAATAAGTCAGTCAGAGAAAGACAAGTATCACATGATCTCACTCATATGTGGAATCTAAGTTACA
>NW_005354875.1:589631-592631 GCF_000412655.1 Myotis brandtii
CTTGGGGCCCCCCCCCCCCCCCCCCCGAGTGCACAAATTTTTGTGCCCCGGGCCTCTAGTCTATATATATATAAGCCTAAGCGACCGAACAACCAGTCGACCGGTCGCTATGATGTGCACTGACCACCAGGGGGCAGACACTCAACACAGGAGCTGCCCCCTGGTGGTCAGTGCACTTCCACAGTGGGAGTGCCACTCAGCCAGAAGCCGGGCTCACTGCTGGCGAGAGCAACTGCTGTGGCGCAAGCCTCTCCTGCCTCCGTGGCAGCGCTACCCAGCAGTATAGCAGCAGTGGCAGGCGCAGTGGGGCCCGGATGAGCAGGAGCAGCACCCGGCTCAGGCTCCTCCCTGGCCACCTGCCGCTTCCCGCACTGCTACATCCCTCGGGGGATGTTGGACTGCCAGTTTCGGCCCTCTAGTTATACTCTAATTATGTGAGATGTTAACACAAGGGGCAGCTGGGTAAAAGGTATAAAGCAAACACTAACATTATTGCAACCTTTGTTCAAATATAAAATTAGTTAATAATAAAAAGTTAAAAATTGCCCTGCCTGGTGTGGCTCAGTTGGTTGAGCATCGTCCTGTGCACCAAAAGGTCGCTTGTTCAATTCCGGCCAGGGCACATACTGGTATCTAGGTTTCAGGTTCAATTCCTGGTGCACGTACTGGAGGCAACCGATCAACGTTTCTTTCCCTCCCTCTTTCTTTAAAAAAAAAATCAATAAAAACATATTTTTTAAAAAGTTAATAAAATTATAAAAGAAGGCAAAAAAATAAAAGCGAAATCTTCAAATAAGAACATTGTTAAAAGATACGAACATATTTCACAGAAGATGTGCATTCAGTTTATGGAAAATTATAAAATATATTAAATATACTAGTAATATCTAAGTAAATGGAGAGTGATGAGATGTTTGGAAATAACAGAACAATATTTCTCCAAATATAATCAGATTCACTGCAAATAGAATCATAATCCCAAAATAGCTTTAGTACTTGACAAGTTGGTCTTAAATGTTTATGAATGTCTAAGTCCAAGATATTCTTAGAGAAAAAAACAATGTGGAGGGTTTGGATTACCAGATAGTAATTGTATCCTAAATTTATTGGAATTAGGAAATATGGTATTGTCATAACAATAGTAGAGTCAAAGAAGTTCAATGTAGATGAGTAGAGATATAATGGACACCTCTTTAAATGGGGGCAATTGCTTATGTGATGGAGAACAGAATTTGGTCTCTATTTTATATCTTAGAAAATTCAATTTAAGGAGGTGTAATGACAGGTGTGAAAGGCAAATATACAGGGTGGGGCAAAAGTAGGTTTACACTTGTTCATTTGAAAAATAATACAACATTAATAAATAATAATACAAGAATAAACTCTGTGTTGCATATACAACTGTAAACCTACTTTTGCCCCACCTAATATATACCACTTTTACAAGACAGAGTAATAAAAATATATATTTAAGACCTGCATATGGGGCAGATTTCCTTAAAAAGGTTGATGATGAAACAAAATAGTAGAGCAGAAAACTCCAGGCCCTCTCACCCTGACAAAAACACAAAATAAACAACATAGGCACCAAAATAGCTTTGTGAGAACTCTATTAACCAGTTAAGAAGCTGCAGCAACAAACAAATGTATAAGCAAGAAAAAGCCACACTTAAAATGATAGGAAATTTTGCAGTGTTTTTGCTTACCTTGCCACAATCCATCTCTTAATTACCAGCTCCTCCTCTGGGACAAAAGGGGGAAAAATAGAACTTAAAACTCTTTATGTACAAGCTAGTATTGTTACTGGACAGGGACTGTCCCAGAGTCAGTCTGCTTCAGGCTGGCCTATAGTATGTAGATTCTTGACTTCGTGTAGGAAAGATTTCACACATGTCCAGATGGGTTTGAGAGTATGTTCATTAAAGCTTGGGAAAGGGAAACAAAGGAGGGAATTAGGATAGAGGAAACAACAGGTGAGAGCCCAGGCGCTGCTCTGCATTGGCTCTCTAGCAATGTTATAGGAAAGAAGTGAGCCAAGGTGGGGCTGCTGTTAGCTGACTAGCCAAGTCAGAGAAAAAGGGGACCTTGGATACAGAGTCAGGGGGTAAGCTGCTCCTACCCATGATTGCCCTGGTTGTAAGTCTTCTGGGGACCCTTAGAGTTCAGGAAGAAATAAACAGTTCATGCACGGGATGGAGGATGGGCATGCTAGAGCAAGCCTGCACTGAATCTCTGTCCTGAGTGCTTTTTTTTAAATTTTTATTTTATTGATTAAGGTATTACAAATGTGTCTTTATCTCACCATTGTCCCCTCATCCTCCCAGTCTTGCACTCACGCACTCACCCGTTGTCTGAGTCCATCGCTTATATGCATGCATACAAGTCCATTGGTTGATCTCTCCCCCTCACCCCCACCCTCCCCTATCTTCCCTCTGAGTTTTGAGCATCTGATCAATGCTTCTCTGTCTCTAGATCTGTTTTTGTTCATCAGTTTATGTTGTTCATTATAGTCCACGAATGAGTGAGATCATGTGATATTTATCTTTCCCTGACTGACTTATTTCACTTAGCATAATGCTCTCCAGCTCCATTCATGTTGTTGCAAATGGTAGGAGTTCCTTCCTTTTTACTGGGGCATAGTATTCCATTGCATAGATGTGCCAAAGTTTTTTAATCCATTATCTTCTGATGGGCACTTAGGCTGATTCCAAACCTTAGCTATTGTGAATTGTGCTGCTATGAACTGAGGGGTGCATATATCCTTTCTGATTGGTGTTTCTGATTTCTTGGGATATATTCCTAGAAGTTGGATCACTGAGTCAAATGGGAGTTTCGTTTTTAGTTTTTTGAGGAAACTCCATACTGTCTTCCATAGTGGCTGCATCAGTCTACATTCCCACCAGCAGTGCACGAGGGTTCCTTTTTCTCCGAATCCTCCCCAGCATTTGTCATGTGTTGATTAGTTGATGATAGCCATTCTGACAGGTGTGAGATGGTACC
>NW_005354875.1:594593-596861 GCF_000412655.1 Myotis brandtii
TATGGCTTTTATTATGTTGAGGTATGATCCTTCTATTCCCACCTTGCTGAGAGTTTTTATCAAAAATGGGTGTTGGATTTTGTCTAATGCTTTTTCTGTATCAATTGATATGACTATGTGGTTTTTATTTCTCAATTGGCTTATGTGATGTATAATGTTTATTGATTTGCCAATATTGTACCATCCTTGCATCCCTGGGATAAATCCTACTTGGTCATGGTGTATGCTCTTTCTGATGTACTGCTGGATCCGATTTGCTAAGATTTTGTTGAGGATTTTGGCATGTATGTTTATGAGAGTTATTGGCTTGTAATTCTCTTTCATTGATTTGTCTTTATCTTGTTTTGGTATTAGGGTGATGCTGGCTTCATATAATGAGCTTGGAACTGTTCCTTCCTCTTGAATTTTTTGGAATAGTCTGAGGAGAATAGGTTTTAGTTCTTCCTTGAACGTTTGGTAAAACTCCCCTGTGAAGCCATCTGGCCCCGGGCTTTTATTTGCTGGAAGCTTTTTGATGACTGCTTCAATTTCTTCCATAGTTATTAGCCTATTGATATTTTTAGATTCTTCCTGATTGAGTTTTGGAAGGTTGTATTTTTCTAGAAATATGTCCATTTCCTCCATGTTGTCCAGTTTGTTGGAATAGAGTTGCAGTATTTTTTTTTAAATCCTTTGTATTTCTGTGGAGTCTGTTGTTACTTCTCCTCTTTCATTTCTGATTTTGTTTATTTGGTTCCTCTCTCTTTGCTTCTTGGTGAGCCTGGGTAGAGGTTCATTAATCTTGTTCATCCTTTCAAAGAACCAGTTATTGGTTTCATTGATCTTTTTATTTGTGGTGTCTTTTTTGTGTGTGTGTGCTTCTTTTTCTTTGTCTCTATGTCATTTATTTCTTCTCTGATATTTATTGTCTCCTTCCTTCTGCCCACTCTGGGCTTTTCTTGTTGCTCTCTTTCTAATCCTTTAAGTTGTACAACTAAGATGATTTACTACCATTTTTTCTTGTTTTTTGAGGTAGGCCTGTAGAGTTATGAACTTCCCTTTCAGGACTGCTTTCATTGTGTACCATATATTTTGAATTGTTGTATTTTCATTGTCATTAGTTTCCAAGATGTTTTTTTAAAATATATTTTATTGATTTTTTTACAGAGAGGAAAGAGAGGGATAGAGAGTTAGAAACATCGATAAGAGAGAAACATTGATCAGCTGCCTCCTGCATACCCCCTACGGGGGATGTGCCCACAACCAAGGTACATGCCCTTGATCGGAATCAAGCCTGGGACCCTTCAGTCCACAGGCCTACGCTCTATCCACTGAGCCAAACCGGTTACAGCTCCAAGATGTTTTTAATTTCATCTTTTATCTCTTTGGTAACCAAATCATTGTCTAATAGCATGCTATTTAGCTTCCAAGTGTGTGAATTTTTTATTGTTTTTATTGTAGTTTATTTCTAATATTATGCCATTGTGGTCTGAGAAGATGTTTGATATGATTTCAATCTTCTTGAATTTGGAGAGACTTTTCCTGTGACTCAATATGTGGTCTATCTTTTAAAATGTCCCTTGTGCACTTGAGGCGAACGTATATTGTGGCTTTGGAGTGAAATGCTCTGAAGATGTCAGTTAATTCCATCTGATCTAGTGAGTCATTTAAGATTGCTGTTTCTTTGCTGATTTTTTTTTTGTCTAGAAGATTAATCCAGTGATGTCAGTAGTGTAGTAAAGTCCCCTACAATAATTGTATTGTTGTTGACATCTCCCTTGATATCTTCCAACAGTATTCTTATGTATTGGGGAGCTCCTACATTGGGTGCATATATGTTTATCAGGGTTATATCCTCTTGTTGTATTGATCCTTTCAGTATTAGGAAGTGGCCTTCCTTATCTCTTCGTATGTCCTTCGCTTTGAGGTCTATTTTGTCAGATATAAATATTGCTACCCAAGCTTTTTTTTTTTCATTTCCATTTGCCTGAAAGTTATTTTTTCATCCCTTCACTTTCAGTCTGTGTTAGTCCCTTGTTCTGAGGTGGGTCTCTTGTAGACAGCATATATATGGGTCATGTTTTTTTTTTATCCATTCAGCCACTCAGTGTCTTTTGATTGGAGCATTTAGTCCATTTACTTTTAAAGTTATTATTGATAGGTACTGTTTTGTAGCCATTTTTATTTTTTGTGTCTGTTTTCCTTCTTACCTTTCTATTTGTTCTTTTTACACCAGTCTCTTTAGCATTTCTTGGATTGCTGGCTTGGTAGTGATAAACTCCCTTAGCC
>NW_005354875.1:596991-607220 GCF_000412655.1 Myotis brandtii
TGTGTTTCTGTTGAGAAATAATTTGATAATCTAATGGGAGATCCCTTGTACATAACTTTCTGTCTCTCTTTTGCAGCCTTTAAGATTTTCTCTTTGTCCTGCACATTTGCCATCATAGTAATGATGTGTCTTGGTGTGGGTCTTTTTGGATTCTTCTTGTTTGGGACTCACTGTGCTTGCGTGACTTTTCTTCCCCACATCAGGGATTCAAACATTATTTCTTCAAATAGGCTTTCTAACCCTTGTTCTTCTTCCTGTTTTTATGGAATCTCTATTATTCATATGTTGCTTCATTTCATGTTGTCTCACAGCTCCCTTAGGCTCTCCTCCTGTCTTTTAATTTTTTTCTCCAATTGCAGTTCAGTTTGGGTGTGTTTTGCTTCCCTATCTTCTAATTCGCTAATTCGGTCCTCCGCTTCCCCTAGTCTACTGTTGAAACTTTGCATGGTGTTTTTTTTTTTTAAGTATTTTTTTTAATTATTGATTTTTTACAGAGAGAAAGGTAGAGAGATAGAGAGTCAGAAACATCAATGAGAGAGAAACACCAATCAGCTGCCTCCTGCACATCTCCTACTGGGGATGTGCCCGCAACCAAGGTACATGCCCTTGACCAGAATCGAACCTGGGACCTTTCAGTCCGCAGTGTTAAATGGCATTTAAATATATAAAATAAATATCAAAAATATAAATCTTTGTTTTACTATGGTTGCAAATATCAAAAAATTTCTATATGTGACATGGCACCAGAGTTAAGTGAGGATTTTTCAAAATGCTGACACGCCGAGCTCAAAAGGTTCGCCATCACTGTCCTAGTCTATTGTTGAAACTTTCCATGTTTTTTTTTATTGTAGCTATATCACTCTTTATTTCTCTTGATTCTTACACAAGTTGTTGATTTTTTCATCCATCCACTTTATGAACTTGCATGACCATCATTCTGAATTCTTTTTCTAACATATTGCATGTCTCTGTTTCACTTACCTGCTTTTCTGGTTATTCCTCCTTTTCTTGCCTTTGGGGGTTTCTTGGTCCACCCGAAGGATCTAGATGTCGAGTTGTGCAGGGGCTGCTCCTTTGGTGGCAGTGGCTCCTTGGGTGGTGGTTGCTCCTCAGGCCGTCACGGCAGTGGCTGCTCCTCAGTTGGCAGCAGCTCCTCTGGTGGGTGTTGTTCACAGCAGTGGTGGCTCTTTTACTGGTGGGGGGAGGCTGCTCGCATAGCTGCTGCTCCTCGCACAGGGGTGGCCTGCTAACAAGCTGCTGCTCCTCAGGTGGCAGTGGGCTGCTCACGCACCTGCTGTTCCTTGGACAGGAGCGAGCTGTATTTGCTGCCTCTGCTCCTCAGATGGGGGCAGGCCACTCGCCCGGCTGCTGCTCGTCGGACAGTTGTGGGCTGCATGTGGCTGCTGCTCCTCGGACGGGGCGGTCTGCTCGTGTGGCTGCTGTTTCTCGGACTGGTGCAGGCTGCTTGGGTGGCTGCTCATGGAACTGCTGCTTCTTGGACAGGGCTGTGTGCAGCTGCTGCTCCTCAGATGGGGATGGGCTGCATGGGGCTGCCACTCCAGTCGTGGGCAGGCTGCTTGTGTAGCTACTGCTCCTCAGGCAGGGGCTGTACATGTGTCTGCTGCTCCTTGGACCAGGGCGGGCTGCTCATGTAGCTGCTACTCCTTGGACAGGAGTGGGCTCCTTGCATGGTTGCTGCTCCTCTGATGGGGGGTCAGCCACTCACACAGCTGATGCTCTTCAGCCTGTGGTGGGCTGCTCACATGTCTGCTGCTTGCATGGTTGCAGTGCTCTGGGCTAAAGTATTGGGCTGGTTAGAGGGGAGCACGCTTTGGAACTCACTGGAGCCTGTGCCCAGGGTGGCTGGAGTCTCGGTCACGATGGGACCACAGCCGAGGTAGCAGGTCTCTGGTAGCAATGGCTATAGAGTCCCAGGTGTTATCTGAGGGCACCCTGGGTGGAGGTGTACCTTGGATCCCAGTCACAACAGCTCTCTTCTTCAAAAAGGTGAGGCCTCTGAGGAAGAGCCGGCCTCTCTGGGACTGTTTGCAATAGTAGCAGAGGCTGCCTAGTTAGGTGAGCCTGGTTAGCCTGCCCCCAAAGGCCCTGCGGGATCTAACTGTGCCTCACTCACACACACCGCACATGACCACACACTCCTCTTTTGCTCTCTCACTCATGCTCTCTCCCTCACTGCCACCTTCTTCCTGCTTCTGTAGTTGGGACTGGAGTGTTATTGACCCTTTTGTGGATGGAGTCTCCTCTCCGGGTGTCTGGTTATGTGGCTTGCTCTCTAGCACATTGGCCAAACAGGATAAAATTCACCTCAGCCAGACATGGCATGAAGGGAACAAAACACAAATGTACTCACAACACCGATAACCCCAGTATAAGTGACCACCAGAGAAAAGAGAATTAGGGGAGAGAAAAGAGAGCCCAAATGATATAAAAGAGAAAAAATGGTATGAGAGGAAAGAAAAAGAATAAAAAGGAAAAAACAAATATATATTTGGATAAAACACCAGAGGACAAACAGGTAAAGCAAAACATACAAACACCAAATTCCCAGTAAAGAGAGTGGGGGCAGAGTCTTATATACAGAAAGTAAGGTTAAGAATTGGATGGATATGGGGAGGACCTTAGTTCAGTATAGAGGAAGTAGAAAGAGGATGAATGGATAAGAATGAGAAAGAGAAGAAAATAATAATAATATTTTTTTAAAAAATTGATTAATAAATTAGGATAAAAATAAAATAAATTGGAATGATGGAAAAATAATGAGAAAAGAAATAGAAAATAAAGAAATAAATTAAAAAAGGAAAATAAATAAAAAAGAGGTAACAAAATAAAAAAATGAAAAAAAATAAAAAAGTGAAGTGTCGTTCCTTTGGTTTGTTTAAGATCCCACTCTTCTGTACTGTCTGTGGCTTGTCAGTTTCCTGTAGCTGGGACTGAAGGCCTCTCTTTAGGCCAGTCCCTGTGGACTCTCAGGGACTATTCAGATTTTTTTTTGTATCCTTTGTAACACTCTGGGTATAATCTGGCTATGGCTGTATTGGTTGCCTGGAGACTGCAGGGAGGGGCTATCTCTTCAAGAAAAATGGCTACCTAGGTCTTGCACTTCAGGTATGACTCAGCGCCAGACTTGCAGCCACTTCTCCTGGGCCCTCTCCTCACCCGGCCTTTCCCCTGCCTCTCCCCAGACTCCACAAGTCCGCACCTTCTCTTGCACCTCAGCCACAGGTGAGTGTCCATATTTAAAAGGTCCTATGAACTAGGTTCAGTGAAGAAAAGCAAAGGCCACAAAGAGGGGAAAGAGCTGCGCCTCAGCTGCCCCCTCTGGGCTCAGTCTTTTGTTACTGTGGACCCAAATCTAGAATCCCCTGCCACCAGCAGTCCTGCTGATCTCCTTTCCACAATCAGACGCTGTGCCTGTCCCAAGGGACGTGGCTCGGTGCCATGCAGCTTCTCTCTGGCCCTCTGGGATCAGAGGTCTCACAGTTCTCTCCAGCCCAGATCATTGATTTTACCTTTCTCCAGGTGTCCTCTGCCCTTCCGGCTGTGAATTGTCTCACCAGCTGTGTCTCCTTCGCCAATTTGGGGTGGATGTTATTCGATTCAGCTGCTCATTCTATCTGCTCCAGGACAAGGCTCAGGACACATCCATCTATTCTGCCACCATTTTGTCCTCCAAAAGAAGGAATTTTTACCATTTGCAACAGCATGGTTGAAACTGGAGAGCAATATGCTAAGCAAAATAAGCCAGTCAGAGAAAGATAAATATCACATGATTTCACTCATTTGTGGAATATAATGGACAACATAAACTGATGAACAAAAGTAGAACCAGAGTCATAGAAGCATTGAACAGACTGTCCAACCTCTGAGGGAAGTTGTGGAGTGAGGGGGTAAGAGATCAATCAAAGGACTTGTATGCATGCGTATGAGCATAACCAATGGACATAGATGGGTGGGAGGAGCGGCCGGGGAGAGGTCAATGGGGAAAAAGGAGACTTATGTAATACTTTAAACAATAAAGAATTTAAATTAAAACAAAGAATATAATATTGTTAAAATACCTATACTAACTGCTTGGCCGGCTTGGCTCAGTGCATAGAGCATTGGCCTGCAGCCTGAAGGGTCCTGTGTCCTGGGTACAATTCTGGTCAAGGGCACATGGCCAGGTTGCAGGCTCAATCCCTAGTAGGGGGCTTTCAGGAGGCAGCCAATCCATGATTCTCTCTCATCATTGATGTTTTTCTCTCCCTCTCTCACTCTCCCTTCTTCTCTGAAGTCAATACAAATATATATATTTTTAAAAAATCTATACTACCCAAAACAATCTACATATTTCATGCAATTCCTATCAGAATTCCAATAACATCTTTTTTTAGACCTAGAAACATAGACATCATAAAACTCATATGTGACCTCAAGGAGCTCTGAATAACCAAAACAATCAAGAGAAAAAGTTGGAGTTCTCCCATGCTCTGGTTATAAAACTTATTATAAACTGTAGTAACTAGCCCTGGCTGGTTTGGCTCAGTGGATAGAGTGTTGGCCAGCAGACCATAGTGTCCCGGGTTCAGTTATGGTCAAAAGCATGTACTGATCAATGTGTTTCTCTCACGTCGATATTTCTCTCTGTCTTTCCCCCTCTTTTCCACTCTCTCTAAAACTCAATGGAAAAATATCCTCAGGTAAGGATTAAATTTAAAAAAACAAAGCACTATCATAATTAAAACACTATGGTGTTGGCATGAAAACATATACCAAATGGAATTTAATAGATGTCCCCATAATAAACCCAACAAGGTTGCCATTACCATCTTATGTGATTAGAACAGTTTTTACAACAAATGCTATTGAAAATACTGGACAGCCACATGCAAAAGAATGAAGTAGGGCTCTTACCTTACACCATATACAAAAATTAATTTAAAAAATTTTAATTCAAATGGATCACAGATATAAACATAAGAACTAAAACTACAAAACACTTAGAAGAAAACAAAGAGGGAAAACATTTATGACATTGGGCTTGACAATGAATTTTTGAATGTGACACTAAATTACAAGCAACAACAAAAAAAGACAAATGGGATTACATAAAACTTAAACATTTTTTACAGACCAAAAATGAAATAACCTACAGAGTAAAAAAGGAACCTACAGAATGGAAGAACATTTTGCAAATTTTATATCTGATAAGGGGTTAATATTCTGAATACATTAAGAACTTAAATGCAACAACAAAAATCTGGTTACAAAATGGTGAAAAATGTTGAATTTATATTTTTCCAAAGAAAATGTGAAAATGGCCAATAAGCTCATGAAAGATGCTCAATAATTATTATAATTATGGAAATGCAAAACATAACCACAAAAATATAACATCTCACACACATTGGGATATCTATCATAAAATATAGAAAACAACAAGTGTTGATGAAGATCTAAATAAATTGGAACATCTATGCATTATTTATTGGTTAGAATGTGAAATGGCACAGCTATTACAGAAAAAAGTATGGCTGTTCTTCAAATTATTAAATGTAGAATTACCATATGGTCCAGCAATTCTACTTTAGGAGAATATGTTTGCATAAAACAGTAGATGGCACTGGAAAGAGTTTTGTTATAGAAATGACACTTAATTATTTGATATTCTTCTGAATTATTTGATACAAGTAGCAGAGTGTTCCAGTATCTGTGAAACTCCACTAGGCTCTTCTCTATTTTTTTAAGCAACTCAGATTTATAAATGTTCCAATATTTATAATTGTTCCTCATTTTGGTGCCTTGAGGTCCCCCCGCCCTCCATCCTGACCCACAATTAATTTGCCACATTAACAGTGGGGATTGGTAAAAAGATTCCCTTCTTTTGTAAAATGAGGGCAAGGATTGTAATGAAAGGAGCTGGGGAATGAAAACAGGCTCGATCTGAATTAGAGTAGTTAAAAAAAAATAGAAGTTGAAGAAAGGGTAAGTGATTCTCTTAAAACTGTAGATTCTCTGGTAACCTTTGTGTACCCTTACTTTTGAGATTGCTATTCTAAGCATCTGTACATTCCACCACTAGTATATGTGAGGACTTCTGGAGCTGCACACATTCCTTATAGGCTGTGGGGCTCAGGGCACTATCTAAGGACCAGCTACCAAGACACTTCGCCCTCACGCTAATGTTTGCCTTGTTGAATGAGACAGGAAGGCTGAGAATCTGGTTAGACTGTCTTTTATTCTCTTTCAGTTTTTGTGCAGCTTTATCAGTGTTTTTATCACCTTGTTCACTTTCCATCTTTTTGTCCCACTTGGAAAGTTTCCACATGCTCTCAGAATTATCAAGTTCCCCAAATGAAGACCTCTGCTCTTTGTAACAATATTTACAATTTGCAAAATGGTTCAAGGAAAATGAAGCAGATGACAACACTTGGTTTATTTTTCTGATCCCGTGCTTGGTAATTTTAAGAATCCAAAAAGCAATATATTTGTTTTTAACAATCACTTCAGCTCTCCAAATGGAGGTGGATATTATTAATATGTGCAGTTATAGTTGCGTTATGGAAGTTAACCATTTTCATCAATACAGCTATGTAAATCTAAGTTTTCAATAATGAAAATAAAGTTCAAAAACTTTATTCTAATGAAAATAAAGTTCCAGAAAAAATTGAAATTTAGCATCACAAATTGAAATTTAGTATACTTTTTCTAAATTTATTTTACACATATCCACACATATGTATTTTCATATGTAACATGTACATATCTGTTAACATTATATGGTCACATATATCTACATAGATATATGTATATAGTTGTTGTTATCAATATTAGTGTGACTATCTTTCTCTACATTCTGCATTTATTTTCTTCTATTTTGTGGTGTTAAAATGTCTATTATTTTATGCTGCATTTAGCATACTATGTGAAAGTTGTTATTGTTACTATGTTTTTATGTGATTTTTTATTCTTAGGCAAAAAAATTAACAACTCTATTTTAGTCTTCAATGTTTGTTTGTTTGTTAGCTATTCCTTCCAGAATTCAGTTAATCACTGTAAAGAGAAAAAAGTTCTCTGAATTCTTCAAAATAGAAACCACCAAAACACTGTTTTTAAAGTTTTGTTAGGAAGACAAAAGTGGTAGAACCAAGCAAGAAATAATAATAAACTTTGTACAGGGGCATGAATTCTAATTACAATTGTAATAAATGTGTGAGCTTAGAAATTAGGCTGTTGACTATTAAATGAAATCCCATTTTTAATGTCTGAATCTGTTCTTCACTAATTAAAGATATCTCTTCAACTAGCCAAAAATATCACTCACAAAAGTCTGCAAAAATAATATGTATGTTAATATCATTTATATTATATACTAGAGGCCTGGTGCATAAAACTTTATGCACTGGAGGAAGGGGTCCTTCAGTCTCGCCTGCCTGCTCTCCAGGAGCCCTCAGGGGCAGGAGGCGACCTGGTGATCAGGGGAAGGTGACACCCCATCACACCTCTGCTGCTGCCACTGCCGGCAGCTCAAACCTCGGCCGGCCCTGGTTACCTGAGCCTCAGGGGACCCTGGGCGGCTGGCAGCCACGACCTGAGGCTTGCCTGCACCTCGGGCTGGCCTTGAGCAGCTGGTAGGCTGAGGGGACTGGGCGCCACCATCTTGTGTCTGTGGGTGCCACCATCTTTGAGGGCATGACAGTCAAGTAGCATATTCCATCCTTATTGGCTATGGATGCCGCCATCTTTGAGGGCGGGGCTGCAATTAGCATATCCCTTCCTTATTGCTGTGGGTGCCGCCATCTTTGCAACAGCGTGAGGGTCAATTAGCATATTCCATCTCTATTAGATAGGATATCTAATCTAATAAAAGAGAAACATGCAAATTGACCACACCTCTGCTATGCCTGAAGCCACACCCACCAGCCAATCAGAGCGACTATATGCAAATTAACCCAAC
This sequence comes from Myotis brandtii, assembly GCF_000412655.1. Taxonomy (NCBI): domain Eukaryota; kingdom Metazoa; phylum Chordata; class Mammalia; order Chiroptera; family Vespertilionidae; genus Myotis; species Myotis brandtii. Next base: position 604,949 of record NW_005354875.1, read on the forward strand.
CAAGATGGCAGCCGCAACCACGGAGTTGGAGCAAGCAGGAGACTTGGTTGTCCCGGGGATGGAGGAAGCCAAGCTTCCCACCTGCCCTGGCCAGCTGTGGCCTCCTCTCAAGGACACAAAGTTTCAATTTTAGAAGAAAAATAAAGCCCAGATACCTGCTTCCAGCTAGCCTCCACTGGGAGCTTGGGTGGCTGGGGGCCGTGGCCAGCCTGAAAACAGCCATCAACACCTCACCCAAACTGGCCAGGCATGCCAGTGGGGACCTCCACCCTGAAGGGGCTGTGGCAAGCCTGAAAACGGCCCTCAGCCCCTCACCCAGGCTGACCACACCCTCATGGGGTGAGGGTCCCCGCTGTGGGGCTTGGCCAGCCTGAAAACAGCCATCAGCCCCTCACCCAGGCTGGGCAGGGACCCCCACTCTAAAGGGGGTATGACAAGTCTGAAAATGGCCCTCACCCCCTCACCCAGGCTCACCAGGCACCCCAGAGGGACCCCCATCCTGATCCAGGACACCCTTCAGGGCAAACCAGCCGGTCCCCACCCATGCACCAGGCCTCTATCCTATATAATAAAAGGGTAATATGATAATTGACCCTAATAGCAGAATGACTGGGAATGACTGGTCACTATGACACACACTGACCACCAGGGGGCAGATGCTCAATGCAGGAGCTACCTCCTGGTGGTCAGTGCGCTCCCACAGGGGGAGCTCTGCTCAGCCACAAGCCAGGCTGACGGCTGCCAGTACAGCGGTGGTGGTGAGAGCCTCTCCCGCCTCCTCAGCAGCACTAAGGATGTCCGACTGCAGGTTAGGCCTGATCCCTGCTGGAAAGTGGACATCCCCCGAGGGTTCCCAGGCTGCCAGAGGGATGTCTGACTGCCAGCTTATGCCCAATCCCCTGGGGAGCGGGCTTAAGCCAGCAGGTGTTCATCCCCCGAGGGGTCCCAGACTGCAAGAGGGCACAGGCCGGGCTGAGTGACCCCCCCCCAGTGCACAAATTTTTGTGCACCAGGCCTCTAGTTATAAATATAAAATAAAATATTGCATATAATTGTTAAGATATATTGGTAGAAACTTGATTCAAAAACAAATGAAAACTACTCATACCTTACAACTGATTCAATATTATTGAATAAAAGAGAGACCATTCCTTTGTATTTAGTCACCATTTATTCAACAAATATTTTTGAGCATCTTCCAGGCTACTGTAATGAATCATGAAGCAGGAAATTTACTGCAGTAGTTCATTGTGCCTGGTACTGATGTTTGTAAAAGGTACAAGTCCTTATTCTGGCTTTAATAATTTTACAGTATATTGAGAACTTTGTGATCAAAAAGAAGGAAGAAGGGAAAGTACATGGCAGGTTTTGAGGGCACTCAATAGAAATACGTGGTTTGAGCTCTGGATTCCTCTAATTGGCTTTTGCAAATTCTACCTTCTATTAACTCTTAACATTTTAGGAAGAGGCAAAGTCATTGATGGCTATGTTATGATACATATGTCCTAGCATGCCATAGAACATCTACTTAGTGAAGCACATTTTACTTCATAGACACTTCTTTTTACACCCCAAAAGATTAGTATCTGAGAATGGCTTTAGTTTTTTTGTTTGGAATAAATTGCTTTCTCACTCAAATTTTTAAAATATAATTCTATTATAACTGTATTCAGCATTGATTACAAGCATGATAATAGGCAAATAATATTAAAGTGTATCTAAGATGAATTATGTGAATTCAGAAACAATGGTAAGTTCAAATATCTCTTGTACAAGGTGATTAGGTAAAGAATTATTTCTAATATTTGTTATATTGAAAATATTTTATTCAGAAGTGTTTGTAAAAGAGTTAATATTGTTATAACTGTTAAGGACAATACAAAAATACTACTTGAAGTATGTAAAGCAAAACGAAATAAGCATAAATAAATTTGCATTTTCAATCTTATATATTTAAATTATTCTACTTTTCACTAATTTCTTTGCATGCTCTTACTGTGTCTGCATAAGAGGGACACTGAATCCTCAAATTTAAAATTCAGCTTTGGATACAATTAACATGAAGACAACCTCCCCCAATGACACTGCAAGTTTGAATGCAATTGCTTAATTAGACTCATCCTAAGTTTATAAATGATCATTTCCTATTCATCTGGTTCAAACTGTGACAATATGTATGCCCTTCATGGTAAAAGGGCACCTTGGCACTGAGTTCATATTTCTTAGACATAAACTATAATCACTGTTCTATAAAAATCATTCTTAATTACTT
>NW_005354875.1:607471-608409 GCF_000412655.1 Myotis brandtii
TATATATATATATACACACACACACATACACACACACACACACACACACACACACACACACCTTTTGGTCATAGAAAAATACATTTTTTTCTTGCTTTGTAACAAATGTTTCCCTTGATTTCCTTTACTAAACCTTTGGAGAATAATAAAAGCTCACATTATGAAATTTTCTATTTTTGCAATTTAAAGTAATTAATCTTTGACAGCCTGAGAGAACTGCATTTGTATGAATATGACTAGGACTTCTAATATTTTAATAAAAGATCTTTAATATAGCCTGTAAAAAGTTAGTTTGGCATCTACTGTTAAATGCAACAATTTGTGAATCAAAGATTTTCATGGCAAAAAGTTCACAATATTTTTTTGTGTGTTTCTCAGCTGAATATAAACTTTTTCAATATTTTTAACTCTAGAGAAAAAAATAATTACAAAACTATGGCAGTATTTATTTTAAAATAATAGAAATTATAGCTTACATTGGATGAGTTAGAGAAATGAAAATAGAAGTGATTAAAGTTTACATTGTTTAGTGAGACATTTACCCTACCACCTCACCCTGCTTCCAGAACTACGGAAGACATTCATATGTGCCCCAAGCAAACTTTTGTAGGACTCTTGTCCTGAAAAACTAAATAGCATCAGAGAAAAAAATCTCAAGAGACTAACTTTGAGGTTTATTAATAAAACTGAATTAGCTGTGGTTCTGGGAAATCGCTGCAAGCCACTCGTAGAGAAAGCTGCCCTAGGGTTCTGACCGATGCCAGACAGTCCCGCTTCTCCCGTATGAGTCTGGGTCCCTAGAGACCCGCCCGGAATTGGAGCTCAGAGCCTGAGACTCCCTCCCCAACACCCACAGGAGATGCTGCCAACTGAGGAGCAGCTGCTACCGCAACCACCCAAGGAGCAACCACAGCCCAAGGAGCCACTGCCACCCCCCA
>NW_005354875.1:612760-616356 GCF_000412655.1 Myotis brandtii
GGGGAAAAAAAGGACACATATGTAATACCCTTTGTAATACTTTAAGCAATAAAAAAATTAAAAAAAAAATAAAACTGAATTATTCACATGTTTGTTCTGGAGTGAGGGCTATAATTTTAATAGAATGTGTCCAAAGATTTTAAATGCTTTACTATTAAATATGAATGAATGCTGGGATCACCAGATTTTTGAGAGAAGCATCCAAGATGAAAGAGAGAACCAAAGCAAATAAGAAACAAAATAGAGGAATTAGAATTAAGCAAACAGAAGACATCATGAAAAAAGAATATCCATAGAGAAATACAAAGATATTTTATATATAAATCAATTACTGGATTATATGAAAAAAATAAGTAAATAGCTCTTGGACATAAAATATGCAAACATCAAAAGAAAAGTTTAATACATATTTTGGAATTAAAGTTCAGAAAATTTTCCAGAAAGGAAAACAAACAGATAATAAAGTAGAAAATAATAGAGGGAAGATAAGCTATTTAGGAAATCATCACAAGAATTCAGAGATCTGACTAATACTAACATTAAGAAGAAAAAATAATTTCATGTCCAGATTATAAGCGCTCACCAGAATATGCAGAACAATGAAAAAAAAAAAGAGTCACATACCAAGGCACAATGTCATAAAATTTCTGAACCATGGATAAAGAGATTCTGGAATTTCCAAACATTAAAATTTTAAAAAGTCAATAAAATATTCAGAATCATAGGCATCAGATTTCTCAATAGCAAACCTTTAAAGGTAGAAGTCATAGAGACACACAGCTACAAAATTCTGAGAGAAATATTTTCAATGTAGAATCATATGCCCAATGAAACCATTAATTAAATGCAGAGGAAAGAATAAAGACACACATTTGGACATAAAATTTACCTCCTCCCATGGATCCTTTCTTTTAAAAAAATATTTTATTGATTTTTTACAGAGAAGAAGGGAGAGGGATAGAGAGTTAGAAACATCGATGAGAGAGAAACATCGATCAGCTGCCCTCCTGCACGCCCCCCAGTGGGGGTGTGCCCGCAACCAAGGTACATGCCCTTGACCGGAATCGAACCTGGGACCCTTCAGTCCACAGGCCAACGCTCTATCCACTGAGCCAAACCGGTTCAGCCCATGGATCCTTTCTTAAGAAGCATTTGGATAATGTGCTATGACAAAGAGAGAAGGAGGGAGGGAGAGAAGAAGGGATAAAATGAGGGAGAAAGAGGTAGAGAAAGAAAGAGAGAAGGCTCTCTGAGAAAAAGGAAGACACAACCTTCAGAAATAAACAGGTAATATTACACAAAGGCAGAATGAAATCCCATAATGAGACCTGTGCAACATGCCAACAAAACAACAATCTAGATTGAGCTGGAAAGATGAAGAGTTGAATAAATGATAGCTCTGTGAAATAAAATTACCTTTGATATATAGGGTATCTCCAAAAATGTATACATATACTTTGAATAATTATAAAGGCAGTGTTTATTAAAATATATTTCATTTTTAAAATTTAGCTATCAACTATTAAAATGTGTATACATTTTTGGGGAAACACCTGTATAGTATATGTTTGGCTATTTGGAACATAATAGTAAAGGACATCTAACAGAGTTGATGGATCTTGCCAAAAATGATCAGGTAAAAAAAACAAACCTAAAAAAATTTTAAAAAATATCAGGACACTGTTAACTATAGGAAATGCAAAATCTTGTTAAAAAAAGAGCATACGCATTATGAAATTCACGGCTCAGTAGTTAAACACTAAATATTGATTTTTTTAACTGTGATACCACAATACTGGGAAAATGAAAGAGGAAAGAGGAAGCACTGGAGAAAAATATATTTATCTAAAAGAATGATAAGCTAATGGATAATATCTTAAATTAATAATTCAAGAAATAGCAGTGTTAAGATATGTGGATATAGGGATGCAAACACTAAGGGAAATAGCTCAATTTGATAAAAGTAGTTGACTCTGGGAAACAGAAACAGCAATGAATGGGTGATGTTGAATGATGATATTTTTAGTATTCTGATACTATTTGATATTTTAATATGTACTAAAATTATTTTGATTAAATGTTAATGAATAAATTAGAAAACTAGTCAATTAAAATATCAAACAAAATAAATAGGAAAACTCATGGAAGAAAAATATGAGTATCATCTCATTTATTCATCAATGACACATCTTTTAGAATCAGGAAATCATTTTTATAGCTAGTCTCCATCCCATGTACTGTAATAATAAACATGTATTTTGTCTTCAAGGAAGAAGCCCTTTTTTCTCGTGTCAGTAACATGGAAAGTGGCCTTAGACTCACTTTTGCCAACATGATTGATTCCTAATTAAAGATGTCCCACTGTCAGATAATTCCTTTTTTTTTTATGTCAGATGATCCTAGAGACTAGAACCTAGACTAATAGAAATATGATGTCCTTTTGAGGAGATAGAAGGGGCTAGGCAGTCAGGGATGAGACCACCCCACCGACTCCAGATAAATAATGATTGAACACAGCATTTAGAAGGAAATACTGTTCTGGTAATGAAAGTCCCTGACACTCCAGGAAAGGTTCAGTCTGACTTACACACTGATGGAATTTTGGGTATAGTGTACCTTTAAGGTTTTCTATGTTCTGTGGAGCATTTTGATGGTAGCATTTCTTCATTGGAAATTTGTACATCTGAAACAGGGGAATCACACTGCTCCTTGATCTTGCTTTCCAGATTAAGCAAGTCCCCCTGTTCTCTGGAGGGCTCTGCCCTGCTGACCCCTGCCAGGGAGCTGGGAAGCCAGGAGGCTGGGAGGCTGCACAGGAGCACTTGCCATCTGGCTTGGAGGAGGAACCACCACCATGCAGAGGGGCAGGGAGTTAGGCGGGGAATGGTGGGCCAGAGTGGGTGCACCCCAAAACCACTGACCATGGTGTCTCATAATTTTTATTTCTACCCAAGGACACAGGGGACCTCTCCGTTTGTATCCTGTCCCTCTGCGAGGCACTGGCCTGATGCACATCAGCGGGCCCTGTGAAATTTGGCACAGGCCCATCAGCACTTTCTTTTTTGTTCCTCCTGGTCTGCTCTTTAGAGCTAAGACAAGCCAGCCCTTTACCAGGCATGCCTTTTGTCCCCGAGATCAGAATTTTGGCCCTTTGGCAGATGGATTGGTCATGGACCAGGGAGGTTTGCACAAGGCATCCTACTGGCTGCGAAAGGTGCCCATGCCCCCAGAAGCACTGTGGAATCCTGCAGGGCCCTTCCCCATGGCTTTGCCCTGTCAGGTTGCTGGCTCCAAAGGAGAGAGAGAGAGAGAGAGAGCCTTGCCCTTTGACTAGAATGATGTTCTTTTCTTCCCTTTCTCTTTCTTCCTTTGTATTGGAAGTTAAGTTCAGGCTGACTTTGAGTTTTTATTTATTTTTATTTTTTTATTTTTAAAAATTTCTTTATTGGGAGAGAGAGAAGAGAGCCTTGCCCTTTGACTAGAATGATGTTCTTTTCTTCCCTTTCTCTTTCTTCCTTTGTATTGGAAGTTAAGTTCAGCAGGACTTTGAGTTTTTATTTATTTTTATTTTTTTATTTTTAAAAATTTCTTTATTG
>NW_005354875.1:617147-624123 GCF_000412655.1 Myotis brandtii
TCTAGGGCAGGGGTGGGCAACCTTTTTGTGAGTGCGTGCCCAAACCAGCAAAATCTCTGACTCAAAATTCTTCTGCGTGCCAACCCTAATTTTTTGAGAACATGTTACGCCTACTTGATATCTCTTAAGGTGTACGTATGTGAAGAACCTTGAAGAAATAATAAAATTCATTCGAGCGACAAAAACACAGTATGTGATGATGAAAAATACATTTATTTTTTTAATGTATACATGTACACTGATAGTCCGACAGAAAACTTTATGACTCCGTTTGATATTATCAGTGGGACTTTTGCTGCTGCATCACTGATGACAGAGATTTTACATCAGGTTTATATTTCGTGACCTTCAGAGATATGCACGAGCTACTACTTTCATCCATCAGGCTACTCCTATTACACAACTTAACAAAATTCATCACTGAGAACAAAGATTCACAAGCGTATGTGGATGAAACCAAAACACTGGTTGGATCTAGGAAGGCAGGGAGAGTTAAGGCAGAGGCATAGAAATTGCTCTTCCCATCTCTCGTCAATCCATGTCTATGGTCTTTAAGATAACTTGTTATGTAAAATTATTTATTTATCTAAGATGCAACTACACTGAATTTATCTGAAAAATAAAAAAGTCGATATGTTCACAAAAATTGTAAATGGAAGATTATAAGAGAGGGTTTCACGTGCCAGCAAAAGTTACTGGCGTGCCATGTTTGGCATGCATGCCAGGGGTTGCCCACTCCTGACCTAGACCCAAGGGAATTTGGCAACCCAGGCCCCTTGCTACACTTTGCCCTCCCCAAGCAGTGGCTGGGGGAGAGTTTGAACCCAGCCGGGTCCAGGTATTTTTCTTTCAGGACTTAAGACAAATTTAGATAAATTTAGGAAAGTTCTCATATGACTTTGACAAGTACATAGATATTTTTCATGGACTACCACGGACCTTTGATTTATCATAGAAGGATATAATGCTTCTTTTGAGTCAGATACTCTTGGGAGCAGAGAAGCAGTCAGTTCTAGATGATGCATCTCAGCAATTTGGGGACCAATACTTCTTAGCAAATGCAAGCAGGGTCCCCCATCATCAGATTGATTGCTACTTCACTAGCCAACAGGCTGTACTCCAGGAAGACCTTAAATGGTCCACCCAGGAGGCTCGGGTAACCCTGACTGTTGAGGGCTTGATGATGATGAGGTAGGAGACTGAATAGGAAACATTTCCAGACTTGTGTAATCCAAGGGTTAAGAAGGTGCCAATCCAAGCCCTTGAACTATTCTGAGTTGCCAACTATAGACCAAGAAGAGGATAAGAATGCCTCAGCCTTTATAGACAGATTCAGGGAGGCACTGATGAAATATACTTCTATATCCCCGGATTCTTTTGAGGGCCAACTTACTTTGAAAGACAAATTTGTACCTCAATTGGCTCCAGATATTAGGAGGAAACTACAGAAATTGGGAATTGGCCCTGAGAGTGCCTTAGACAATCTCCTAAAAGTAGCCACGTCGGTCTTTTACAATCAGGACCAAGAGAAGACCGAGGAGAGGGAGGCCAAAGGGAGAAGGCTGCAGCCTTTGTTGTGGTGCTCCAGGACATTAATGTAATAAGTAGGCACCCCCAGGCATATGGGTCTCCCACAGTTACTTGTTATAACTGTGGTCAGCAAGGGCATGTCCAGAGGGACTGCCCACGGGGAAACAGGAAGCCACTCCTAAGCCCTGTCCTATCTGTAGGGAGAACCACTGGAAGTCAGACTGCCCAAAGGGGCTCAGCCCCCCATGGGCTGATCTGGCATCTCACATGGCCCAGCAGCAGGACTGATGGGCCCTGGGGCCATCCTATCCAGCTCCAACACAGACTGTCATCTCCACCCAGGAGGCCCAGGTAACCCTGACTGTTGAGGGCAAGGAAATTAATTTCCTTCTCAACACTGGAGCCACCTTCTCTGTTCTCCTTTCTAACCCTGCCTATCTTTGTTTCATAGTGTGACCATTAAAAGTGTGTATAGCAATCTGTTCACTAGGCATTTTTCTCAGTCTTTGAGTTATAACTGGGACATTTTTTTTTCCTCACATACTTCCTGATTATGCCAGAAAGTCTGACTCTGCTGTTGGGGTGAGACATCTTTTGTGCTGTTTTGGCACCAGAACAAGTACTTTGCCTACCATTAGTAGAGACTGAAGTCAATCCCAAAGTGTGGGTAACCCAAGGGAAAGTTGGCAGAGTGATCAGAGCCTATCCAAAGACCTTGCAAATAAGTTAGAGGAAATTGCCCAAAGTATTGTCACAGTAAAAGACCAGTCAGATTCCTTGGAAGCAGTTACCCTCCAAAATCGGAGAGGACTTGACCTCCTCACAGCTGAGAAAGGGGGCAATGCCTATTCCTAGAGCACAAATGCTATTTTTATACCAACCAGTTTGGCATAGTAAGGGATGGGTCCAAGAAATAGCTGATAGGGCCTAAAAAGTCCAATAACAACTTTCGGAATCCTGGGGCATCTGGCTACAGAATCTTAACTGAGCCTCCTGGATTCCTCATCTACTTGGATCCCTCTTAATGCTTTTCCTGGTACTTATCTTTGTCCTGTACATCCTAAGAACCTTTTCCTCCTTAATTGTGTGCTTTGTTTCCTCCAGGATAGAAGCAATCAAGTTACAAATGGTCATGGAAATGGAACCCTGAATGACAGCTCCCATCTTCTATGCTCCTTTAGATTGTCCACCTCTGATGGAGCCCTAACACCCCATACAACATCCTTTTTCAACTGGAAGTAGCCAGACCAGTCATCGCCCCTATTCCCACCAGCAGTTGGAGTCTCCAAATTGGAGGGGGGAATGAGGAGATAGAAGAGGACTAGGTAGTCAGTGATGGGACTACAGAAGAGGGAGGGGGAGTAGAACTGGGAAGTTTAAGAATAACAGAATCTTGTAAACAGAATGCAGCTTGCGACTGCACCACAGAGACAAACAAAAGGATCTAGAACTGAACCCAGTGAGATGGGAGATGCTAAGACAACCCAGCTTGGCAGGGAAAGAAAGGCATGTGTGATAGAAATGAGCTTTAAAATGTATGGATGTTGGTAAGGCAGGCAGCTTACAGATAACCGATCACAAGGCAGTGAGGCATAAAACCAATCCCAAGGATGTTAGTAAGGCAGATTCTTTGAAAAAAAAAACAATCATAAGCCAGCAAAGCATATATTTACCCCTAGACAAAGAAGCACACCTTCTTCTCTGGTGCACTGGGTTCCTGGTTCTCCTGTGGCAGGGGATATGCTCCCCTGCACCCACATGGCTTATGGCCACATGGGACTCTACACATTGACTGATGGACTTTCATTAGCTTGGACACTAACCTACACCTGATGCAACATGGAATGAGAGCTCTGGACACTGGCCTGCTTTTGGATCTCCTGGAACCCCAGCTTCATCTTTTCCAGGACTGGCTTAAGGGGCATGGGAATTTGGAAGCTGAGAAAAAAGTAGCTTCACTGGTAATCCTCTTTGGCCCCCTTCCTACTGCTCCCTGCTGTAGGGAGTCCATCTATCTTTCAATAAACTTTGCTTCCACTGTTTTTGTTTGTAAACTCATTCTTTGATTTTGTGAGACAATGAACTTGGACTGGACCAGAAATATTGGCATCACTTTATTCACATGGTGTAAATTAGATTTGCAAATGTACCACAACCTCCCTGAAGCCTTCCAGAATCCTCATTTCTACCATAGGCCATAATGATCACTTCTTAGTCACCTTAGCCCTAAAAATGTTCTATTTGTTCTTAACCATATTTTGATTGCCCTCTCTTTTTTTAAATTTATTGATTTGGGAGAGAGTGAGAGAGAAACATTAATTTTCTTCCTTTAATTATGCATTCATTGGTTGATTCTTGTGTGTGCCCTGACTGAGGATGGAACTGGCAACCTTGGCGTATTGGACGATGCTCTAACCAACTGAGCTACTGGTTCAGGGCACCCTCTCTTTTTGATATGCATCTTTATACTCATCAATGCTAAGAGAAATTGAGGTCTGTAGGAAACTCACCTTCCAGGGGATCTACCCTGACAACCCTATTTAATATTGTAACCTCCACCCTATTTCATAATGCTCCTTCAGTTACTTATACTTTTCTCATTTTTTCCCATAGCACTTAACAATTATTTTACTTATTTAACTTCTCCTGCCAATATAATGTAATTTCTGTGACAACAAGGGATTTTGTCTGCTTTGGTTGTTTAAATAACCACAGTGCACAGAAACAATGCCTGGCATAGAGAAACTGTTCAACAAATATCTTTGAATAAAAAGTACTGATACTGGACTGATATCATGACAGATTATAGAGAGTGTGCTCAGTGATCTTAGAAAAGTTATTTGCCTTCTCAAGGCTTCTCTTTATTTTTAAAAATTTTAATTAATTACAATCATATTAATTATGTTTTCTATCTCTTGGCAGCATATTAAATCCAGGAGTATAAGACAAAGATAAGGGTGAAGTCGGGGTCCTCAAGATGCTCACTATCTGGTGATAGAGACAAACACAAAAATCACTACAATACAAAATAATACATGGCTCAGAAAAAATCTTAGGTTACTGTGATTAGAAGATATTTCTACTTGTGTTTGTTAAGAGAAGGAGAGAGAGAAAGAGAAAGAGAGAAAAATTAAATTTTGAGATTGGTGATTTTGTCCATTTGTTCTGTTGGATTTTTTTTTTAACCAACATAGTGTGCATATTTGTATACATGTACAATCCATCTGGAATTTATTTTTGGCTGTGGTGACAGGTAAGGGACAGATTTCCTTTTGAGTTTCTCTCTCTCTCTCTCTCTCTCTCTCTCTCTCTCTCTCTCTCTTTCCCTCTTTGTTTCTCTAGAAGAAGTTATGAAAAGTTGGTGACTTTTTAAATTAAAAATTTAGTGCCCTAATAGGTTTGGCTCAGTGGATAGAGCGTCAGCCTGGGGACTGAAAGGTCCCAGGTTTGATTCTGGTCAAGGGCATGTACCTTGATTGCAGGCACATCCCCAGTAGGGGGTGTGCAGGAGGCAGCTGATCGATGTTTCTCTCTCATTGATGTTTCTAACTCTCTATCCCTCTCCCTTCCTCTCTGTAAAAAGTCAATAAAATATACTTAAAAAATTTTTGGAAGAATTAACTAGTGACGACATTTGCCACTGAAGTTTTCTTTGTGGGGAGGGTTTTAATTGTCTAATTAATTTATTTAATACTTTAATGTCTGTTAGGCACACTCTTGCACTCCATTATGTTCTGCTTCAGGCTGTCCCCTTCCCTGGATTCTTAGGTACATTCTTGTGCTCCATTATGCCCTGCTGGGGGCTCTTGCCCCTCCCAGCAATTTTCCTATTATTCTCATTGTAGGTTTCATGATTAAAGGCCTTCAGCTTTCAGTAAACTGTCTCACCCAGTTTCCAGTGACTGCCTACACCTGGCCCCCACCTGCACCTGGTCCCATCGGTTACTCTGACCTTTACAGAACACAAATATCCTGCTCCCCCTACTCTGCCCCGCTGATGCTGTTTTGGCCTCAGCCCTTCTGCCAGCAGATGTAATAATAAATTTATAATTCCTTACCCCTTCTGGCCTTGTATGTTCCTCCTTCTGCGACCCTAACAATGTCTTAAATAAAGAATTTAATAATACAGTAGTATTTTTATTTCATCTTGTATCAGTTTTGATAATTTGTGTTTTTTTAGAAAATCATCAATTTTATGTAAATTTTCACATTTATTATTATAACCTTGCTCATTATAGTTTGTTAAAATATTTACATTTTCTGAAAAATGTATAATGATATCATTTTGAACTCTGTATTTTTTAATTTGTGACTTATTTCATTAATTTATTAATATACTTAGTTTATTTATTTTATCTTTATCAGTTTTGCTCAATGTCTATTGAACATATGAGTCTTTCAAAGAATCCATTTTTGCCCTTGTAAATAATTAATATTTTTGTTGTGAATTTAATTATTATCTTTATTATTTTCTTCCTTCTCTTTTTAATATGTAACAATGATCTTTTACTCAAATGTTGAGATGGATAGTTGGCTATTAATTATTAATCTACCTTATTTTATAATATATAAACTTATCAATAAAAAAATTCTTCTCTGCCTAGATTTGCTGCATTCCATAAATTTTGATATGCTGTATGTTAATTTTCATCCTGATAATAACATTTTCTAGTTTTCATTGTGATTTCTTCTTTGACTGATGAATTGCTTTCAGTAGCTTAATTTCTAAATATGTGGATCTTTTTTAATTATTCTGTTTATTTCAGGCTAAAGTCCACTGGTCAGATAATATACTCAGGATGATTTTTATGCTTTACATTTTTTTTGGTGGCCCATAATATGGTCAGTTTGAGTACAAGTTACATGTGCATTTCAAAAGAATAGTCATTCAACAGTTGTTTGTGATGCCCTAAATATGCAGATAGGGTCATTTTGTGAAATTTGTTGATTAAATTTTTGAAGACAATGTTTCTTTTCTGCTTGTTATATCAGTTATATAGTGTGATGTGTTAAATTCTCCCACTATGATGGTAGATTGATATATTTTTTCTTTTATTATATCAAATATGGCTTTATATTTTGAAGTTCTGCTATTTGGTGCATAATGAGAGGAAGCAGAGTTTGCCAGCATGTTGATGTTTAGATGGTTATTTTTAAGAAAAGAAAGACTCAGGAAAACCTTTTATTAGCATGGGTAGCTAAGTATCTACACTAATAAAAGAGAAAGATGAAAATTAACCCTCACTACGCCACACTGCTACACCCACCAGCCAATCAGGAGTGAGTATGCAAATTAACCCAACTAAGATGGCGGCAGCCACGGAGCTGGAGCGAGCAGTAGGCTCGGGTTGCCCCCGGCGATGGAGGAAACCAAGCTTCCCACCTGCTCTGGCCAGCCCTGGGCTCCGCTCAAGGCTACAAAGTTTCAATTATAGAAGATAAATAA
>NW_005354875.1:624143-636550 GCF_000412655.1 Myotis brandtii
GGGGGGAGTGGCCAGCATAAAAACGGCCATCAGCCCCTCAACCAGGCTGGCCAGGTACCCCAGGGGGACACCCCCACCCTGAAGGGGTTGTGGCCAGCCTGAAAACATCCCTCAGCCCCTCACCCAGGCTGGCCAGGCACCCCAGTGGGGACCCCCACCCTAAAGAGGGTGTGACCAGCCTGAAAACAGCCAGAAGTCCCTCACTCAGGCTGGCCAGGCACCCCAGCGGGACCCCCACCCTGATCCGGGACACACTTCAGGGCAAACCAACCAGCCCCCACCTGTGCACCAGGCCTCTATCCTATATAATAAAAGGGTAATATACAAATTGACCCTAACAGCAGAACGACTGGGAATGACTGGTCACTATGACACACACTGACCACCAGGAGGCAGATGCTCAATGCAGGAGCTGCTCCCTGGTGGTCTGTGTGCTTCCACAGGGGGAGCTCTGCTCAGCCACAAGCCAGGCTGAAGGCTGCCAGCACAGCAGTGGTGGCAGGATCCTCTCCCGCCTCCTCAGCAGGGCTAAGGATGTCTGACTGCAGCTTAGGCCTGCTCCCTGCTGGCAAGTGGACATCCCCCGAGGGCTCCCGGGCTGCCAGAGGGATGTCTGACTGCCAGCTTAGGCCCATTCCCCTGGGGAGCGGGCCTAAGCAAGCAGGTGGACATCCCCTGAGGGGTCACAGACTGCGAGAGGGCACAGGCCAGGCTGAGGGACTGGGCCTTTAGTTAATAAAGAAAGGGAGCAAGGGGAATCAGATATTAAGAAGCGTAATCTACTAGGATGCTACAGCTTCACACACTCCCCAAGGAATTGTAGCATTGCCCTGAAAAGGGAATTAGCACCCCTCCTTCCCCCTTATAAGGAGAAAAGACCAGCTTTCCTATCTGTGGGGACCCTGTTTAGAGTGCACCAGTTGGTCAAGGCTGCCTTGCACCTGGGAATGCTTATAAGCCTCTGAGCCTGAGAATCATAATCAGGCCAAAATACCATGAGCTGGTGCAACGACATGGTACACTGTGCCCTTCTGTAGCCAAATGATTGATGTAACTATTGGCAACTAGCCTTCTTTGTCTCAGGAGTAATATACAGGTTACTGACCAAGAGTGTGTGAGAAGAAGTCTGCTAGAGAGAGAGCAGCTGGGCAGGAGAGACAGGAGAAGCTGCTGATCCAGAGAGCTCAGGTACTGCTACGATGTAAGGCGGTGAGTTTAGAGGCAGCATGAGGTTATTTAGATACTAAATGTGGGTACAGAGATTAATTCTACTATGTAAGAAAGATATGTATTCACCAGCCAGTGTCAGGCTGCCTGCCTATATGGACTTTGCTGTGAGGACTGTTCTTATTTGATGGCTATGTGGCCACTGGCTTCTGCAATGAAGACTCATTCTTATACACCTACAACTTCTCATGGTTTCTCCATCTTCTCCGTCGCTGAGAATTGACCTGTGTCTCTGACACTTGGTATAGGAGGAACTTGGACTAAGTTCCCAATAGTTAGTATAATGGGCAGGGTTCAAGAAGGACCTGCCCTGGCATAGTCAAATGGGAGAATTTAGGATACACAGATTCAGAACAACTCAGAGCAGCAGTGCTGAGCAGTGCTTCTGCTGTCTCTGACACTATCTTTCCGGGAACTGTCAGCTTGGTCCAGGGAAGAAGCAGGAGAAATTCCTCTGCTGGACCCATGCCCAGTAGATTTCAATATGGCCCAGGTGGAGGTACTTCCACTTTAAGCAATGCACAGTAGGAACTAAGATGGCAACACGAAGGCCTGTCTGTCTAGTCTAGGAAAAGGGTCCGATTGGATAAGGGACACAGAACCCTGGAAGATCTAATAAATGGATTGGTTAGGGGGAGGACACAGAACAGCTTGGGAATGACTGAGAAATTGATTAGTTAGTTTTGAAAAGCACCTAGTTCTTCCCAAGCCCAAGATAATATTAATTCCAACTTAACAAGGAAGCAGTCTCTCGCTGGATAACCAACATTAGCCCCGATCTGTTCACTTGTGTTTTACTTTACATAGCAGCATGCAGCCCTAGCAGCCACCAGGGGTCTGACAGCCACTCAGACTCCAAGTGCAGGCCTGTGCACAGTGCCAGAAGAAGAGCTTGGAATAGACATCGCTGCCAGATGGGGCAGAGAACCAATGACACAAAATGTCTGGATGCCGGCCCTATTTCTGAGCCTGACGAGGACAAGGCTGAACTTTTTTCACATCGGGAGGGAGTCAAACCCGAAACAACCCTTTTTGTTTACTTCACCTTCAATAAACCTTACTATGCCACCACCTCTCATTCCATAGGTCCCTGTAATGCTTTTCTTGCATTTCTGAAAAGAACATCATTTCAACCAGCAACATTTTGACATTCCCCCATAATTTCCTAAAAGGAATTTAGATAGAGGACCTGCTCTAGAAGGGGAGATATCATCACATCTATACTAATAAAAGCCTAGGTGGCCCTTCCATCCTCGCATGATGCCCTCACGTCATCACAAGATGGCCACGCCCATGTCATCACAAGATGACCATCACAAGATGGCTAACACCACATTGTCACAAGATGGCCACAAGATGGCCACCACAAGATGGCTGGCAGGTGGAGGGCAGTTGGGGGAGACCAGGCTAGCAGGGGAGGGCAGTTGGGGATGATCAGGCAGGCAGGGGAGGGCAGTTGGGGGCAATTGGGCCAGTAGGAGAGGGCAGTTGCAGGCAATCAGGCCTGCAGGAGAGCAGTTAGGAGTCAATCAGGCCAGCAGGGGAGTGGTTAGGGGGCAATCAGGCTGACAGGCAGAACCAGTTAGTGGCAACCAGACAGGAAGGCAGATGAGTGGTTAGGATCCAGTAGTTCCTGACATCCCCTGAGGGGTCCCAGATTAGAGAGGGTGCAGGCTGGGCTGAGGAACACCCCCAGTGCATGAATTTTGTGCACCAGTCCTCTAGTATAACTATAGTTTAACAGAAACAACTGGTTGATAGACAGAAACCTAACAAGGCCCATTTGTTCCAAGTCCTCTCTGTGTCCCATTGTTAAAGATGGCCTAGAAAACACTCATTTACTAAGTATTTGCTTTTTCATCCCATGTGAATTGCCTTTCTGTCCTTTGAAGTCTCAAACCACAACTACCCCTTTTTCTTAGTTCAAGATGGCATTTAAGCCTCAACTCTCCAGTATGTCCTGGGTTTCATATTTTTGTCCCCCACATGTACATCCATAATAAATTTTGGACATTTCTTCTGTTAAGCTGTTTCATGTTAATTTTATTATTAGCCTATCCAGAAGAACTTAGAAAAGTGGGAGAAAATTATTATTTGACCCCCATAGTTTTGAAAAATTCACTGAGTAGACCACTGCTAGCTCCTTGGAACTGCTACAGCTAAATGATCATGGGCCTCTGAACAAAGTTGGCAGAGGTAAACATTTTTCTTATCCTATCAGCCTTCCTAAGCTGTCTGTCAGGTTCTATGGGAATTAGAAGTGGTGACTCCCTTTTTTTCTCTTTAATTTGATTATTATCCCAGTCAAAAGAACTTAGAAAGATGAGAGGAGCATTCTTTTTGCACCCTCACAATACAAATTAAAATTGTTACTATTTCCCAGTTATTGACCTTTTACAATAAAAAAAAATAATAGCAATATTGGTAAAAAAAAAAAAAATAGGAACAATTGGAACTCTCATATATTCACTAAACTGAGTCAAGCACGGCCACTGGTGAATTTGAGGGATGGTGGTGAAGGATTAAAGAAAACAGACAAGAGAATATAGCTGAGGCTGGGTGGATTACTGCGCCTGGATGAGAAAACAGTGACACAGCCTGTAAGTCGAGTCTTTATTTTATAGTCAGAGCAAAACAAGGCAGTGGTCAAGATGTTTACAATGTATTTTCAGTTTCTAATCTACTTAATTACATGCACCTACGAACTCTATCAAGCTTTGTTTTGGCAGCACTTGCTGCATCTCCTGTTGCCCACATCCCTCAGCTAACTAGGACTACAGGGTCGGAGCTGGGGCCAAGCTTACAACCATAGCCTTTGGCTATAATTGTACTGAGAGGGATTTGCCCTCCAAACTGGGTCTTGTATGTGGCTTTGCCATGAGAGGACTGTGCCCTCTCATCAGTCCGTGGCTTAAACCTGTCCAAATGCTGTATCCACTCTCCACATCACCTCATTTTTTTGGTTTTAATTACTTCCATTTACATGATCCTATCTAATAAAAGAGTAATATGCAAATTAACCATCACTCTGACACAAAGGTGGTGGCAGCCACGGAGGTGGGTGGAGCGAGCAGGAGGCTTGGGTTGCCCCCAGCGATGGAGGAAGCCAAGCTTCCCGCCTGCCCTGATCAGCCCTAAGTTCCGCTCAAGACTACAAAGTTTCAATTATAGAAGATAAATAAATCCCAGATACCTGCTTCGAGCCGGCCGTGGCCACAGAGCTGGAGCAAGCAGAAGGCTTGGGTTGCCTCTGACGATGGAGGAAGCCAAGCTTCCCACCTGCCCTGGCTGGACCTGGGCTCTGCTCAAGGCTACAAAGTTTCAATTATAGAAGATAAATAAATCACAGATACCTGCTTCCCTCTGCTCAAGGAGGCGCTGAAAAAAAAGAAAAAAGAAAAAAAGGAGGAGCTGAGATCTTGGGTCGCTGGGGGCCGTGGCCAGCATGCAAACAGCCATCAGCCCCTCACCCAGGCTCGCCACACCCCCATGGGGTGAGGGTCCCCACTGGGGGCTTGACCAGCCTGCAAACAGCCATCAGCCCCTCATCCAGGCTGGCCAGGCACCCCAGCGGGACCCTCCACCCTGAAAGGGCTGTGGCCAGCCTGAAAGCGGCCCTCAGTCCCTCACGCAGGCTGGCCAGGCACCTCAGGGGGACACCCCACTGTGAAGGGGCTATGGCCAGCCTGCAAACAGCCATCAGCCCCTCACCCAGGCTGGCCACACCCCCATGGTGTGAGGGTCCCCACTGGGGGGCTTGGCCAGCCTGAAAACAGCTCTCAGCCCCTCACTCAGGCTGGCCAGGCACCCCAGCGGAACCCCCACCCTGATCCGGGACACCCTTCAGGGCAAACCAACCAGCCCCCACCCATGCACCAGGCCTCTATGCTATATAATAAAAGGATAATATGCAAATTGACCCTAACAGCAGAGCAACTGGGAATGACTGGTCACTATGACACACACTGACCACCAGGGGGCATACGCTTAATGCAGGAGCTGCCCCCTGGTGGTCAGTGTGCTTCCATAGGGGGAGCTCTGCTCAGCCACAAGCCAGGCTGAAGGCTGCCAGCACAGCGGTGGTGGCAGAATCCTCTCCTGCCTCCTCAGCAGCGCTAAGGATGTCCGACTGCAGCTTAGGCCTGCTCCCTGCTGGCAAGTGGACATCTCCTGAGGGCTCCCAGGCTGCCAGAGGGATGTCTGACTGCCAGCTTAGGCCCATTCCCCCGGGGAGCGGGCCTAAGCCAGCAGGTCGACATCCGCTGAGGGGTCCCAGACTGCAAGAGGGCACAGGCCAGGCTGAAGGACCCCCCCCCCGAGTGCACATATTTTTGTGCACTTGGCCTCTAGTTCATCATAATCCCTTGGATTTATAAGGATTATTCCAAAGTTAGCAATTATCTAAAAATTTTAAGCTATTACAATAAACATAAAAGTAAAAACTTGCTCCTGTTTTCTTGGCATCAAAAGCTTTAGGAAAATTATGCAGCCTCACCAAAACATCAAGAAAAACACTCTGGTTATTAAAAACAACAACAACAACAAAATAATGTTAACGCAATACTGTAACAAGAGAGAAACCAAACCACAGATATGTTAACATTTTTAGAACTATTTCCACAAAATGAAAGTTTCTTTTGTTGCTTGTGTAGACCTACTTGGAGTCCTCAGATTTGGCAAGACTTTACAGAAAACTGGCAACTAACCAATACTAGCATAGCCAGAAACATGGCTGAGGGAGTAGCTTCCACTCCTTGCTTTTCTACCATCTGCTGGGCCTCAGTCATTAACTTCTTTAGCTAACTCCATGTTGGCACCTCATCCCCTTGTTAGCCTTCATTATCTTCTTCTTCCACATGGCTATCATTGGGGCAACTCTTAGTCTTTTGAACGGAGGGACAAGGAGGTTTTCTGGGTCCTCTGCGCCTCCTACAGCCACCGGTGCTGCTTCTCTTTCTCCTTGATGAGGAGGCCCCACAGCTCTGCTGGATGGCCTCGGCATTCAGGCTCCTGCTGTTGGTGACTATACTCTGGCTCCTCTTGAAGATATCATCGATGCGAGGCTGGTGCCCCTGGATTTTCTTCTGGAGGATGTGATTTTTCTTTATTAACTGTTGCACAGTCTTAATTCCCCTTGTTTTACACCCAGCTGTTACTAAACTTCACTCCCTACCTTACTTTTGCTTTTCTTCGTGTGCTTCAATAGAGTGTCCTTTCACCTAATAATTGTAGTTCTCCTATACTCAGGCCCCACGTTGGGCACCACGTGAACTGCATCCAGCATGGCCAGTGGTGAACCTGAGTGGGGGTGGGCGGTGAAGAATTAAAGAAAACAGACAAGAGGAAGGTCTAAAGATGGCAGCTGGCAGGACGGAGGTGAGGAAGAGGGTGTGAGTGAGTGAGGGGGTGAAAGGAAAGTGTGTGGATGTTGTGGTGTGTGTGTGTGAGTGAGTGATGGACAATTAAATCCAGCAGGAGTATCAGAGGCTGGCAGACCAGGCTCTCCTGGACAGGGAGCACCTACTGCCGTCACAGGCACTCCCTGGGCTGTGGGACTGGAGCACAGAGTCCTTGCCATCTTGAAGGGGAGAGTGGCCTCTTCTAGGAACTCATCAGCACCACCACACAGACTGGCCTTGGACACTGCCCACGACCCTGCAGCCACTCCAGCCAAAATACTGCTGCCCAACCCACCGACCTGCAGACCTAGGAACTCCACCTCCAAGGGTGCACAGCTCCTGCAGCAGTAAGTGAGACTTCCCCTCCCTGGCTTCTGACCACCAGACACCACAGTTGCGCCTTTCCAGCTCATAGGCCTCCTGAGCCCACTGTCCCAAAGATGGCTCTTGTGTGTCACTAAGCCCCCTTTGAGTGCACACATATCCAAACAAGGGGGTATGGCCACGAGAAAAGAAATTGGGACTACTCCCTTCCTGGCTGCCTGCCCACAGACACCGCAGGTTGCTCAGCTTCAGTGCCAGGGCCCCTCTGAGTGCTCCAACCTGGAAAACAACACCTGGGTGCCTCTGTGAACCACCACTGGGTGTGTGCAAATCCAACTAAGAGTGCAAGGTCCCAGCAGCAAAAAACTAGTCTTCCCAATGCATAGTCTTTCTAAGTCCACCACCACAAAAGGCAGCACTAAGCTCCAGTGACTTGACTCTCAGTGTGCACATGCCAGGACTCTGTTTCTCATCACACATGCATGGGATTCCTGATTCTCAGTGCACACACACTGAGCACCAGTGACTCCAATTCTCAGTGCACATGCACACAGGTACCTTGATTCTCGGCACAAGACCACACCAAGTGACAGAGACTCTGATACTCGATTCTTGGAGGGTGCACATGGGGACTCTGATTCCTGACATGCACTAGGGGACTATGATTTTTCTCACATGACCATGGGGACTTATTTTTTCAGCATGACACATGCAGGGTCCCTGATTCTAGGTGCGCACACGAAGCCACACTGAGCACTGGTGACTCTGACTTTCAGCATGCATGGCACCCACTGACCCACAGCAGCCACAGGTCTTGGTGTCAGAGCTCTTCAGTGACAATTGGGTGGCATGACACGCCCACTGTACACAGCTCAGGCACCTGCAACTTGGCATTTAGACCTTCTGGTGATAGTTAGAATGGGGAGACAATGAAACAATCCCCAGAGGAAAGAAAAAGAGGAATTGCCAAGAAAGAAAATAAGTGAAATGGAGGCAAGCAACATGACAGAAAAATAATTCAGAGTAATGGTCCTACAGTTCATAAACCAAATGGACAAGAAAATCAGTAACCTATGCAAAAATCAGGAAAAAATCGAAAGTGATATAGCTACAATCAAAACTACTATGGAAGGTTTCAATAGTAGACTAAAGAAGCAGAGGACTGAATTAGTGAGTTAGAAGATAAGGGGGAGAAACCAGCCCAATCTGAATACCAACTGAAGAAAAAAATTAAAAAGCAGGAGAGCCTAAGGGAGCTCTGGGACAATATGAAATGAAGTAACATATGAATAATAGGGGTGCCAGAAAGACAAGAAGAGGAGCAAGGATTAGAGAATCTATTTGAAAAAATGACAGAAAAATTCCCTGATATGGGGAAGAAAAAAGTCATACAAGTACAGAGAGTCCCAAGCAAGATGAATCCCAAAAGTACCACACCAAGAAATGTCATAATCACAATGGCAAACATTAATGACAAAGAGAGAATCTTAAAGGCTGCAAGAGACAGAGAGTTACCTACAAAGGATCTCCCATCAGATTATCAAATGATTTCTCAACAAAAACACACCAAGCTAGAAGAGAATCGAAGGAAGTATAAAGTGATGCAAAGCAAAGGACTGAATCCAAGAATACTCCATCCAGCAAGACTATCAATCAAAATTGAACGGGAAATCAGGAGCTTCACAGACAAAAAAAAAATGCTAAAGGAGTTTATCACTAGCAAGCCAGCAATGCAAGAAATGCTAAAAGGAATGCTGTAAAAAAGAAGACATAGAGACAGAGGGAGGAATACAGCCATAAAGTACAGAAATGGCTACAAACAAATACCTATCAATAATAACATTAAACATAAATGGATTAAATGTTCCAATCAAAAGACATCAAGTGACTGAATGGATAAGAAAATATGACCCATATAAATTCTGCCTACAGGAGACCCACTTCAGAACAAGGGACTCAAAAAGACTGAAAGTGAAGGGATGGAAAAATATTAGGCAAATGGAAATTTTAAAAAAAGCTTGGATCACAATACTTATATCTGAAAATATAGACCTCAAAATTAAGACCATAACAAGAGACAAGGAAGGCCACTTCATAATTCTAAAGGGATTGATACAAGAGGATTTACCTCCAGTAAACATATATGCAAACAATGCAAGAACACCAAAATAAGTAAAAAAAAAAAAACTTCTAGAAGATATCAGGGGAGAGATTGATAGCAATACAATCATAGTAGGAGACTTTAACACCCTATTAACATCACTGAATAAATCCTCTAGACAAAAGTATTAGCAAAAAAAAAACAAAAAACAGCAAACCTAAATGACTCAAAAGATCAGATGAACTTAATCGACACCTTCAGAACATTCCACTCCAAAACTACAGGATATACATTCCTCTCAAGTGCACGGGGACATCTTCAAAGATAGACCACATATTGGGACACAGGCAAAGTCTGTCCAAATTCAAGAAGATTGAAATAATATCAAGCATCTTCTCTGATCACAATGGCATAAAATTACAAATCAACTACAATAAAAACAATCACAAAAATTTAAACCTTAAAACAATAAAAAAAATTCAGCCTTGGAGGCTGAAAAGAAAACTATTAAACAATGAGTGGGTTACCAAAGAGATCAAAGAAGAAATAAAAACCATCCAGGCAACAAACAAGAATGAAAACACAACAATCCAAAATCTTTGGGACACAGAGAAAGCAGTCCTGAGAAGGAAGTTTATAGCATTACAGGCCTACCTAAAAAAAACAAGAAAAACTGTTAATAAACCATCTAACTCTGCAACTTGAAGAATTAGAAAGAGAGCAACAACAAAAGCACAGCATAAGCAGAAGGAAGGAAATAATAAAGATCAGAGTGTAAATAAATGACATAAAGACCAAAAAGCAATACAAAAGATCAATGAAACCAAGACCTGGTTCTTTGAAAGGATAAACAAGATTGGTGAACCAATAGCCAGGCCCAGAAAGAAGCAGAGAGAGAGGACCCAAATAAACAAAATCAGAAATGAAAGAGAAGTAACAACAGACCCCACAGAAATACGAAGAATCATAAAAAATACTATGACCAACTCTATTCCAGCAAACTGGTCAACCTAAAAGAAATGGACATATTCCTAGAAAAATTCAACCTTCCAAAACTCAACCAGGAGGAATAAATAAATCTGAATAGGCCAATAACTATGGAGGAAATTGAAGCAGTAATAAAAAACTTCCAACAAACAAAAGCCCTGGACCAGATCTTTCTAGGAAGCCAGCATTACCCTAACCCCAAAACCAGATGAAGACAATACAAAGAAAGAGAATTACAGGCCAGTATCCCTCATGAACATAGACGCCAAAATTCTCAACAAAATTCTAGCAAATCAAATCCAGCATTACATTAGAAAGATCATACAACATGACCAAGTGGGATTTATTCTGGAAATGCAAGGATGGTACAATATCCACAAATCAATAAACGTGAATCAAGAAATTGAGAGACAAAAATCACATAATCATATCGATTGATGCAGAAAAGGCATTTGACAAAGTCCAACACCCTTTTCTGAAAAAAAGGCTCAGCAGAGTGGGAATAGATGGATCATACCTCAACATAATAAAAACCTTATATGACAAACCTACAGCCAACATCATACTCAATGGGCAAAAACTAAAACCATTTCCCTTAAGAACAGGAACAAGACAGGGATGCCAGCTTTCACCACTCCTGTTCAACATAGTACTAGAAGTGCTAGTCATAGAAATCAGGCAAGAAGAAGAAATAAAAGGCATCCAAATTGGAAAAGAAGAAGTAAAATTGTCATTATTGGCAGATGACATGATACTGTACATAGAAAACCCTAAAGACTCCATCAGAAAACTAGTAGACTTAATAAATGAATTCGGCAATGTAGCAGGACACAAAATTAACACCCAGAAGTCTATGGCTTTTCTATACACCCATAATGAACTCACAGAAAGAGAAATTTAAAAAGCAATCCCATTTACCATTGCAACAAACAAGATACCTGTGAATAAATTTAGCCAAGGAGATAAAGGCCCTGTACTCAGAAAATTTCAGGACGCTGAAAAAAGAGATAGAGGAAGACATCAACAAATGGAATAGTTTACCATGTTCATGGATTTGTAGAATCAACATCATTAAAGTGACCATACTATCCAAAGCAATCTATAAATTCAATGCAATCCCCATTTAAGTACTAACGGCAGACTTCAAAGACCTAGAACAAACTATCCAAAAATTCATCTGGAATAAAAAAAGACCCTGAATAGCTGCAGCAATCTTAAGAAAGAAGAACAATGTTGGAGGGATCATAATACCAAATATCAAGCTATATTTCAAAGCCACTGTTCTCAAAACTGCCTGGTACTGGCACAAGAACAGACATTTATACCAGTGGAACAGAACAGAGAACCTAGAAATCGACACAAACCATTATGCTCAATTAATATTTGACAAAGGATGCAAGAGCATACAATGGAGTCAAGACAGTCTCTTCAATAAATGGTGTTGGGGAAATTGGACACTAAAAAATGAATCTAGACCACCATACACAAAAAAAAAAATCAATATGGATAAAGGACTTAAATGTAAGATGGGAAACCAAAAAAATCTTAGGAGAAGCCAAAGTAGATTTTATCTACTCCCTGAAAATTATAAACACAAACTCTGGAGAGCAAGGGCTCAACGTTGTCCTTTCTCTGAAATTTCTTTTCAACATTTGTGTTTCTGTCATATTTTTTTTAAATTTACTTATTTTTTAAATATATTTTTATTGATTTCAGAGAGGAAGGGAGAGAGAGAGAGATGGAAACATCAGTGATGAGAGAGAATCATTGATTTGCTGCTGCCTGCACACTCCGCACTGGGGCTCAAGCCCACAACTCCGGCATGTGCCCTGACCAAGAATCAAACCATGACTTCCTGGTTCATAGGTCAATGCTCAACCACTGAGCCACACCGGCTGGGCTTTGTCAAATTTTAGATCTTATATTTAGATCTTATATTTGGTCTTTCCTAATAGTGTTTAAATATTCTAGAAAAGCAATGTAATACAATACAAGGAACAGCAGCCCTTGAGCTAGAAAACTGATTAGGTTTAAATCACATATCTGCTGCCATATGACCATTGGAAAGTCACCTAACTTTCCTGTATACTTTAAATTTTTTTTTTCCCTGTAACTTTGCTTAATAGGAAACTCAGAGGTAATCATAACTCTATAAATTTCACAGCATTAGTTCAAGGAATATACGGAAGTGATAGATGTCAATGTGCCTTGAAAAGTATATATTGTGTACAAATTTAAAACATCATTTAATCATCTACACTAATAAAAGAGAAACATGGTAATTAGCGTACGACCAC
Organism: Myotis brandtii; assembly: GCF_000412655.1. NCBI lineage: Eukaryota > Metazoa > Chordata > Mammalia > Chiroptera > Vespertilionidae > Myotis > Myotis brandtii. The sequence goes on from NW_005354875.1 coordinate 636,479, forward strand.
TACCCTTCCCATTGGCTAATCAGCATATCCTTATGCAAATTAACTGTCAGCCAAGATGACGGCCGGCAGCCA
>NW_005354875.1:637956-640100 GCF_000412655.1 Myotis brandtii
GGCGCCCCAACTCCCCAATCGGCCCTGCTCTGAGCCTGACCAGGGGCTGCACCTAGGGATTGGGCGTGCCCTCTGCCACCCGGGAGCAGGCCTAAGCCAGCAGGTCGTTATCTCCCGAGGGGTCCCAGACTGTGAGAGGGCACAGGCCAGGCTGGGGGACCCCCCCCTCACCCCCTGAGTGCACAAATTTTTGTGCACCGGGCCTCTAGTAATCTTATAATCAAGAAGTACAGAAGGCAAAGCAGATTAATCTTTGTTGAGACACCTTATATTTTCTATATGTTTAACATGTATTATCTTATTTAGTGCACACAAGAATTTTGAACATTAAGTATTTAACATTACCAAAACTTTATGTCAGGAAACCTATTTATGTACAGTTTAAATCATTTGTCTAAGGTTACATAGCTGGTCTTTCTTGTGCTATATCCCTTGCTTTATCAACAATACCATGCAAAATCATGCTGTCTCTCAGAAATTATATTGCAGGACCTTGAAGTAATACTATACAGTTCTGGACACTGTTATTTTATCCAATATTTTGGGCAACATTTTTTTCAACATTCTAAATACAGATCAATTTATCATAATGTCACTGAGGTATATAATTGCACAGTTTTAAATATAGGTAGTTATTTCCTTTAAAGGCAATTGACTTTGAACATTTGAAGTAGCACTGCTCCCCTAAACACTAATTCCTAGACCAGGGGTCCTCAAACTACAGCCCGCGGGCCACATGCGGCCCGCGGAAAACATTTATCCGGCCCGCAGGGTGTTTTTGCCGCCGCTGCCTGTCCTGCTTAGCAGCCGACTCGTCCCGGGCCCACGGTGCGCATGTGTGGAATGTCTGAGGGACAGTGAACTGGCCCCCTGTTTAAAAAGTTTGAGGACCTCTGCCTAAGGCCTAGAGAGGTTCTTTTTGTGGATCAGACCAATATATACACCACAGGGCTCGTACTTAGGCTACAGACCCTCAAATAAGTCCTCTGTCCTTGATCCTTTTCTTTTGGCTCTGTAGCCCATGGAGAAATGGGCGAGTCCTATGAATCCTCTCCTCCCGCGGTGGTCATGTAATACTACAAGCAGATCTAGAACTGATGCACACTTGCATCACTTGTTATGACTAGCAGTGACAAATATAGAACCGGACATTGACCATCTCATTAGCCAAAAGCAGGCCCATAGTTCCCATTGAAATACTGTTAAGTTTGTTGATTTAACTTTACTTGTTCTTCTTTTTAAATATTGTATTTGTTCCCTTTTTTTTAAATTCAAAATAAGATATGTGCAGTGTGCATAGGAATTTGTTCATAGTTTTTTTTAAAACTATAGTCAGGCCCTCCAACGGTCTGAGGGACAGTGAACTGGCCCCCTGTTTAAAAAGTTTGAGGACCCCTGTCCTAACAATTGCACTTCTAATAAGATCAAGACTGGTGGCCGTGCTTAACAACATTTCCTCCAGTGTTACCTGAGCTAATATTTCCCTTGGTTACCTAGGGCCCTCAATGCATGATTAACTGTGTAGAAAAAGTTAGTTGCTCAAAACAGGAAAAATTCAACTTTGAATGCAGCAAAAATAGTCATTGGTATTTTATTTATTGATTTTTTATTGTTTATTATTATTTTTAAAAATATATTTTATTAATTTTTTACAGAGAGGAAGGGAGAGGGATAGAGAGTTAGAAGCATCGATGAGAGAGAAACATCCATCAGCTGCCTCCTGCACACCCCCGGGACCCTTCAGTCCCCAGGCCGATGTTCTATCCAGTGAGCCAAACCAGCTAGGGCTATTTATTGATTTTTTTTAGAGAAAGAGGAAGGGAGAGGGAGAGAGAAACTTCAATGTGAGAGCAAAGCATTGATTGGATGCCTCCTGCACACCTCCTACTGGGGATCAAGCCTGCCACTGGGGCATGTACACTGACCAGGAATCAAACCTGCAACATTTCAGTGCCCAACCAACTTAACCACACTGGCTAGGGCAGTCATTATTACTTTTAAAAGGGCATGATTCTGCCCTGACCGGTTTGGCTCAGTGGACAGAGTGTCAGCCTGCGGACTCAAGGGTCCCGGGTTCGATTCCAGTCAAAGGCATGTACCTTGGTTGCAGGCACATCCCCAGTGGGGAGTGTGCAGGAGGCAGC
>NW_005354875.1:640161-645385 GCF_000412655.1 Myotis brandtii
TAAAAAATCAATAAAATATATTAAAAAAATAAATAAAAGGTCATGATTCTTTCTATTTGCTAAAATGACAGTTTTTAAAAAATGTAAGTCATCAATTTTTTTAATTAAAAAAATTTACTATCTGATCTTATGGCACTTAAGAGACTTGTAATCCAGCTATTTTTCCATATTTTCATGAATGCTTTCTCACTTCAACTTATTGTTCTATTTAGCATTCACCAAATTTCCCACAGTGTATGCCTACCAGTATTTCTAATAATGAAATTTTATGTACAGAGAATACATTGTTGAAATTAAAATTTTAATTTCTACAATCTACATGTGTAGCTTCTTTATTAATAACTAGTGGCTTGGTGCATGAAATTCATGCACATTAAAAGGAAATTAGAGGAAATATTTTAATATTGCTATTTTCCCTTTCTCTATAATAGAAGTGTCAGAGATGAAAGAAAATTAGTAAAATGTATATGAAAATCTTCCTCCTGCCAGAGTCTGGGGCATGCTGGGGGACCCAGAGTCAAATCCCCTCCCACCCACATGCACCTCAAAATCACACGAGACCCAGACACGGCTGGCTCCACCCCCATTGGGCGAGATCCAGACCTGGCCAACCCCACCCCCATCAAGCCCTGCCAGGCGGGGGGCACAGCCTCAGGTCCCCCATCAAGCCCCACCGGATGGGGGGGCACAGCCTCAGGGCCCCCATCAAGCACTGCCGGGTAGGGGGTGTGGCCTGAGGTCTCCTGTCCTGGTGCTTGGGTGGGGGGCACAGCCTGAGGTCCCACGTCAAACCCCACCAGGTGGGGGGCATGGCCTGAGGTCTTCTGTCAAGCCCTGCCGGGCAGGGGGCGCAGCCTGAGGTCCCCCATCAAGCCCCACTGGGCGGAGGGCGTAGCCTCAGGCCCCTGCTGATCCCTCGTTATGGCTCATTATGGGAAACCCGCCTCCGCTGTGGGCACAGCCATCTTATGTTACGGGAACCCTGCCTCCACTGTGAGCGCAGCCATCTTGTGACAGCGTGACAGAGTGAGGGTCACTTTGCATATCACCTCTTTATTATATAAGATTACTAACATATAGCTGTGGTTTTTTGTTTTTTCTTTTAAATATATTTTATTGATTTTTTACAGAGAGGAAGGGAGAGGGATAGAGAGTTAGAAACATCCATGAGAGAGAAACATCGATCAGCTGCCTCCTGCACACCCTCTACTGGGGATGAGCCCGCAACCAAGGTACATGCCCTTGACCGGAATCGAACCTGGGACTCTTCAGTCCACAGGCCGAAGCTCTAGCCACTGAGCCAAACTGGTAAGGCCATAGCTGTGTTTTTAAACAGGGAAAAAAGGAGGTGTAATGTACATATGACCATTTTTTGTCCTACTTCTTTCTCTTTCTTGTAGAATTTACCCACTTGTTTTATTCTGATAATTGCTATGGGAGTTTTGGTAACTTCAGGCACTTGGAATGTTTGAGAATGGGAAAGCCTAAAGGGAGTTAAAGGGTGATTGCTAGGTAATGGCACTGGAAATGAAGTATGAGTCATTCAGTTGAAGCTTAGCTCAAATTCATCTCTCTCATAATAAATAGCGCATATTTCATATAGAAGTACTAGAGAAAATTATTTGGGACAGGTAGATATGCACTTTAATTAGATTAACAAAGCATAGTTTCCGGGCCATCTGTCCTGAACAACTTTGTATTATAACAACACACTAATTTTAATAAAATAGTTACCTATAATAGCCAGTGAGTTAAAATGAATGTGCATTTTATTTTTAACTTTACACAGTATCTCTGGACATAGTTTTTAATTCATTGCTAATTGGTTTTATGACTGACAAAGTCAGACAAGTTGCAATAGATGTTATTCTAAAAATAATCCTAAGATTGTTACCTTTCAGTGATTTAGTTTCTGTGAATCAAAAGTGGTATTATTCTTTTTCATAAAAACACAATTTTTGCTGTTTAATTCATCCTATTTTATTTATTTATTTATTTATTTATTTATTTTTAATCCTCACCTGAGGATTTTTAGAGAGAGGGAAAGACAGAGAGAAATATTGATGTGAGAGAAACACATCGATTCCTTGCCCCCTGCATGTGCCCTGACCAGGGCCTGGGCCAGGGAGGAGCCTGCAACCAAGGTACGTGGTCTTGTCCGGAATTGAACCCAAGATGCTTCGGTCTGTAGGCCAATGCTCTATCCACTGAGCAAAACTGTCTAGGGCTAATGCGTCCTATTAAACAGTGAAACTATTATTCATAAAGATGACTCCTAATATTGTTTTGAAATCTTGTAAAATTTAACAACATTCTTTAGCACAGTTAATTTTAATTCAGATATTAAAATGAAAACAAATTTTATTATGAATGTAAAACTTTAAAAAATTACTCAAACTGCTAAACTAATTGCAGTTGTTCAGGAATTAATCTTTTATTTTTATGTAAAATGCCACCTATATCTATGGATATCAAAATAGAATATTTTTAATTCAAAATGTCTTACATGGTAAAAAAAAAAGTTCTCTTCTATAAATAAAATTTTAATTGTTTTCTGAAATAAAATATAAAATTTGCAAAGGAAGCAAAAATTATGTTGCAACTTTTCTAATAGTATTACCTTTTCATTCTTTCACTATTAGATTTATAGTGCACCTTTCTTCATGTTATTTTTCCATGTAATAAAATTCAATTTTCTCCTTATTGTATTATGTTGTTAATATTTAGCTATTGTTAAATAAGGCCTTTTTTTGTTACAAACGTTTATTAAAAGTTCAGAATGATCTCATCCCCCTGTTGTCTGTGTCCATTGGTTTGGCTTATATGTATACATACAAGTCCTTTGGAGGGATGAGAGCATGAGTGGGGGGGGGGCGGGGAAGTTGGGGGTTAATGGGAAATGACACATTTGTAATATCTTAACCAATAAAGAAATTTTTAAAAAAATGCAAAAAAGGAAAGAAAATACATCCTGCATATCAGATATTTGCATTACGATTCATAACAGTAGCAAAATTACAGTTATGAAGTGGCAATGAAAATAATTTTATGGTTGGGGGTCACCACAACATGAGGAACTGTATTAAAGGGTCACAGCATTAGGAAGGTTGAGAACCACTGCATTAGAGGCATGCACTTCCTTCCAGGCCAATCCTCAGGTCCCAAGCATTCACCGTGAACCTTATTCCACAAAGGACAAGAAATAAACAAGCTATTAGCAATGGTGAAAAAAAAAAAGTTCAGAATGACCATCACCATTCATTTAAGCACTCAAATCTCAATACTAGGAGTCACAAACTATTTTATAGTGGATATTACATGCCATAATTCAGACTCCCTAAAACGTTATTAATCATATGATGAATGTTCAAAATGTAGTTATAAAATTTTGGTGCCTGAAGATACTTTACTCATCATCTGTAGTACTTCCTCTCAATAAGAAAAGTGATTGTGTGTTACTCAATTCTGTACCTTTCCACAGATGTCTTTAAATGACTATTAGCATATGCAAAACATTCAACTATATTTGATATATTAGTTAGGGTACAAAGTCCAAAGAGGTTAGTTAGCCCTTTCTAAGTCACACAACTCATGAGTGTCAGTATTAGATTTTTGTTACTGCCATAATCAATTGAAACAAATTTAGCTGCTTAAAATAACACATTCATTATATCACAGTTTCTGAGGATCAGAAGTATGGGTAGACTTAATTGGGTAATCTGCCCAGGGTTTCATAAGGCTCTGATCAAGGTGTTGGTAGAGCTGTGTGTTTTCCTGCAGGATCTGGGGAAAGTACACTTCCAAGATGAGTGAATTTGCTGGAAAACTCAGTTTCTTGGGTTTATATGACTAAGGTCCTCATTTCCTTGCAGGCTGTCACTGGAATGAGTTTTTCTTACTGGATGCTGTCCATCTTCTTTCTCATGCTTTTCATGTGGCTCCCTCCAGCAATAGTGGATCAAATATTTCTCATGCTTTTGATCACTATGATTTCTCTTTCTGCTGCATCTCAGATAAAAACATGATTTTTTTGTGTGTGGTTGCTATTAAAGGATTAAGTGAATAGACTGGGCTTACTTGGATAATGAAGGATAATCTCCTTACCTTAATTACATTGATAAAGCCTCTTCTGCCCTGTAATGTAAAATATTTAGAGGTTCTAGGGTTTATGATATGGACATCCTTGAAGCTCATTCTGCCCACCAGAATGTGTCAAAATCAGGTATATAACCCAGTGCCTTTCTCAGTGTATTTTTATAACAATTCAGCTGTAATTCATCTAGAAAGAGAAAGAGAAACTAGATGAGACCATTTTCTATGATGAAGAAATTCTTTTATATTTCAACTTCAGAACCTAAGATAAGGGAAATATATATTTTATTTATTATTATTATTTTAGAGAGAGTGGTAGGGAAAGGAAAAGACACAGAGAAACATCGATGTGAGAGAAACACATCAATTGGTTGCCTCCTGAACGTGCCCTGACCAGGGCCCAGGCCGGGGAGGAGCCTATCCCAAAGTTCAAAGGCTGTTAAATCGCGTTGTTTACCCATATCTTCAGAAAAAAATCACTTCTGTCGTGGTAAACAACCTGCTTCCCTATTTATAATGGTCTGGTCCTCTAGCAAGTTCAGTGTGAAATTATAGCTAATTTGCCTACAAATGTCAGGTGGTCATAATAATCTGGCCACTCAGTTTATGAAAAAATGACAAAATCTCAAAATTCAAGAAGCTTCACATGATGAGAGTATAAGTTTTACTTGTCCAGGAGGATACTTGTGCTACTAACAGTTATCATCAAATCTAGATTAGAATCAATTATTTGGACAAATAATGACTTTACCCTGTGGTTAACTTATTTTATAGAGTGCTGTGGCTGCAAATATCAGAAAATAATAATAATTTAAAAAGTTTTGGGCTTATTAAGAAAAGGAAAAAGGAAAGTATGCCAGAAGTAATCATGAAGACTTAGAAGATAGAGAAAGGAATCTGTAGATAAAAGCCCAAATTCTTCTAATTAAGATGCTCAGAGCTCTGAGACTCCGCGGAGTTCTGGAAGGTGGAGCCCTGCGAGTTCCCACAGCCTCCAAGGCTCTTGTTTACACACTTCCTCTTAAATCTGTGAGTTGAAGATCTGAACCTGCATTACTGCACATTTTTATTTTATTTTTTTTAATTAATTACTTTTTCACCTTTTAACTAAGAAAACATTGTTTTTTTTCTT
>NW_005354875.1:650574-652259 GCF_000412655.1 Myotis brandtii
TTCTAAAAAAATAAATAAAAAATAAAAAATGAAAAAAAAAAGATGCTCAAAACTCAGAGGGAAGGTAGGGGAGGGTGGGGATGAGGGAGAGAGATCAACCAAAGGATTTGCATGCATGCATATAAGCATAAGCGATGGATGTGGACAACAGGGGGTGAGGATAAGGTCAGGGTTGAGGGGATGAGGGGACATTGGGGGGATAAGGACACATTTGTAATATCTTAATCAATAAAGGGAAAAATAAAAAAAAAGAATGTGAAGTGTGGCTAAAGAAAAAAATAGAAAAATTGTATGTCATTTACAGAGATAACGTTTAGAGAAAAAATGTTTGGCTTATATTCATAAAACTTAATACAGCTGTAACCTAAAAGAAAGGAAAAAAATGCTAGAAACACACAACATACTATATTGAATCATGAAGAAATAGAAAATCTGGGCAGATGTATAACTAGTAAGGACATCGAATCAGTAATCAGAAAAACATCCAACAAAGAAAAGTCCAGGAACATATGGCTTCACTAGTAAATTTTACCAAACATTTGAAATATAATTAACATTAGTTCTCCACTAACTCTTCCAAGAAATTTGTATTTATTTATTTACTTATTTATTTTTATTGAATTTATGGGGGTGACATTGGTTACTAAAATTATATAGATTTCAGGGGTATAATGCTATAATATATCATATGTATATTATTTTGTATGTTCACCAACCCAAGTCAAGTCTCCTTCCATCACCATTTATCCCCCATTTACTCTCTTCTACCTCTCCCCCTCTCCCCCGCCCTTTCTCTCTGGTAATCACCATACTGTTGTCTGTCTATGAGGGTTTTTTTGTTGTTGTTTTCTTTGTTTTTAATTTAAGAAGAGAGAACACTTACAAATTTATTCTATGGAGCCAGCATTACCCTGATACCAAAACCAGAGAAGGAAACCACAAAGAAAGAAAACCACAGACCAATATCCCTGATGAATATTGATGAAGAATCATCAAATATAGCAAACAGATTTGAACATCACATTAAATAATTATACATCATGAGAAATTTCTATTTATTCCTGGTATACAAGAATAGTTTACCCTGAGATAAATCAGTCAGTGTTCAATACTACATTAACATAAAAAAACGAAAAAATCACATGATCATTTCAACTGATGAAGAAAATTAAATTGACAAAACTTAACATCATTTCATTATAAATGCTTTCAATAACCTAGGAATATAAAGAAATACCATATATGAAAATCCCACAGCTAAAATTATACCTATTGGGAAAAGAATGAAAAATTTCCCTCTAAGATCAGGAACAAGACAAGGATGCATGCTTTTGCCAACTCTATTATACATAGCACTGGAAGTCCTAGCTAGAAAAATTAAGCAAGAAAAAAATAAATGGCATCAGCATTAGAAATAAAGAAGTAAAATTATCTCTTTTCTCAGATAACATGAACTTATATGTAAAAAAAGCTAGCTCAACTCAGTGGATAGAGTGTGGGTCTGCGGACTGAAGGGTCCCTGGTTCGATTTGGTCAAGGGCACATGCCTGAGTTGTGGGCTCGATCTCCAGTAAGGGGCATGCAGGAGGCAGCTGATCAATGATTCTCCCTCATCATTGATGTTTCTATCTCTCCCTCTCTCTTCTTCTTAGAAATCAATAAAAATATATTTTAAAAATAAAAAA
>NW_005354875.1:652273-659490 GCF_000412655.1 Myotis brandtii
AATTAAGAAAACTAAAGATTCCACCCAAAAAACTATTAGTACTAAGTCAAAGTAATCAAAATTGTAACCTACAAAATCAACACCTAAAACTTAGCTGTGTTTCTATATACTTCATATCAACAATATGAAAAGGAATTTAAGAAAATAATTCCATTTACAATAGCACCATAAACAATTAAATATTATGATTGATTTAATCATGAAATCAAAATACTTGTACACTTAAAACTATAAAATATTGGTGAAAGGAATTAAAGAACATATCAATAAAAACACATCCAATAGTCATAATTTGGTTGCCTTAATGTTATTAAGATGCCAATACTACTCAAAGGGATTTACAAATTTAATATAATCCCTATCAAAATCACAACAACACTTTGTTCAGACAGATAAAAATTCTTTCTAAAATTCATGTAAAATATCAAGGGACCCAGAAAAGATAAAACAATTATGAAAAAGAACATAGTTGGAGATCTCACAGTTTCTGATTTCAAAGTTACTACAATGCTTCAGGGGAAAACAAAACAAAACAAAACAAACAGACAAACAAACAAAACAAATGTGGTAATGGTATAAAGACAGACACAGAGAAACGGTAAAGAATAGAGTCCAAAAGTAAATTGTTACACATGGTCAAATAACTCAACAAGGGTGCTAAAGTCATTCAATGGGGGAAAGAACAATCTTTTCAACAAATGGTATTTTTGAAACTGGAATTCCACATGCAAAATACTGATGTTAGACCTTTATCTTAATCCATATAAAAATTATGTCAAAATGGATAAAAGACCTAAATGTAACAGCTAAAATTATAAAACTCTTATAAAAAACATGAGAAAATAGCATCAAATTTGGCAATGATTTTTGGGATATGACATCAAAAGCAAAGTTAAAAAAGAAAAGTAGATAAATTGGAGTACATAAAAATTAATTTTTTCTGTTCTTCAAAAGAAACAATCAACAGAGTAAAAAGGCAACTCACATTGTAGATAAAAATATTTGCAAATCATATATGTGCTATAAGGTCTGTTCATGCCATTAAAAAATACCATAGACAGTGTGGCTAAAGCAATAGAAATTTATTTTCTCACAGTTCTGGAGGCTGAAAGTTGAAGATCAAATTTCAGAAGGGTCAGTTTCTTGCATGAGTGCTTTTCCTGACTTCTTGTTGTGTCCTTACACAATAGAAAGACAGAATTATTTGGTGTTTCTTCTTATACAGACACAAATCCCATTGGATCTGGACCCCACCTCTATGATCTCATTTAACCTTTACCTCCTTATAGGTTCCATATCCAAACACAATTGAATTTGGGGTTAGAGCTTCAACATAAAAAATTGTGTGTATGTGTGTGTGTGTGTGTGTGTGTGTGTGTGTGTGTGTGTGTGTGCAAGTTAGTCTATAACAGGGGTTAATATCCAAAATATATAAAGAACTAAAAAGACAACTTGATTAAAATGTGAGTAAAATAATTGAATTGTCATTTCTCCAAAGAAGAGGCAAAATGATCCTCAACAGCTTTATGTCAGGAATCATTAGGAAAAAGCAAATCAAAACCACAATATATATCACACCCATTAAAATGTCTACTACCAAACAGTATAGAAATAACAAGTGTTTGCAAGGATATGAATGAGCAGGGACAGTAGTGCAATTTTGCAGAAATGAAAAATGGTTCAGCTCTTATGGAAAACAGTATGGTGGTTCCTGAAAAAATGAAATAAGATTACCATATGATACAGTAATTCCATTCTGTAGGTGTATAACCCAAATGATTGAAAACAAGGTCTCAGGTATCAATATAGTTATGTTTATAGCAGCATTATTTACAATAGCCAAAAGGTGGAAGCGACCCAAGTGCATATTAATGGATGAATAAACAGAATGTGAGAAGGCATTGGTGGTATAGTGGTGAGCATAGCTGCCTTCCAGAATGTGGTATATACTTACAATGAAAAAAAAAATTGACACATGCTACAATATGAATGACCCTTGGACATTATACTAAAAAAGTGAAACAAGCTAGTCACAAAATGACAAATACTATATTATTTCACTTATATAAAGTACCTAAAATACTCAAATACATAGAGACAGATAACAGAAAGATGGTTGCCAGGCACTGGGCCGGGGGGAGGGAGGGGAGAACAGTGAGTCATGGTTTAATGGGTACAGAGTTTCAGTTTTGTAAATAAAAAGAGTTCTGGAGATGGATGATGGTGATGGTTGCAGAACAATATGAATGTACTTAATGTTACTGAACTAGACATTTAAAAATGATTAAGATGGCCCTGGCCAGTGTTGCTCAGTTGGTTGGGCAACATCCCATGCACTGAAAGGTTGCTGATTCGATTCCCAGTGAGAGCACAAGCCTTGGTTATGGGTTGGGTCTCCAGTAGGGGTCATGCAGGAGGAAGCCACTCAATGTTGTGCTCTCACATGGATGTTTCTCTCTCCTTCTTCCTTCCTCTCTCTCTACAAATCAATATTAAAAATCTTTGAAAAATAAAAAAAAGATTAAGATGTTAAATTTAATGTTACGAATATTTTACCACAATTAAAAATAATACTTAACTAAGTAATAATTAATTAATTAAAAATTACAAGGGTAGGAGTGTTACAGGGCAGTAGACAGCTAGAAAAATTCCAGGGCAAGTGGACTAGAGAAACTGAAATAGGAGTTAAAACAAGGCCAAACAGTGTGAGCAATTTGCAACTAGCTTGTAAATAGCAAGCCATTACCTTCCCCAGCCAAGGGCACTTGAGAACAAATGGTTAAAAGCATCCCTAAGGAGACAATGCAGAAAAGGAGGGGGAGAGGGGAAAGGAAAAACAGGGAGTTTTACTCCTTAAGCAGAAAAGCCAACAGTCTCAAGGCTTGACAAGATAAAATTGCCAGGTGCTCCTCGTGACTTCTGGAAAGGCCACAACAAAGTAAAAAGGAACCTTGAGAATTAATCTGAACCAAGATATTCAGCAAAGGAATTTTGAAACCTATAGGCACAAGGGTATGTAATGCCTTGTACTCCCATCCGACTTGCTCTTCAGATTAGCTGAGAGCCAGTCTGTGCTTCATAAGCCAGATGTACATATTTGCTTGCCTTGCCTTTTTTTCTGCCTTGCTTCTTTAATAAAGGTGCATGCTTAATAAAATTGGCTTAATCACAACACTTTAAAGGTCTCTCGTATAAATTCATTTATATGAAAGGACAAGAATCAAGGCTGGGCACAGCCCTCTCCTTCTGATTCAGGGGGCTGTCTGATAACACCTCTCTGGTGTCTGTGAGAGGTGCCTCTATGAGGGAGGTGGGGGCTTAATGTAGCTAATATTATTACCAGATAAACTAAATTAAATAGTTTGGGGTAGAATGAGTTAAATACATATGTAAAATCACCTGATGGGTTGGAGTTTTAACCCAAAGGAGTCTTCTGTTCACAGACTTTAAAATTGTGTAATTATTATTTTCTAAGTAATTCCCACACTTAACATGGCTTTTAAAGGCAAAAGATTAACAATAAACAACTAAACCATTTAGAATGACAGAAGGTACATTTTTACAAGGAAAAAAAGCTATTGAAATAACAAGATCCAGATGTTACCCCAAATTAAAAGCTTATTCTCTTCCGAAGCCTTCAAATTGTGCTTCTCCCAAACGACGAGTTAATGCACTAGTGGTTATATTGTTTCTGTATTCTAAAAGGAACTACACACCTGTGAAGGAAACCTGTTTTCTAATGGCATTAGAATGACAGCTGTGTAATATAAAGATGTGGGAAATCTATAAATTTATTTTAAATCTCACACCAGACTCATTCTGGACAACTTTATTTTTATGAGCATTGAGGGAAAATATTAAAACTAATTTACTTTTAAACTAATGCTTTAGCTAGAGAGAAAAAAATTCAAAAGTATGAAGGCCACAAGAATAGAACATAAATAACTAAACTTATTTACAGCATTAACATCTATTTTCATTTACTTATTTATGTATTTATTCTTTTTAAATCATTTTTATTTTTTAATTATAGTTGACATACAATATTATATTAGTTTCAAGTGTACATCCCGGTGATTAGACATAATATAACTTTCTAAGTGATCATCCCAATAAACATCTATTTTCAAGTCATTATTTGACCATTATTGATGTCAAGTAGCTTTTCTAAATGTAACCTCAATTTAAATAGTTATAGAATAATGTATGGTAGTTTAAACATAAAAGACAGGATTCTTCACTAAACCAGTAATATTTAAAATCAAACACTACTGTAGATAATACGAGATGACAAGGATTTTTCTGCTGCTATGGTAGCAACAATGATTGGCCCATGACTATAAAAAAGCAATAAGTGTCTTGTGGAGTGTATAGAAAAATCAAAGGATTAGAAGCCATGTAAATCTGGGGACAAAACCCACCTCTACCATATTGGCTGTGGTATTATAAACATTTTTTTGTCTCACCTTTCTCTGGCTGAGCTAATAAATGAACAGGAAACAGGCTGACAGAAAAAAAATGCAAATTCAATATGTATGTACATATGTGGATGCCTAAGAATATGAAACCCAAGGACATATTGGACAGTTGAGGTTTATATGTCATTCTGGAGCTAAGGAAAAGGACATTATGGTTTTGGACTTCAAAGGGCAGGAAGGCAATTCACATGGAAACAGAAAAGCATATTTGTAGAAAATAAATGTTTGCTGCACCATCTTTAGCAACAGGACTTTGAACAAATGGGCCTTACTAGGTTTCTCCTTGTCTATCACACTGAGTTATGTAAGATGATATCCCTCTTCTAGGATCAAGAGCTCTATCTAAATTACTTTAGGCAAATAAAGAGGGAGGGTCAAGTGTTCCTTCTGAATCTTGTTTTTTAATAACCAGCTTAAAATCAATATCCCGAAAAACTTATTTTTGGGTGACAAAGTGTTGGTCTCACTTTAAGGCTAAACTTTTAAAACTTAATTTTTCTTATACACATGGTTTATTTATATTAACATGAGGTTAAGGTGATTAATAGAAATTATCTAACACGGTGCCTGGAATACAATAAGTTCTAAATAAATTTTAATGACTATTACATTGCTTGTTTTTACTGTTATCATTTTTATTTTTACTTTGAAATAATTTTATAATATTTACAAGAAATGTTCATATATTCTTCACTTAGATTTACATATGTTAACATTATTATCTATTGATAAGATGCACTGAGAGAGCACAGCATCACTTCTATGGTATTCTTGCCATAAATGCAAACTCTGAATTTAATCATGAAGTAACATTAGCAAAATCCACATTGTGAAATTTCCTACAAAATAACTACGCAATATTCTTAAAAATAACATTACCATTTTAATGAGAATTTGGCAAAGTATAAATGGACCCCAGAACTGTCTTGGTACACAATCTGTTTAATTCAATTATTCCACATGCTTTTCCAGATTTTGTTGTTTTTGTTTTTGTGTTTTGTTTGTTTTTCTCAGTTTGTCATTTACACACAAATTTGGTTAGGGTAGAGTCTAATTATAGCTTCATCTATTTCTTAGCCTCACTGTTGAATTTTCACACTAGTTTTGTAAATTCCATTTATTCAGTAATACTTATTGTTCATCTAATTTGTGTCTGGAACTGTACTAAGTTTGGAAATGGAGACATGCATAGGACAAGTGCCCTCAATCATCTCAATTTAATAAGGAACATAGTCAAAAACAATGAACCCTTTCAATACAACATCTTAAGTGTGCTGAATATTAGATTGTCACAGAGAAGAAACATAAAGGAAGAGAATATTCCTCAGTATAGTTAAGAAGGGTAAATCAGAAAATGATTCTGAGAGGAAGTCATGCTCTGGATGCTTTATAAAGGGCTAATAAGATTTAAAGGACAGAGAAAAATATTTGAAGTAAAAGAGAGACAATTTGTTTCAAAATAACAAAGCAAAGGAAAACATGGTCCCTTAGAAGAAGCAAAATTATTACTGCATTAGGAAAAAAGGTTCAATAACAGTTGAGACTGAAAAGTTAGACACTGGATAGAATAGAAACAAGGTTTTATGACAAGTTGTGGAGATTAATATTTATCCTCAAGTCAATGGGAGATCACTGAAGCATTTTAAATAGGAACACAACATAATCAGGTTTATAATTCAGAAAAAATGTCTATGGTAGTTTGGGAGATGAGTGGAAAGAGTGAAAATAAAATCAGGAGAAAAAAAGACACCATACCTATGGACCAGATGACGTTTTACAGAAGCTTTAACTATGAGAATGATAATAGAAGCAAAGACTAGACTACATATTTAAAAATTTAAGATATCTAATCTAATAAAAGACAAACATGCAAATTGATCGGACCTTCACTATGCCTAAAGCCATGCCCACCAGCCAATCAGAGCACCTATATGCAAATTAACCCAACCAAGATGGCGGACAGCAGCCGAGAGCTGGAGCGAACAGGAGGCTTGGTTGCTCCAGTGATCCACGGAGCTGTGAGCAGGAGCCGGCTCTGAGCTCCACTGAAGGCAACAAAGTTTCAATTATAGAAGGTAAATAAATACCAGAATAAAAAAAAGAAAAAGAAAAAAAGGAGCAGTTGGGAGCTTCAGTCGCCCGCCAGCCTGAAAAAGGCCCTCAGCCCCTCACCCAGACTGGCCAGGCACCCCAGTGGGGACCCCCACCCTGAAGGGGGTGTGATCAGCTGCAAACAGCCATCATCGCCTAATCGAGGCTGGCCAGGCACACAAGCGGGACCCCCACCCTTATCCAGGACACCCTTCAGAGCAAACCAGCCAGCCCTCACCCGTGAACCAGGACTCTATCCTATATAGGAAAAGGGTAATATGCCTCCCAGCACCAGGATCTGCGGAGTCATGAGGCCTTCTGGCCCCTGGAGCAGCGTGACAGGGGACAGCGCCCAAACCCCCGATCGCCCTGTGGCTCTGTGTGTGTCAGGGTGTGGGGCCACAACCTCCCTATCTGCCCTGATCTTTGTGTGACAGAGGGCAGTGCCCCAACTCCCCTATCGGCCCTACCCTGTGCATGACAGGGGGGAGCTCCCCAATCCCTGATGCGCCCTGCTCTGTGTGTGACAGGGGGCAGTGCCCCAACTCCCCTATCGACCCTACTCTGTGCATGACTGGCGGGAGCTCCTCAACCCCCTGATCCACCCTGCTCTGTGCATGACAGGGGGGGGCGCCACAACTCCCCAAT